>NC_087487.1:3451944-3773055 GCF_036417665.1 Passer domesticus
TTAGAGAAGGACAAGGAATTGAGTCTGAGTGCTGGGAAAGAGTGTTATCCATCCCTTTAAATGGGTGTTCTAGCTTACAAACAAAAAATTGAGAGCAAGATTTAGCAATTCACAGTTCAGATTCTTTTTTCACCTTAGGCAAGACATTCAGCACTGTGAACAGCCATCATTTGTTGGGATTGTTCAAAATTTGCATCTTTGGCCTCTCCAGTGTATTCTCTTTGACTTTATGCAAATCAAAATCACGCTAAGAGTTACATCTTCTGAGTCAGAAGCTTCGGATAAGGCAGCTCAACACTTGGGAAACAAGACAGTGCACGCGTTTCTCGAGCCAGGGTAAGTTTTTATGCATTCGTATTCCAGTGGTGAAATGCTAATTTGCATAATGCAGGCCACTAAAATGCTCGCTTCTTACCTAGTCTGAGCTCTCCAAAGTTCCCACACCCAATCTTCTTGCCCACTCTGAAGTTGGGTCCCACCATGAGGACGCCGGAGGACGCCGACGAGCTCGGCCGAGAACCGTGGCCGCTCCTTCCCGGCATTCCCTTCGTCGTCCGCTGCCTCTCATCCTTATCCCTGTTAGGATGGTCCATGATCCTAGTGAAACACCTCTGCCAGCAAGCTGGCAGAAAGGACTTGGAGTACACACTCTTCTCCTTAGAACAGAAATTTATATCCAAATTTATATCCAAAAGTATCCGTGTTGGAGTTCAAGAGATTCATGGAAATTCATGGAGTTCTTTTGGCACCGGATCCAGTTTCCTAATGCATCTTGATAATGTACCAAAGGGTCAGCTGTGTTCTTGAGAATTCAATAAAGGCAGGTTGCTTTTGGTTTCTTACCTGGGGAAAAGAAGAAATGCATGAAATAAAAATCATTATTTTAAATTACCAGGTGAGAAAGGTACAACATCCAGAACTTTCCTGGCCTCGAGGAATTTAACAGCTGTATGAAAACTTTATCATTTTCTTAACAACCTTCTGATAAAAAGCCCTGATGTCATGAAGAAATGTCAGTGCTGTCCATCCACTGCTGCTACTTGGCCCATTCTTGGAAGTGTCTCAGGCCAGGTTGGATGGGGCTTGGAGCAACCTGTCTAGTGGAAAGTGTCCCTGCCCATGGCTGGGTGGATCCAGCTGAGCTTTAAGGTCCCTTCCAACCCAAATCAGTCTGTAATTCCACGATTCCACTGGAGTTATCAGGACTGACACCACATGCAGTAACCAAAGCCATTCCAACTACACCAGCACGTCAGGTGGACACTGTGAGGAAACCACACCCCACCTTTTAAGCCCCTGTGAAGTGTAGGCTTGGTTTTTCTTCACTTCATATATTTATCAATTACTATAGAAAAGCCAGATAAAAAAAAACAAAGGGGCCAATGAAAGGTGCCAAGAGGAGAAGAAAATTTTATAGCACTTAAACAAAATTCTCCTTCCTTTTACCTCTTTTCAAGTTGATCTAGATTATCTTGAGTTGGAAGGGACCCACGAGGATCACTGAAGTCCAAACTGACCTCAGATATATTTGCTAATTCAAACTGCTGTCCTACAGAGATGACCAAAATGAAGAGACAAAGCACAATTAAATATTTTTTAAAAGCTGATAACTCAGTCTAAAGGAGACGAAACATAGATGCTTCTCAACCCTTGCAGGCCAAATGGTTCTTCTGTGCTCAAGAGAAGACCAAAGGAGACTGGCAGGAGCTGCAAGGATCCAGGAGGTCCTGTCCCACAAGGACAGTCCAGAGGTACCAGCCTGGTGGTTGAGCTTCCCCTCACTTCCCAAGAAATCAGCATGATAAAGGGAAAGGCTGCAGGATGTCTTATCTGTACAGGTGCTGCATCAGAATCGTTTGGCTTGGAAGGGACCTTAAAGTCCATCCCATTTAATTTCACCCTCTGTCATGGGCAGGGACACCTCCCACTAGTCCAGGGTGCTCCAAGCCCCATCCAACCTGGCTTTGGACTGTTCCAGGGATGGGGCAGCCACAGCTGCTCTGGGCACCTGTGCCAGGGCCTGCCCACCCTCACAGGGAAGAATTTCTCCCTAATATCCAATCTAAACACATCCTTTCACCTTGAAGTCCCCTTGTCCTATCACTTTTTGCTCGTGTAACAAGTCCCTCCTCAGCCTTCCTGTATGTCCATCCCCTTTAGGTACTGGAATTCTCCTTGTCACTTGGGACAGCCGTGGTTTCCTGCAGAAATGTCACACAGCATGTCTGCAGCATATCCAGGAGGTCTGACAATCACCAGGTCACCTGAGAACCTCCATGTGTCAGCCACACCACCAGTCTGGCCATAAACCAGAGTGGCAAGCTCCCAAACAACGTGTGAAACACCATTTGTACCTCTGGCCTAGACAAAAGAGCTGGAGATGTTCATGTACAAGAAATTATTTAGCATTACCAAGCTTTACTTGTCCCTCAAATTAATTCCAGATTTAATACTCAGAACTGAATATGGATAAGCAGGAAGCATCCGCTACCGGTGAACTGGCTGAACTGGTTTTTCCTCACAGACATCCCCACATGCTCTCAGCTGCCACGCTTGGCACAGACACAGCAGAGCTCTGCCTGCCCTGTGAAACCAGTCAGCAGGAGCAGGGATGAGGCTCTATCAGATATCAGAAAATCACTCTGCCTGGACTCCACCCCAGCCTGTCCTGGGAGGAGAGACTGGCTTCAAAACAAACAACATGAAAAAGAACCATCAGTGAAACTACGGAGTTTTACTGCTGAACTCAAACCAGACGTGAGAATGACTTCCAGTGGCAGGTGGATTTACTCACACAGGTCTTCCTGACACAATATTGGAAAAATAAAACTGGAGCATGGGAAGTTTTGGTCTATCTGTCTATTTGGTCTATGTCTGCTATAGCAAGAGAAGTAGACAGAGAACATTCCAGTTTTATTTCCAGTTAAAGCCATCATCTTCCATGTAATACAACATATGGGTCTGGCACTTGGGGACATGGCTTAGTGATGGGCTTGGCAGTGCTGGGAGAATGGCTGGACTCAGATCTCACAGGGCTTTTCCCACATAAATGATTCCATGGTGCTGCAGTGTTCCTAAGGGTTGGATCACTAAGAAAGATGAGCAGGACACAGGAATTCCATGAGTAAAAACACAGTAACACTTTGGAAAACATACTCGAACCCGCCAAAGCCAGAGAAGAATTTTTTCCCCCTGGAGACCAAAGTAATTATTTCAATCAAGACTGAATAATTTATGACAGAGAACTACCTACAACCTCAGAAATGGAAACAGAAAAAAATCTCCAGCAAGAGCACAACCCCTGCCCAGTTTATACCTTGCTCAGCACATCTCAGATGGGACAAGCAACTCCATTATCCTCAGGCAAATTAAGCACAAATCCCACCACACATCTTCTGGCTCACAAAGGAAGATGTTAAGGGTTATGAGCTCCCACGCCTCCGTCCTTCCCCCGCTCCCCATCTGGATCAGGTCTCCCTGGGGAGAAGGATGGAAAGGTCAACGCCTGACAGTCTGCAAACACTAACCATCCTCTCTCAGCTGAGAGCCTCCTGCAAACAGGAATTCAGAGCAGCAGCAGGTAAGGGAGCCACACCTCTGAGAAGCTCTTTATGACGGCCAAGCCGAGGAGCAGAGCCCAGCTGCCGGCACACGGGATCACACAAAGATCTCACACCATCATTATCCCCTACTTAAAGTGTAAGTAGTAAATATGGCACCAAATATGGCCTTTGAGGACCAGCAGAGAAGTCAGCTTTGGAGGGGAAGCAGCAGAAGAATGAAGATCAGACTGTCAGTCACATTAATATTTAAAGGCTGCTCAGAACACCAGGATGACTTCCTGCCATGATTCAAACTTTTTTATAATGATTCCTTCCTACCTTTCCACCCACTCAGCAAGATTGCTCCTCAAAGTTACTTCCATTTGAACAGAGCTGCATGAAGATATTTCCCTAATGGTGAATCAGCCCAATTCCAGGATTGATTTCACTACAATACAGTTGGAGACACAGGAACAGCTATTTATGAAAGACACAGGCTTGAAAGGAAATTACTTGCAGCACAGTTAGCTAAGTAAAAAACAACAGCACTGTATCCTACACTTAGACTCAAATCCATATCACAACCTCTCCTCCATTGAGAAACCCGCAGCACAACAGCTAGAAACCAGCTTCCAGGTGTTAAATCATGGAATAGTTTGGGTTGGAAGGGACCTTAAAGCTCATGTTGTTCCACCCCCTGCCATGGGCAGGGACACCTTCCACTAGACCAGGGCTGCTCCAAGCCTGGTCCAGCCTGGACTGGAACAATTCCAGGCAGGTCTGGAGGGCAGCTGCTGTTTGTGTTGGTATCCACAATCCAGTGTAAAGGAGTGTTTAATAAATGGCACAGAGACACAGCCTCACAATTTTTGAGGGGAGCCCTTCAAGATATAGGAAAGGACATCATAAATGAGAGGTTGGTGTAAAGAAGCCAAAGCCATTCTTGTTCCCCCTTTCCCTTGTTCCCCCAAAGGAAAATCTCACTTCCCTTGAACTCAAAATTTCTTTGACCTCCTTGAGTTACTCTGGAGACCCTTCAATGACAGGAACAAGTTTTCTCAAAGTCTTAGTTTGTGGCACAATTTCAGAAATCTGTCCAAATTGAAATAGTCAATGAACACCCCCTTTTTCAAATTGAAGCAAGCAGGCCTGGTCCAGGTCTGTGTGTGGTTTTGATCCCTGAAGGAGTCACTACATGCCAGAAATAAAACTGAAAATGGATGAAGCAACACCCTAAAAAGCAGGAATTCAGCCCCATAATTCCTTTTTAAATCTTTTAAGGAGAGACATCCAGGAAAGTTCCATTTTCTGTTGGGAGAGGTGAACTCTGCTCTCTACAGACACAGGACCACAATTCCTCAAAGCAGCTCCAGGATCATTGCTTTAGGACAAGGCACATGCCTTCCCACTGGGTTTTCCAACATCCACCCCACGTGCCTCTGTAAATATGTCTGGTAAGTCTCCTGATGTGGAGAGCACTTTCCAGACAAGATCTGCTACTTCCCACATGACTTCAAAGACTAGAAAATCCTCCAGGGCTCTCAACTGACATGTTATAAACACACAGATATGAGCTCACCAGCTTCCACCCTCACACTGTGTAAAAAGTAGAGCCTTCAGCAGCAGAAAACTTCACTGGCTTTGCCACAGATTGGGACAAAGCACTCACCCTCTGGAAAAGGGAGAGCAGCCAAGCTGCAGGTAAGGAGAAACATTTTGAAACTAGGACGTACACGATGTGTTCACTCACGTTTTTAGCATCTACCAACTCATTTTATGAGCTTACACCCCTAAGTTTAGAGGATCAAGCTGGCTTTGTATGCTCTGCCTCACTGTGTGCCTTAACAGCTTCCAAGGCGTCAATGCTCTGCCTTTATTAAAGTGCAATTAGGAAAGCCTTCGTTCCCAGCTCTGCTCTCTTCTGCATGGACACACATCTCCACAGGCTTCACATCCCTTACAGCCTTCTCATCCCACTGCTTTTATCTCCCTGCTTTCATGACATTGCATTTGTTATCCTGCTTCTGTCCTTCCAACTGGCCACAACAAAATTTTCTTCTTCTGCAGCCATCCCGTTACTTACTCCTGACAAAGTCACTGTTCTAATAATGAGAAGAGTTCTAATGTTTGCCCTGCTCCTGAGGAGACAAATGAACAGATTACCAAATATCCTATCTTAGAATCACAGAACCTGTTAAGGTTGGAAAAGCTCTCTAAGGTCATCAAGTCCCACCATTAACCCAGCACTGCCACTGCCACCACTTACCCGTGTCCCCAAGTGCCACATCCACACATCTTTTGAACATTTCCAGGTGTGGTGACTCCACCACTGCCCTAGGCAGCCTGTTCCAAATTTTTACAAACTTTCCTATGAAGAACTTTTGCCCAATATCCAAACTAACCTTCACCTGGCACATCTTGAGGCTGTTTCCTCTTGTCCTGCTGTTTGTACCCTTGGAGCAGAGCCTGACCTCCCCAGCCCCTCCTGTCAGGGAGTTGTGCAGAGTCAGAAGCTCTCCCCTGAGCCTCCTTTTCTCCAGCCTGAGCCCCCCCAGCTCCTTCAGCTGCTCCTGGTGTTTCAGACCCTTTCCCACCTCAGTTCCCTTCCCTGGACACCCTTCAGCCCCTCAATGTCCTCCTTGCTGTGACAGGTCCAAAACTGACCCCAGGATTCTAGGTGTGGCCTCAGCAGTGCCCAGTACAGGGGGTCAATCCTTACCCTGCTCCTGCTGGTCACCCCACTGCTGACACAAGCCAGAACACTGCTGGTTTTTTGGCCACCTGGGCTCATGTTGACCATTACAGGTCCTTTTTCACCAGGCAGCCTCCCAGACATCAACTCCACGCCTGGAGTGTTCCACAGGGTTCTTGTGACTTAAGTGCTGGACCTGGAATTTGGCCCTGTTGGCCCTCACACCACTGCCTTGTCCCATGGATCCAGCCTGCCCAGATCCCTCTGCAGAGCCTTCCTGCCCTCCAGCAGATCCACACTCTTGGTGTTACCTGGCAGAGGGCCCTGCTCTGGTGCTTGGCTATTACCCAAGCCAAGGAAGGGAAGATGGAAAGTCAAATATTTTCCCTGCTCAGACATGAGAAAAATCTTTTTTGGTTTTTTTTTTTTTTTTTTGCCTTTTCATCTCCCACTCAAGAGCTTTCTGGTTACTTCAAGGATCTTCCACTGGATGTATTCCAACTGCCCCGCTGTACCCCAGCAGCACCTCTACAAAGAGATGAGCATTTATCTGTGCTTCCCCAACCAGCACTACACTGACCCGGTTTCAGTGTCCTCAATGTTGTGCAAAACAACAGAAAAACTGAAAAAGTAGGTCAAAATTCTCTGTTGAAATTTAGAGCTGGGAACAGCAGTGACAAAGCTGGCTGCCAACTCCAGCAAGCAGGTGCACATCACGTCAGATGCCCCTCACTTGGGAGATTCTTCCCAACCTTGGAGGTTGCAGATGCCTTAATAAACATTATGAATTGCTTCTGTTGAATCATTTGAGCCAACAATTTAATCTTCATTTTGTGCAGTTAGTTTTGCTCAGTACTTCATGGGCAGAAAATAAGGAGGCACACAAACAATATTTAAGTCTATATTGCTGGGAAGGGAGAAGAATGGACAACTGTGGATCACTGCTCTCATTCATTACTCACAAATGCCCAGGACTGTCAAGTTTGCATCCTCCAGTTACAGTTTGTAAAAACAGGGCTGAACCCAAACGAACTCGTACCTTTTTCCTTCTGAGTAAAGGGAACTTCCAAGAGCTCTTTTCCTTGAAGGCCTTGTGAACATGCTAAAGCACATTAATTGTATAATCCCCAACTAAATACATTAGCAAGTTACTTTTCCAAATGATCTCAGTTGATTGTTTCACTGAGAGTGATCCAAGCACCCATTCTCTAAGTTCATTCCTGAACTTTGCTCCCAATCCCCTCTACAGAAGCTCAGCACGAAAGCCAGGAATGTTTCCAAGGGGAAAACTAATTTAGTTGGAAATTTAGTTCTTCCACATGAGCAGAGTCAAAACAAAGCAGACTCAAAACAATGCATAGAGCATTTTCCAGGGAAGTGGATTGTGTGATGTGAGATCAATTCATCGACTTCTCTCTCCAAACTGAGTCCCAGCCAAACGTGTGCCAGCAGCCAGGGATGCACATTCCTATAGATGTAAAAAGGACTAGAGACCATAATCTGTCAGAAAAACAGGGTTAGTGCTGTCTATGAAGAGGTAGATTATGCTGGAACAGCTAAAGGAACAGCTGAATGCTGGAATAAAATGAAAAAATCCCCTCGTGAAACCTGAGCTCTACATATTTTGGGGTTTTTTTTAGGCTGGGTAGAGTAAAAGCTGAAGTGCAACTGTCAGATCAGTGCCTCTGTATCTTGAGCAGATGTGAGACTCACATCCCTCTGTAGAATTCCCATAGGAGTGCCAATGCCTGGCTGTGAGCAGCACATCCCTGTCATCCATGCAGTCCATACACCCCAGCAGCCCCAGGACTGCATTCCCTGCATCCCAGGGGTCCTGCATCCTGCTGTCCCTGCCTGGAGGGCACTCTCACACCAACAGCACTTTCAGGATCTGCCTTCTGACAGTACAGCAGCTGACCCCAGCTTTACCTTCCAGTGTTTAGAATCACTGAGGTCAGAAAAGACCTCCAAGATCATCAAGTCCAATCTCTGAACAGCTTCTCAAAGAGTCTGGTGGTCAGCCTCTGCTCACAAAACAGGCTGTGTAAGGCCACAATAGATCAGGTTTCAGCAGAAATATGTATTTATGGGGATGCTACAGAGGAAATGAGGAAAAACCTGCCAGCAGCAAAAGCTCTACAACTTTCCCTGCAGAAGTTCTCTGATATCCAGGCATCATAAACCTGTAGGCTTAATTTTCTTCTTAAAATACCACGTTGTTTAACAGCAAAAAGAGAGATGCAGATGTCCCTATACCATCCCCTTCCTTCCAGGCAATAGATTTGAAGAAGAAAAGGGCAAAGATGACTTCTAGACAGCCATGTGCATCCATCATCAAGGAATAATCCACAGCACATGGATTCAGGTGCATCCACGGTGGTTGATGGATGTAGTTTGCAGTTCATGGTATCAGTCCTCGACAAGACCACCACAGGAGCTTAGGCTCTGGAGCAGCCTTGGATCACTGGCAGCAACATCACTTTTACAGATTTACAGCCTAATTTAACACAGATGCACCTCAATCACTACGACTGTTTTATCTGCGCCCTGTCTGGCAAGGAAAAGCAGCACAGAGGATAAACTGCAGACAGGCTCAGACAGCCTGAAAGGACTGGTGAACTTGGCAGCCAAACACAACTTCCCCCCACCCCCAAAAACCTTGGTAGCCTCCAAACCATGAAGTGCATGCTTCTGCTTCAGAAAGGAATGCAAATATCAAGTTTAGAGCCAAAGCAGCTTTCAGTGTGTGTGAGGTGGGGAAAAGCCTCTCACCAGAAGAAAAGTCCTTGTGAAGTTGAGGAGATGGGTCACAGAAAATTGAAGACACCTTGATGGCAAGGGTGGGTAGAAGCTGTGCTAGTGGAACCCAGCCCTGAGGTGCTGAGAGCCTTTTGGCCCTGTCCAAAGTGAATCCAGGATCCAACAGGTATGTGTTTCCCCTGTGGAAGGCCACATTCCTGTCAAATGTCATCCAGAATCCATAAAAAGTGTCATTACAGAACAGCAGTGAGGTGGGATTCAGATGCCGGGTCTTTGTATTCCATCTTAAGAAAGCCCCAGAGCACCAGGCTTGGCTTGTGGTTACCTGATGGGAACAGGTTGTCCCCTCTCTGTCCCACCAATACCTAGAGCACTTCCAAAAGCTGAGAACAAGCAAGCAGAATGGTTTCTTTGCTGCCTCAGCTCAAAATGACACCAAACTTCTGCTAAGTCTCATATCAGCTCCTAAAATGATCTTCAGACACCACTGGTTAGACTCAGGATCAGCCTCCTGGTGCTCAGTGCTGGTACCTGATGGCTCAGGAGACAGGAAAGCATCTGGACTCTCACAGCACTGAGCTCCAAACGTGGGTGTAAGGGCTCTCTCAGTGTGCAAGTGTGCACCAGTGTAGGGGTGCACACCAGTCTTGGAGAAGATTCCACTTCCATGCAACAGGAATGAAGTTATGAGGGTGCACCAGAAGTAGGTGGCTTCAGAAAGGGATTTTCACACAAGTACCTAATTCAGTGAGATGATTCAGTCACTGAGTGCCAAACACACCATGAATTGGGCACGATTCAGCCTGGCTCAGGTGTGTCCTGCAGGGATGAACAGCAGCCACCAGCCAAAGCTCGTGTGGCTGCAAGAGACTGTGCATCCATGTCCTTCTGTGATTCCAAGGACGACCCCACAGTGACTCAAGCAGCTGTTCTTCACCACCACACAGCTTCATACAAAAAGAGGATGAAAAGATAAGAAGGGAACATGCCCAAGAACAGTGGAGTGGGTAGAAGTCTCAAGTACACTCTGTGCAGCTGAACTTTAAGACCTGGCCTGGCAGGCAAAGCCCAGATGCCCCACAGCAAATGGGGAAGAAAACCCTCCCCAGTCTGTGTCACTCCATCCCACAGACTCTTGATGGTGCCCAAAACACGTCATTCAAGGATGCTCATCACTAAAAACTCCTTGTAAGAGCTGGGTAATAAACTGGAAACATGGTGATGTAAGAGCTGGAACAACAGCAGTTCTTGAAAAAATGGTAATGGTGATGCCACCAAGAGAGATATGGGAGTGTATTAAGGGAAAACACAAGAAAACCTGAAAGTCCATGATTTAATGTCCATGTTTTTTTCCTTTTAATGCCTGAACGTTACCTTCCCCTTTCATGAAGATTCTGCCTTTTCCAGCAGTCAAGGAAAGAGGAGCAGACCCCGCTGTCTCTTCATATAATGAGACATTTGGCAGGAAGTTGACTGACATCACCTACATATTTTGTTTGCAATTAAGCCATGTCTTGAAAAGGAAATGATGTACCTGAGACCTACACAGGGAGAGAAATCTGTCCCAGCCTTTAATGGGCTGCTTTTTTGGAGGTGAATTGCTGTCAGATGGGGATGACTAACCATTCACCTGCTTATGAGGCTTAGAGCACAAGGGAACTGGAAAGGTAAGAACCACAACCCCTACATAATAAATCCTGCTAATTTGGGCTTAATAAATCAATGCTTCAGCCTAAGCAACCCAATGCTGTTGTCAGCACTCTGGTTACTTGCCACCTCTGTTTTGGTAGAGGAAGGTTTTTATTGGGATAGATAATGTCCATTAAAAACTGCCAGAATTTGGTATTTAAGGCACTGTTACACTCAAAGCCTGAAACCTTCTACAGCAATCCCTTCCTGGTATGGGATTATACAAACTCCATGATGTCAACACTGCAGCCCTAAAACAAGCTGTCCCACCCCAAAATCCACCTATCCCACAGGTCACATAAAGAGCCATCATTTCCTTCCTCTCTGATAACACTCCCTGTATCTCCCAGATCTCCCAACTCTGTGTCCTGATGAAGCAGCTCAGCAGCCAGAAGGATTTGGATTACCCATGCAACTGAAAGGAGGTAGGAATCACATCCAGACCAAGCAAAACACCCCCTGGAGAAGCACAACCCCCTTGCAGGCAGGACAGAAGATGTTTAGACCCTGTCTCTTGCCTTTTAAATTTTCATTTGTTGTAATTTATTTTTGTTCATTTATTTCTAAATGAGGCAAAGGTCACTCTGTTTGCTGGCAGTTGAGCTGCCTCCTCCCCAGTGCAAGGTCCAGCCTTGGTTACTGGTCTGATTCTGTGCTGGTGGCTACACCCACACAAACACCATCAGCTCCATAAAAATCTGCACTTCCTCAGTAGGGCAGTTAGGCACTGTAAACCCCAAATACACAGACAAACAGTTGCATTTGTTCACAGAAATGAAATGTTTGTGCCCAGCTCCTTCCTCAATCAGACAAGGAAGTGGCCCATGGCGCCCGCCCGCAGGGGAAAGCCAAGCAGGAGCCACCAAACACTCCAAGAGCACCCACATGGCTTTAAAAAAATCCTAATACTTGAAGGTTTGTGCTGTTGGTTGGCTTTCTGGGTTTTTTCTTCCTCAAATTTGAAGCTGCCAGCTCCTCAGAAGCCTTCACACACTGGATGGGTATTTCAGCTCCTTCCAGGTATAGTAGGAAGCACCATCCCACAACTGTGGTTTTTCTACCTGTGCTTTCACAGGTGCAGCTTCTTTGTAAAATGATGCCAAGATGAGGTCCATGTGCTCCAGGTGGAGCAGCATCAGTAGAGATGGAGTCTCTGCACTGGCACTCCTGTAAAGCCATCCTACACACCACAACACATCCAAGTAGCATGTGCAGCACCAGAGACGGCAACAAACACGCTCTGGTTTCTCACAGCGACAGTCTGGAGAAGTTTCAGAGACATCTTCTTGCCAATACCCATCCAGCTCTCACATGGGCATCACCAAGGTCATCAAATTTCCCCCCGCAAGCTCACAGTCAAGGGACAAATTTAAATTTTGTGAAGGATCAGCCTGGTTAAGGCATCACTATCCCTTCTGAACACAGGCTGGCAAACAGGGGTGGTCAGACATCACCTGCCTTTGCACTGGGTGATGGACAATGTGCCCAAGAGGGTGTTAATGCCTACAAGGACACCTGGAATCTCCAAAATTCCTGCATAGGGAGAAAACTATCATGGAGCTGTGGTAGGGGTGGGTTAGATTGGATATTAGGAAAAAATTCTTCCCCCAGAGGGTGGTCAGGCACTGAACAGGCTCCCCAGGGAATAGTCTTGGCCCCAAGGCTGTCACAGCTCAAGGACTATTTGGACAATGCTCTCAGGGACATGGGATTATTGGGGTGTCCTGTACAGGGCCAGGTGTTGGACTTGATGATCCCTGTGGGTCCCTTCCAACTCAGGATATTCCATAAACTATGATTTTTCAAGTCACAAGCAGTAACTCCAAAGCCACATCTAGCTTCAACGACACATTTATTTTCATTATTAAGCCAAACTGTGGAAATGCTGCTGTGTTAAGGTCATGGCAGTGGATTTAATTCATGTCAGCTGCTGTCCCTGACACTGATAACCCTTTATGAGCATCTCAGCACGGTGTCAGTGCCTGATGCTTATCTGACAGGTCAATCAAAGGCACTTCAACAGTGAGTGAACACCTGAGCTCCCTTTCTGAGGTCACCTTGCTGTTTTGGTTACATCCATTACAATCTGTGCCAGAAGAGCATTACCACTGGAGCTACTCAATGCCCCAAAGGAGGGATAGTGGATTACCAACCCAGCACACCAGGGAGGGCAGGAACAGGCTGACACAAACATTCAAACTCACAGTGCAGCCTTTGGAGCAACGTCAGCTCGAGGAAGCAGCCTGTAAAGCAGCACGGAAATAAGCTGAAGGGATGGTTCAGTTTAAGAGAGGTAATTTTACATGACAACTCTTCCTGCTTCTCTCCTTTCCCCTGTGTTAAGGACTTTGCACAGTTCACGGCCTGGCTCCGTTTGCTCCGAGCTCCAGACGTGCCCATGTAAAGGGAATATTGTGCCAAAACAAACAAATCTTCCACCCACTTGTGGTCCAGCAATCCATTAGGAAGGAAAGGCAAAGCACACACAACTAAAACTATAAATACCCACTGGTATGGACAAGAGTGAAGGCTTGTGGTTACCAAAAACAAGGATTTTGCTGCATTCCTCAAGGCATTAGACTTATATGTTAACACTCCTGTTTCAGAAGTTTCTAACCTTTTCCTGTGTTTATAGACTGGTTTGGGTTGGAAGCTCAGCTTGTTCCACCCCCAGCCATGGGCAGTAACACTTCCCACTATCCCAAGCTCTGTCCAGCCTGGCCTTGGACACTTCCAGGGATGGGGTAACCACAGCTGCTCTGGAAAATCTGTGCCCGTGTCTCCCCATCCTCAGACAGAATTTCTTCCCAATATCAAATCTAACCCTGCCCTCTGGCAGTGGGAAGCTATTCCACCTGGTCCTGTCCCTCCATCCCTTGTCCCCAGTCCCTCTCCGGCTCTCCTGGAGCCCCTTCAGGCCCTGGAAGGTCTCTGAGGTCTCCCTGGAGCCTTCTCCAGATGAACACCCCTAGCTCTCCCAGCCTGGCTCCAGAGCAGAGGGGCTCCAGTCCTTGGAGCATCTCCATGGCCTCCTCAGGACTCTCCAGCAGCTCCAGTCCTTTCTTTGCTGGGAGCCCTGAGCTGGAGGTGGGGTCTCACCTGAGTGGGGCAGAATTCCCCCCTTCCCTGCTGCCCAAGCTGCAGGGCACTGGGGTTTGGGGCTGCCAGGGCTGTGCTCAGTCCCTTCTCCACCCAGCCTGTGTTGGTGCTGGGATGGCCCTGGCCCAGGGGCAGGACACTGCACTTGGCCTTGTTGAGCTCCATGAGTTTCCCACCTCTCCAGGTCTCTGGATGTCACCTCTTCCCACCAGCCTGCTGGCCACAACACAAAGTTGGCATCAATCCCACTTAACAAAGAATTCAAAGACCCTGAATTTCTCCACTGTTATGATAAAATGATAGGAGACCTATCCACACATATTCCCTCAGTGAGAAAAATAATGATGTACCAGCTCAGCTGTGCAGCATAACAAAAGAATCCACATGGGAATGGAGGTGGTTATCCCTGTTCAGAGAAAAAGAACTTCAGAATTTGGGCTTTATTAGATACTGGATCATCCAAGAACGGAAATTGCATTTCCTAAGAGATCCTTGAATTCACTTACTCCAGCAGCAGAAGCTTTAGGAAGTGTGTGCAGCTCCATGTAACTGTATTTCCCATCCTAGAATGACTTTAAAATTAGTGACACTGCAGAGAGAAGCCTAAAGGTTCCTCAAGAACCAAAGCTGTGATATAGCAACAGTTTGGTGCAGAGAGATTATAAAACACCTTGTGGATTCCCTGAATTAGCAATGAGAGAAACTGAAGCCAATGCCCTGCAAGAAAACAAGGAACGATGATCAGAGGAAGTCTCTGGAGCTGGAGGAGAAAGCTGTTTACTCTACCTCTCACACTCATCTGGACTTCAGAGTTAAATTTATTGTTTAAAACAAAGCAGAGATGCCACCCAGGGACCCACAGAGATCTACAGCCAAGGGAAGCACATCCTGATGATAGCATTCCTTTATCTTGCACTGCATGGCCCTGGACTAATCACAGCTGGCACATTTCTTCACACTGACCCTCAGCACTGATTTCACAGGCAGTAACCTCACTGAGCAGAGACACACCACCTTTTTCCACCCTATTAGTTTTAACACCATCATCTAAAACAAGACATGGAGGGGTGTCCCATGCAGGACTTGCCTCCAAACCATGGCAGAAGCCAGTTGCTACCGAGCCTCTTTGCCCTCTGAGAGCCACAAACTTCCCATCTAAAATCCTCCCCCACCACCAAATCTTCACTTAAATACAGGCTGAGCTCTAAGAATCCTTCACTGGAACCCTGCCTGCCTCAACCACAGATCCCCTTTAGGTGCCATCTTAAACTGTATTTCCAAGAGTAATTACTCCATTACAGCACCTGTCCCCCCCCTCCCATGCCAACAACACGACCTTGAGAAAGCTGGAAAAACAAGCCCAATTCTTCTGCCTACAAGGCAGTTCTTGCACAAGAAAAGACAGCACCTCTTGAGATTGCATCTCTAGTCAACAGCCCAGTACTTCAGGCACTTTTTCAAACATTGTTTTTGTGGTTTGAAACCCAAAAATGGCTCTGTACTCAGCCACAAAATACCCTTTTGAATCACCACACGCGGAAGAAAATTCAGGCTATTTCTAGCTGAGTCTTCTCACTCAGACCATGAAAACAGGCAGGTGGCACAAGGGCATTTCAGATTATTCCTGAGAAGCTGATGCCATGACAATGCAGGTGTGATGGACAAGCCCCAGGCAGCCAAGCCCTCGGGAGCACAGGGAGAGCACAGAGATGCTCCGTGTTGGAGGGAAGGGCTCAGAGACCATCTCAGAACCTGCAATATCATCAGTGCAATGGTGCTGGACTGGCTTTCCCCCCCTGACTGACCTCACCCTGCTCTGGGTGAACCTGTGCAGCCTCCTGATCCCACAGCTCAGGGAACAGTGTCCTGGGACACAAGAGGTAGCTCATCCCTTCTTGGATATGTGACCTTCAGAGCCCATTTGAGGTCAGCCACACCTCCATGTCCCCGAAGATGGCATCCCAGAAAAAGCAAAACTTGATAGAATTTCACTGTGGCCAACTTAAACATCTGCATCACAAAAGGTCTTTTTAACCCATTTTACATTTCCATTGATAGGCAAGACAACAAGAATTGGAAGAATGCTGTTTTGTTACAGAAACTGCCCAGATTTGATTCTCATTCACCTGGAGAAGAAAGTTTATGTGGGAAGGAAACTGTCTGCCTCCTGCTACAGGAAATGTTAAAAATTAGACCTCCCAGAACCTGAAGGCAACATTACAATGGAAAGCAAACTCTCAATCAAACACTGGTCTGGCCATCATCCCTCCCAGGCTGCATCTCAGGACAAGGAGAAGCTGCACATGGAAAAGGAAACAACCTACCTAAATACAATCAACCCCCTGTTTGCAATGGATCATTGCTTGACCACATCTATAAAGTACCAGTCTGATGTCCCCAAGGAACCTGGCTTCATTACCTGCACTCCCTGAAGTGATTTACAGCTCTGCAAACCTCTGCTGCTGCTTGAGGAAGAGAAGATTACAACCACCATGTATTTGCCTGTAGAAATCACATCACCTGCCCAGGAAGGAGGTTGGACAGTCCCTGTCTGCAGCTGATCTCTCCTCTTCCACACGTGCAGATGCTGCACAGCACAACCTGGGATCACTCACACCAAAGGACATCTGACAGGAGATGCCACTTCCAGGAGCCAAGCTCTTCTGATGTCCCCTGAAACACCACCAGATACAGGTGAAGATGCCCAAGTATCCTCTGACATCTCTTACACACCCCCATGCTGAGAAAATGAAAGGATTAATAAGATTTTATAATCTTTTCCAGGGATTATTCCCTGGATTACTGTGATAGGTACATGCTAGCAGTGGGGTTTGTTTGTTCTAAGAAAAGGCCAGTGGTACTGTATGACAATTTTCCCAACTCACACACATATATAAAAAGCAGCTTATACCTGATCTAGGTGGTGATCAGGTACAAAACTTAGCAATCAAGCTTTAGTTTTCCTGGTAGTGTTTTTTTCCCCAGTAAAGTCATCAGTGAGACCAAGCCTCCAGCACAGCTCAAAACCAGCCTTCTCAACTCTGTTTACAACAGCACAACCACAGAGTCTGGGTGTGGGTCAAAGCTCCATATGTACAGCAATCCACACACTCGTGGAATCATGGAATGGTTTGGGTGAGAAGGGCCCTTAAAGCTCATCTCATTCCACCCCTCTGCCACTGGCAGGGATGCCACTCACTAGGACAGGTCCCTTCTAGATTTGATTTTAGTCTTTCAGACTCAATCATCTGGAAGTGCTGAAGCTCAGAAAGAGAAGTTGAGGTAATGAGAAAAAGCTCCTAATCGTTAGAATTAAAACAATTAAGTGTTTACACCTTCAGAGTCATGACCCAAAGGAAGTGAGCAACAAGGAAACCTTCCCAGATAAAAATCAGTTTATCCTAGCAACATCTTCTATCCTGTCTACAAGCACTTACCAGCAGCTGCCTTCAGGTGAAGCCTCAAATGGCCCCACAGCATCCCACGGGCCTGAAACAGAGCAGCTCAGGCTCCTCCAGCCCATTCCAGGGATGGAACAGACCATGAGCAGAGCATTAGTGGCTCAGCAGCCAGGCTGAGACAGGCTAAAAGCTGAAATTAGGCAAAGACAAGGCAAGTCCAGCCCAGTGGAGCCTCCCAGCATTGCAGCCACGGGTCAGGGTCACATCTCCCACAGTGCTGGGAGGGACAGGGCAGCTCCACGAGCAGTGAGAGCTCCATACTGGCATGGCTACAGTGAGGAAGGAGAGTGGGAGGCAAAGCCAGGCTTTAGGTGTCTCATTTGGGCTGAGGATGAGAGGACATGGCCTCAATCTGTGCCAGAGGAGGTTTAGGTTGGACATCAGGAGGAATTTCTTCCCAGGCTGCTCAGGGAGGTGGGGAAGTCACTATCACTGGAGGTGTTCAAGAAACAACTGATGGTAGGACTTAGTGTTCTGTTCTGGTTCAAAAGGTGGTGACTGGTCAAAAGTTGGACTTCATTTTAAAGGTGTTTTCCAATCTGCTTGATTCTGTAATTCTGGGATGAGATAATTCTGACTGAAGAGCTGAACCAGGTTACCAAACAGGCATGCCTGGTACACACACATCAAATTAACATCCAGCTACCCCAAAAGGCACCTTCCTGGTGCTCCATCCACCAAACACCTTCAAGTCCCTCCTTTTCACCAGCTCTGGCACTTGTTTGACCTCTCAGTGAGTCAACTCCAGAACTGCAGGGCTGGCTGCCAGCTGAATGCCAGACTGGATTGGGTTGGAAGGAACCTTAAAGCTCATCCAGTTCCATCTCCCTGCCATGGGCAGAGACACCTTCCACTAGCCTAGGTTGCTCCAAGCCCCATCCAACCTGGCCTTGAGATACTTTCATCTCCAAAATATTGAAAATATCTGCAGAGCTGAACTTCTCTACCCATTCCTTACTTCTCAGATACAGAGCTATCACCAGTTACAGACCAGTAAATTTCCTCTTGAACATCATCTGTCCTGTGCACACATCCATGCCCAAACTGCACAAGAAGCAGCAAAATGGGAGCAAGATATCCTTGTGGGGAAGGGAAATGGCACAGCTCTGCCTTGATTTATGTAGTCTATGCAGACCTGGACAATAAAACAACAGACTCAAAAATCCAGGTTGCAGATAATTCACCCCCAGCAAAGAATCCCTGGGCAATCTTCTCCCACACAAAGTGGTCCTGGATGGACAGGACAAATCCCTAGAATGGGGATGGACCAGTTTCAGACACAAGAGCTGCTGGGAACTTCTTGCAGTGACCACCATGACCACACACCCCACTGGGTCACTCCCTTCCCCCAGTTGGAAAACTGAGGTAGGAGTTAGTTTCCCATGGAAATATGAAATAGTCTAGCAAAGCACAAGGTTGATCACAGATCTACAGACAGCAGGACTCCCACAGTGGCACATCCACCAAATAGAATTAATCCATGTAGTGCTAATTGCCCAAGTAACAATAACAGTTGTAAGACAGCTTGGTCCCATCCCCCAGCTCCCAACACCACATTTATGGAAACACTAAAAACCACAGACCTAAAAACTAAAAACCTCATAGTACACCACAAAAATCGGTATCCCTCATTGCTGGAATCAAACTGCAAGGCTTGCAGTGGGGTTTTAGCAAGGAAATGGAAATCACACTGGCATACAATTGTTCCGCCTCCCTCTTCGCCTTCACACATTTCTCACAGGTCAATTTTAAAGAATTAAGTCTTGTTCAGTGAAACATCTGGTGGCTGTTGCTAGAGGAAACCGACTATCTGCAACATTTGAGCAAAAATAATGAGTTACATAAAAGCCAGACTGCATAAGCAAGGACAAGTGTTTTTGCCAGTCTGTGAATCTCAAAACTTTACATGAAACCTCATGTTTCGTTTCTGGGTTATAGAATACAATGAAGTCAACTCACAAGCATTACAAAACCCATGAAGATTTGAGTTTTCCCTAAGTTTATGAGGATATAATTGTACTGCAACTGTCCTACAGATTTTCTGGCAACAGCACAGACAGATGAATTACAGCTTAAAAATGGGCCATTTCAGCTTTAGGCACTTTCACACTCAGCTCAAGACAGAACAAGTTCAAGAGTTACAGGGTTTTGGTCTTTCACTGTTTGAGTCAGTTCTCCTATGCCTAATGGAAGAATATTTCCCCGTAATGCTACAGATCACCTTCTCCTCAGGGTTTCTCATGTCTGGAGACCAACAGTGACCAGCTGAGGCTGCACTGGGCTGAACAGGAGCAGTGATTTCGTGGGAGAAGTTGAGAGGAGCTCTAATATATCACCATACACATCCACAAGACCAACCAGAAGCCTTTAAGATTTCAGAGCTTTGATGGGGGCTCTCCAGCTCCTGAAGTCCCACAACTGGAAGGGCAAAAATTCCCAAGAACACCTCCAGCAGGCAGCTCTAACATACTGGAATTGCACTTCACACGATGTACCTTTCTACAAATAGATATTGCTGTTTTTTGAGGAGTGCTTAAGCACTTAAATAATCCAGAAGCCTGATGGATGACTAATACAACTAGAAAGCTCCGGGTACAAAAAGAAATTTAGGCTTCCCCACATTCCCAGGGCTGCTCTCAGGATGCAAGCAGGGTGCAGAGGAGGCACCTGTGGCCCTCATACCTGTCTCCCTGCCTTTGGACACCAGCTTGAGGCTGCAGCTGCTGCTGCTCTTGTTCATTTATGCCACCCAGGGAAAAAAAATTTACACCTAAGGCCAAATTCCTCAAGCTGGACATGGCTGACTGAGCACACTATGGCAGTGCCAAGAGCCAGCTCCTCACTCACATGGATAAAGTCTGGTTCTGCAGCACAGTGAGGGAGGGAAGCATCTGGCACTGGCTTCAGTGGGGCTGGGAAGAAGTCAGGCCAGTGCACCTTGGGGAAACTGAGGCAGGGAACATGCAGGTGAGGACACACAGACAAGGGATGGCATGAGGCAGAGTGCTGGCTCACAGCAGCACCTGTGGAAGTCACAGAATGGGAAAAACAGCTGTCTTTAAATACTAAATTAAAATATACAGAAAGATTAAAGGAGGCAGGAACAGAAAACAAGCTTCACCCAAGTGAAAAAGCATGCTAGGAATGCGAATTTGGGAAATAGGTATATCTGAGGCAAAAAACTTCCCAAGATCCCAGACATCTTACAGGCAGGATACAGAAAAACAAGCCAGTGACTTCAGCTCCAAAAGAAACCCTCCACAACATCACAACAGCAAAGCTTTACACTGCAGGGGCTTCTCTCTGAGAAAAAAAAATAAATATGAAAGAAGGCCCAGGCAGAAGAAACAGCCTCTGCTGGGCTCATAGAAGATATTAAAGCACTGTACTGCACCAGCCTGAACTGCTCAAACTAAACACTTTTCAACAATTAATGACACTCCTACTACTGTCACCAAAAATAGACAAATTGGTTTTAGGGAATGAAGCTGCAAAAATAATTTGAGATACAATATCAAGCAAAATTGGAACCAGATTTCTCCTCCAGGAGAAAGCTGCTGAGAAGATGAAACTGTGGCCCATCCACTGTGCTCCCTCCCACCCCCAGCTGAAATTACCAAAAGGCAAGAGCTCATGAAAATTTCTACAGAGAAAATTCTAAATGGAAATTATAATTTTAAAAGAATTTATTTTGTTGCATCACTTTGGCCAAAAATAGAAACAGCATTCCCAAAGGATGCTGCACAATTACGGCCCTAAACAAAACATCCCAATGGCTTAATCAGGATCACTTAGTCTGCAGAGAAAAAATTGTTTATCACTACCTAAATGCTTTTTCAGAAGTCCAGAAAGGGAACTCTTATGACAGTTTCAGCCTTTATGTGCACCCCAAAACCCCCCTGTGCTCAGCAGGGACTTGCACTTCCTAAAGGTCACCACCCTCACCAAACCAGAACACTCCCTGGTTTATTTTCATGAAATCAAGGGATCTACCCTCACTGGAATCAGTCCAACACTCTCACCTACAAATACAATTCCATTTGATTTCTGGAGAGGCAGATTTTCCCAACAACTTCAGTTTTGAGTTATCTGCTCATTCCATGGGTGAGCTGTTACAGATTGGATAACCTGGCCCTTATTTTATTTGTCACACAAACACACTTATACACACAACACAACAACTCTGCTCTGAGTTCACCACAAGAGACTCTGGACTCTCCCTGCCTTTAATCCTGCCCAATTTCCTTGTTAGTCACTGACAAGCAACACTGCAGCTACCTACTTCTCAGCTCTACACGTGTCTTTCTAAAAATAATGCCAGGGAAAGGAAATCAGGGATGTAGGTTCCCAGATAAGTGACTTCAGATGAAAAATGCTGACAAAACTGAGAGGAAAAAAAAAATCAAAATGGAAATAAGGAATAAGAATTGAACAACTTACATTTGGGTCTCTAAGCATCCTTCCATAGGCTTGGCAGATATTTTATTGATAATTCAGATAAAATACTGGATTTTTAGTGTCTTGCCTTAAATAGAGAATCAAAGAATCACAGAAGGGTTTGGGTTGGATGGGACCTTAGAGATCAGCTTGTTCCATCCCCTGCCATGAGCAGGGACACCTTCCACTAGGCCAGGCTGCTCCAAGTCCTGTCCTGGCCTTGGATCCTTCCAGGGATGGGGCAGCCACAGCTGCTCTGGGCAGCCTGTGCCAGGGCCTGCCCACCCTCACAGGGAACAATTTCTTTACTGTATTTAACCTAAATTTCCCCTATTTTAGTTTGAAGTCATTCTCCCTTGTCTTGTTCTAGATGAACAGTCCCTCTCTGGCTTCCCTGTAGTCCCTTCACATCCTGGAATGTTCTCTGAGGTGTCCATGCAACCTTCCCTTCTCCAGGATGAACAGCCCCAGTTCTCCCTGTTTCCACAAGGGAGGTGCCTCCTATCAAATACAGGTGAGTTTGGGTTTTTTAGGAAGGAATATTTGAGTTCCAGGCTAAGACACTCCAGAACATCTGACACTCACCACCTGATGTGTAATTCACTTCTTAGGCTTGTTATACAAAATCACAGGGCAGGGAGCGCTGGGGCATGGGAGCAGCAGAGCAGCCAGGCACTCATATCTGTACTGAACCTGGTGAGGAAGAAAACACACTTTAGGAAGGCTCCATGCAACAGTTTACACCAGTGACTTCCAATCTTACTGTATTCTGCTTAAAAACAAAAAAGGCATTGTTTGGTTTCAGCTGGATATGGGAGCATCCAAGTACTGGGGATGAAACAGAGCCCAACCCCTCTGCTCATAGGAAAATCATTCTCCTTACCCAATGTCAGGGCAAACTCATAGCTTTCCATGCAATAAATAATGTGAACTTCAGAAGACAGTGTGTTTTTAAAAAATACATATTCCTGTCTCTTCAGTAACTGGAGGTTTGGTTTTGGGGAAACGGGTTCCCAAACCTGAACTTCCTTGGTGCAGTGTGCCTGGGCTGGCTCCATCTCCTCCATGCTTCAGGCACTTTGGTCAGAAGGAAGCACAAGGTTTTTTTGTTTGTTTCTGACTTTCTTCCTTAAAAAACACCCTCCAGAGCACAGGGTCCAAACAGCAATTTCTGAAGGGGAGTGCACTGTAAGACAGGTGTGGAAGTCAAACTGAAATGGAACTATTTCTGGGTAACTCTGCCCAGAGCAACCAGAGACAGCCTGTTCTGCACTCAAAACTCGGGCATGTAATGCCCTTTGGAAGAAAACACATGGAGAGTTCTAACAGAAATGAAAATTTAAAAAAGCAACTTTAAGTTCTGACAGTCATCTAAAGAAGATCCTTCTGAAACACCACAGGAGATTCCCTTATACAGGCTATGAGCAACCAGAACCTCAATGAGTATTCCAAGCTAGATTATCACTTTATCCTTATTTTTCCAACTGCTACAGCAAGGTAACAGTAAAGGCCCATATTAATGTCCTAAAACAGAGGGTGTTTTTGCTTTCTCCAACAGGAAGTGCAAGACAGACCAAAGGCACTGTGGCTGTGCTGCTGAGTGACACCACTGACAGAAGCACATGGGAATTTGGTGTCCACCTCTGACCTGTCCTTTCAGGAGCTTGTGGTCAGTGCAGCCCAAGTCACACCCGTGCCCTTCTGATGTTGTTCATGGTTTCTGTCCTCCAGAAGCCTCGAGGATTGCTCAGTGGGGTTGTAGCAGACTTTGAAAGTCCTCACGAGCTCCCAACAGCTATCATTAATTAATCCTCCTCTACAATTATCCAGCACCAGCTTTGGAATGAAGCCAACCACCACTGTGAGGAACACACACCACTACTCCAGTGCACAAGCAATGACACACTCCTCTCAAATGAAAAGGTATTAGGGAGCTGAATGGAGCCCTCAATGTAAAATTTACTGTGAAGCATTTAAGGCCAACTTTTGTTCTACTTGATACTGAAGTAATTCCAAGTTATTTGACCAGGTCAGAGGCTGCAGCAAGGAAGAACCAGCCAAACTTGTACCAAACCAACCAAGACCTAAAATAAAGGGAAAACACAAGCACCTATTCACAGGAAAACAGAGATTGCAGCTTTATTTAGTCACTCGTCATCCACTCCTGGGCAAAAAACTGGAGCATCCCATTAACATGACAGTCCACATACTTAAATGCTGAACACCCTTTCAGCTCTGCTGTCTTGCCACCTGGAACATGCCCTACTTAAACTTAGAAAGAAAAACAAAAGCTGTGCATAAAAAAATCCAGATGGGTTTATTGGCCAGAAACTTACTCAGTTTCCTTACACCAATCCCAATGTTTGGTGGTGACTCCAAACAAGGAAGCGAAACAGAAGACTCTATTTATAATACACTCCATGGTACAATGATTCACTTTAGGAATAAAGGTAAATAAATCATCTCGTGCCATCCTAAGGTTCAGGTTTGAACCAGGGGTTAGGCATTATTCATGTTCTGCTCAAAGAACAAGATGACCAGCACGTTACAGAGGATCAAAGTGTAACGTGGGAAAATCCCCATGCCAGTCAGACTCTGCCACTTCCTACTGGCAAGGCCAAGTGACAAAACCCATCCCCACCTCATTCAAGACCTTTTTTTAGCAGACCTTTTGACCTGAAGCACAGCAAACACGACTCCCACGTTCACACAGATGTGACTCCAGCATCTTGAGAGAACCCCAGGTTCAAAATGCAGAGCTTGGTCTCCATCCTTTCCCTGGCCATACACCCAGAAATCCCATACACCCAGAGAAGCCAGGAACCTCGTCTGGCTGCAAGCATGGCATGGAGCAGAAAGGCATCTCTGGCAGCAGCAAAAAGCAATGTTTAGCAAGTGAGAATATGTGGACAGCCCTGTTGGAGCACCAGTTTATCATGGTAACGAGCTCCAGCCTCTCCCTTTCCCTCCAGCCTTGATGTCCAAAGACTGACATTATGGAGAATCCAGGGACCACGTCCCTGGGTGAAGGGAAGAATACGGCAGAATGAAAAATAACAATGAAAGAGGAAGTCTGACACTGTGGCAAGTGGGACCCTTTCTAGCTCATGACAAATAATGAACCCTTTTTGCACTTAATTGGCATCTTCAGACACTGAGCCCATTTCCTGTGACATGTCCTGGCATGGACAGCTCCAGAGAGGCCTCAGGCCCACAGACACACCTGGAGCTGAACAGGCCTTGATGTTTTACAGCCATGCAGGAGTCGTGCAGGATCCTTCCACGAGGATGCTTTGCTTTGTCCCAGGCGCTTCAGCAAGAAGTGACCTCCTTTCCAGAGTGCCAAAGGCAGGGGGACATGAAGCATTCAGGGCTGTGGAGCTGGGCATGGCTCCCACACACCTTCTTCAGGAGAAGACCCTCTGCACCAGTCAACAGGACCACAGCAAAGTGGTCTCTTGGCAGCACATGGCCAACAAGCAGCATGTTGGTCAGCCCTCGAAGAGCACTTGAGGAAGAAGTTCTTTACCTCTTCCAGGTGAGGCACTGGAACAGACTGTGGACTCTCCATCCCCAGAAGTATTCAAGGCCAGATTGGACAGGGCTCTGGTCTAGTGGAAGGGGTCCCTGCCCACAGTAGGGTCAGAATGAGATGAGTTTTGAGGGCCCATTCAACCTAAACCATTATTTGAATATCACAGAAACACCACCACACTGGCTGGAGAATCCACAAAGACCCCCAAAAACTCTTTGAGCTGTCAGTGTGAGAGAACAGGGCTCCACCAGAAGCTTTAAGCCTTGCTGTTATTTTCCACATTACTTTTCAAAGCAATGAGCAGATGAGAAGTTTGTTTCAGTTCCAGAGTGAAAACTAACATCCTTGAGGGCATCGTGTGAAAAGCTAGCATTTGCTACCTAGAGTACACAACCAGGTCTTTCATCTCCTCCAGGGGCCAGGGAAATACTTGCCAGCCTGAACCAGGAGGAGTGACTTCTGTGGCATAGTGCTTCCAAGGTGGGGGTACAGCACAGCCACTTTTTGGCTCCTTAAGGAGGACATGGCTCCTGCCACAGCAGGGAAGGTGACTCTACAAATCCACTTCTCCATAGTTCTCTCAGGAAGCTGGTGCACAGACAGATTTTGGATTTTTTTGTACTTCAGCTCTTTATTATTTTATTACCAGTTAGCAGCACAAAACTCTGGGTAGCACTTTGAAAAAGCTTCTCATCTTTAGGCTCGAGGTGTTTGTACTCGTCCCAAATTAAAGCACAAGAACAGTATTCAAATTCCAGCCTAATGGACACTGCCCTACTCCAAAGTGTTCACACCATCGAGCACAGCAGAAAAGGTACAACTGCTCCCACCAGCATCAGAGGATGGAACACAAACTCAAGAGCCAACATGATGCTCCAGCCCTTGCATGGAGCTCAGACCATGAGAACCTGGCTTAGCAGTGCCCAGGATGTGTAATTCTCCAGAAACAAGTGACTTATCTGAAAAGCAACCCATCATTCCTGGATCAGTGGGGGTTCACATGAGCAGACTCTCAATCAAAGCATTCCACACTCATGTGGAAAAAGACAAGGTCTCTGCAGAGCTGCTCTGATGTGTGGTAAAGCTTCTTCAGGACACCTCAACTCTGGCACACAGCTTCAGCATAAACAACAAAGAGATGAAGCTGGAGCTGTGTCAGGGGAGGGTTAGCTTGGATATTAGGAAAAGTTCTTCCCCCAGAGGGTGCTGAGCACTGCCCAGGCTCCTCAGGGAATGGTCACGGCCCCAAGGCTCCCACAGCTCAAGGACCTTTTGGACAGCACTCTCAGGCAGAGGGTGGGATTGCTGGGGAGTCTGTGCAGCACCAGGAGTTGGATTTGATGATCCAATTCAGCCCTCATGTCACATCCTCCAAGAAGCAAAGAGGTGAACCAAAGAATAGGGCACAGCTAGCTTGACCTCCAGTTTGGAAGAGCACCCGTGCACACACGTTTGGGAAGGGAAGGAAGAGAATAAGAATACTGTGCATTTTTCCCACTTCCAGTGGTTTGTATTTCTGGGCCTCCCCAAGTCAGTTTGGGCATCTGAGTGTTCTGGGTGTGATTGCTAGAGTTGTCCTGTGCAAGGTGAGCAGCTGGACTTTGCTGATCCTCGTGGGTCCCTCCCAACTCAGGCCACTCTGCAGTTCTATCAAGAACACTCAGTGCAGTCTCTTGGTGAGTGTGTCCAGCTCTTCTCCAGACTCACACAAAGTTTTTGTAGCCCCAGTAGTCCCTGGCTACCTGAACAACATCTGAACTCACCTCCTGTCAGCTCCATTAACCCTCTCTGGACCTCATGGCAGCAGCAGGGACTGTCCTGCCAATGCATCCCTGATGGTTTTGTGACCTGACTTATCCCCCTGCTGACCCCTGAGTGTCAGACAGCTCTAAATAACCACTTCTTGGCAGAAGAGACATGAACTTTGACTGCACAGACTCAATAAACAGCATTTTGCTGTGAATAAATCAGTGACATCATCTGCTGATTATCACCAGATATCAAAACCAGCAGAGCAGCACCGAAGCAGAAAGGACCTCAATGACACATTAAGGCTGTCTGCCCTCAAAACATGAAATGTAGAGGGGTCAAAAGGGGAAAAGTCACATGTTGTTGAGTAGATTTTGCTGCCTTTTTGCCAAAACCAAACACATTCAGTGCCTGAGGAAGAGCTGGACAAAAAGATGAATGCCTTCATGACTGCACTTTAAGCAAAGCTCCTGCCTGGACTCAGTAATTTGCAAATTCCTCCCTGAATACACCCCAAAGGTGATATCCACATTCATTCTGCTCAGCTGAAGAAAAAGACAGCCTTTATCCCACACTGTACTTGGGCACTGCTCAGAACAGCCTTTATCAGCTCACACCGAGGTAAAAAAATAAAATTATACAAACCTGTGGCTTACAAAACACATTTGACATCTCTCTCCCAATTCCCTTAAGTCATGAGCAGCCTGCATACCTCCAACACAGCAAGAAAATGCTGCAAACAGGTCTAGATCTCAATTCTGTATTTACAAAAGGAAAACAGCAAGTATTTTTTGAGTTACCTCATGCCATCCCAGCACATGAAGGTTTGATATTTCCAGTAAGCTGACTGTCCCTAACACATAATAGGGGCTTACACTTCATTAACAGCAAAATATTGAAGGCTTCAAAACTGATGCTAACCATCTTTGTGATCAAAGGGAACAGATCAGTGCCTCAAATAATACAAGAATAAAAAATTCAGAGAAAACATGAAGGTAGCTCCAGGTAGAGTCTACCTGCAACACAGGAATATCATGGAACGAGATTCTTTAAAATCTTTTAACTCATCAGGAACAGAGGCCTGCTTATTCTAAATTAAATTTCATGATATGTTTTCCCTGACTATACCTGAGGTGCTCCCAGCACGGAGCTGCACTGCGTGCTTCCAGCAGCCATCATTCCATATGATGTGGCTTGGTGACACCTCAGCCTGGGAGCACAGAGATGTGACAGCTCAGCTGAGGACGCTCAGGAAGAGAACTCTAATTTATCCTTTCAACGTGAGCCTCTGCTCACAAACCTGCCTGGTACAGCTTCCAGAGCCTGAAACTCAAACAGGGAAAGCCCACCCAAGGAGTATTTTACTTTTCACTTTGAGATGATTTAACCTTTCCCCCTGCAGCAGCTGCAGATACTGTGCAAGGAACAGTGGTCTGGAAGAAGGAGAGTGTGTGGCTCAGGGAAATACAAGCACATATCTTAATATGAAACATCTGCTTTTTACTCTTTTTTTACTGCAAAGAAATGGAGTTTTTCCCTTTTGGCTTCCCCTGCAGCAGGAACAGAGGGTACCCCATGACAGCACCCAGTAAGGGTCTGGGTGCCCTGAGTTCACAGAGCAGGGACAAAACAGAGCATCCACCTTGACTAAATGCTGAGTTATGAAAAATATTTAAAAGTGGGATTTTGAACTCTCACTACCTTATGGAAAAAGGCTTTGAGGAAGACTCTGATCACGATCTGCCCCAAGTGCCTCTACACAGCACTCACTCACCTTATACCCCCTCTGAAGCACACAGTATGTAGCTCACACACTCTTTATTACCATTATCACATTGCACTTTGCTCATATTTTGTATTATTATTATTATTTTCTTCTTTTCCAAGTTCCCTTTATGGGTTATGTGAATCATTCTGTAATCTGCACAAGAAATGTCACCACTCCCAGTGCCTCTGGGAAGAGGAATAAAGCCCTCCTAAGTTTAAAGTCATACTAAATGGCATTTGTTGTCAGACACGGCCAAGTTCATGCTCCAGGTGTCAATCTCAACCCAGACCATCATGCAGCAATACTTAAAAAAAAAATAAATCCCCTCTAGTCTAAGGAATTTTCTTGCAAGATCCCTTTGATACACATCTGAAGATGAGCTGCTTCAGTTCTTCACATCCTTTTGAAGAAAGGATAACAGAGCTGCCGGAGCACTCGCTGCTCCCAACCTGCACAGCAATGATGATTTGTTCCACATTCCCCCCTTACTACATGGGGTTACTCAATCATTAACAGACTCTTGATTTAATGCTCTTTCAAACAGCCAGCTCAGCTCACAGCCCTCTTCAGACCTAAGCACAAGCCAGGAACCCAAATGCAGATATTTAAGATCCTGTTTCCTTACTTGAGAGATTCAGAGAGCTCATCACATGCTCAGGTGACACCAGGGCTCCCTAAAGAAAAGGAGCAACACTAAATTAAGATGAGTAGTCTCCATTACTCAGGGCCTCTGCTGCTGCTACTCAAGTCTTTAGGAGACCTCAGGTTTTTTGCTGTTTCTGGTTCTCCTCCTCCATGTGTGAACCCCACAACAATCCAGATGTGCCCCAAAAGTTGGGGAGATGCCTGCAGCCTAGAACTGACACCAGGATGAAACAGCAGCTCTGAAGGAAAACCCACAGGTGCTCTCTGTACCGTGGAGTAACCAAGGAGCTGCAGGAACCCCAGTGGTTTCTCCCCTTATCACACCCACTGCTGAGCAAGTCTAACTCATTACAGCAACAGGAGAAAACCAACCCAACAATACCTGGAGAACTCTGTGCCAGACTTCTCAGGGCAGACTCAGGGCAGAAACTCGGGGCAGTTCAGGAACAGGTTTGACAGGCAGTATATGGGAAAGGCAGGACAAAATCTCCCCTTTTGAGCACAGCAGGTACCTCTGCAGAGGTAACAAAAAATACTTCAAGCTGTGAACATTCCACAATAGGATGTTTCAATCCCAGGGAAAGTATTGAAACACCAAGTCTCGTGTTCAGGTATGAAACTACATTAATGGCTCCTCATCCATGCTTAAAATTACTAGTTTTATAGGTCAATGTCTGATTAAAACTAGAATTTTAGCAGGCACAAATTGGGAAGTTAAAAAAGCAACCCACAGTTGGTCAGCCATGACATGAACACAAGGGAAACAGCCCCAGGGACATACTGGGATCACCCGAGATATATATATATACACACACACACACATATATACACATGTAATTAGTATGACACAGAGTAGGACTAGGACATTAATTTGTGCTGCTTCACTCTTGGCTATCCCTGCCCCATTGTGGGCCATCAGCTGATTGCCAGCCCTGCTGCCTGCTGGATCCCACACTGGGAAAGCTGAAGAGAGGCATTATGATCACCTCCTCCCACTTTCTGCATAGAAAGATGGAATTTCAGTAATTTTTCCCCTTTAAAGGGACCAAGAACTTTATGTTCAATTCCCTTCTTCATTCCTAATTTCTAATTTTATTTCCCTCCTTTCCATTTCTATCCGTCCTCCCTGGAATGCTTTTACTCATAAGCCTCAGTACATTGTACAGCAGATCTTCTTTGAACAGCACAGCATGGGAGGCCTGCAGATATGGCCAGTATCCTGGAAACAGCTGGAGATTTCCCCTCCTGTAAGAATCCCTAAGGTATCCTCCAGAGCTCTTCAGAAATACCACCTCCTCATGCTGCCCCAGGATTCTGGAAAAGCAGGAGATTCATAAAGGTGGAATTTAAAAGCAGGAGAACACTTGTGTCAATTCTGTCCATGACAACTGAGGATGATCCAGGGAGCAGCAAACTTCTGCAGTCTGCTCCAGGATCTGCCACTGCTGGATTACAGATGTTGGCATGGACACAACTGCCCAGTCCTACCAGCATTCATTTTATGGACATGCTGATCCATGATGGGTTTGTCCCATCGCTTTTTTTGTTCGCCCAACTTCCAAACCAACAGCTTCTACACAGCTTCAGAGCAACATTCAGAAGTTTGCTGCCTGCCTTTTAAAGAAATCCTCCCAATCCCAAGAGTCTCAGGCATTTCAGACTGCCCAGGAGAGGCAGGTTCTCATTCACCTTCAACTCCACTTTCTCTCTCCATATGTTTTCCAACCCTGGTGAAGACGCAATGATGAGAAATGCACAACACAATAGGAGTAGTCACACACTCACCCACTGCAATTTACTCAGTGTATTACTCAACAACCCTAATCCTTAATCAGATTAATATTTCAGCCTTCCAAAAAATAAAACAATGTGTACTATCCGTAGCAAGCAAGAAACCAGTGTGCCAACAACCAGATCAATGCCAGAGAGATGAATCCCAGCGGCTCCAAGCTGTGCCCATGCCAACCAAAAGGGTTTTGCCCACTCACCTGCAAAAGAGTTTCTTTCACAGGGCAAAAAATCCACACTACTCAGCATGAACACCATGGCAGACACCAAAAATCCTGTTCAACTTTCCAGCAACTTTTCCCATTCAGCTGGCAGCGTGCTGCCAACTTCTGAGGAGTTTGGCATTTTTGGAGGATGGCAGAAGAGCTCCAGAAGTACTCTGAGTACACATTGAAGGCATCTTCTTCATTATGCTTGTAGGTTGAATTACATATTTAATTAGAAACAGCTTCAATGAGAAGTGCTGAAGTTGAACATGGAGGATAAGTCTCACTTCACACGAGGAGGCAAACCCACACAAGGGAGCACATGCCAGAACTGGCCACCTCTGTGCACCATCTCACACGTGCTACAAACCTCTCCCAGAAGCTGAAGTAAAGAGCTATTTTTGCACAGATAAGCTTCATGTTACCTTGAAGGCAAACATTACATTTCCCACAGTTCGGAAGTTGCATCTGTATAAAGCTGCTTTGATTGAACTTCCGCTTTCAAGCCCTAATCTTCAGCGTAGCTGTCAATTAGAAATGCCTGTTACCAAGTAATCTGCTCTACCCACCACATCATGTCTGTCTCCTTTGAAGCCTCAATACCCACTGGTGAGGATGGCTTTGTACCAGTAGATCACTCGTGAACCTTTTGCACTGCATTCAGATCCCAAGTTAATTCCTGCCAACAGCCACACTGGAAGCGTTGGCCAATGACAAACACAAAAAGCTTTTTGGCATCCTCGAGCCTCAGAGCTCTGTCCACCACACCAAAACAGTGTTTACGTGTTGAGAGAGATACAAGCAGAAAGTCCTTGCAGCACAAGGTCATACCAAGCTCACTGGAAGACTAAATTTAGCCACCTGTGCCTCAGGCAAGTCTGTTAGTTATGGGAAGCTCGGATACTGGTGTGGAGCACTGTTCCTAGGGTAAATCCCATGGAAGACTTGACTCCATTTAATTGCAAATGATCTTGAAGCTATTAATGGGGAGCCCAGTCCCAATCCATCAAAGAGGAGCTGTCTCTGAGTACCCCACAAACTCAGCACCGGGACACCGCCATCCTGTTAGGGCTGGTTTGCTTGGAACTACTACATTCAGAGTGAGCAGGAGGAGCTCAAGAAGATTTAACAGATGGGGTTTCAGCACAAATATATTTCAGAACACCTCCTTAGCAAGCACATTTCCTCCTCTACCTCACCTCACACTACAGTTCTAACAGCTACACAAGAGGATAGACAAGAACTCGGGGATTATTCCAAGCTTCTGTAAATGTTAGCAGAGGCTGATTGAACAGTTTGTGAAGACAAGCCCCAGTTTACCAAAAAGTGTATCAGCCAACAGTTTTGTCAAACATTTAATAATTTTCCAAGTCAAAGAGGCAGGGGTGACTCAGTTTCTTCAACTGCCTTAGGTCTCAGGATCAGTATCAGCCACAAGCCCAGGAAGGACCACAGCAGTCAGCTGAGGTTTGATGTTCAGGATCAGTGCAAGAATCTACCCATAGGAAAAAACAAGTTAAACAATCTGGTTTCAAGACACCACTGCAGAATTTCTGAACTAGCTGCCTCAGCCCTACAGGCCTTCAGAGATGCTCAAGAACCTATTTTCATGCCAGAAACTCCAACAGGAGCATTAGCTCAAGCATGCAAAGCCAGGATTACTAAGTTGACTACACCAAGTCCAACCAGGCACAAGGTTTCTCACATAAGATTTTGAGTGTATGCGGTCCCAAAGGCACCTGGAAGTCACACTCCATCCCCTAATGCCTCTGCAAACAGATGGTGACACAGAAGGTGACCTGAACATCCAAGAGCCACCCTGCACATCACTGCTCTTACCAAGCCTGTCCTTGCAGAGGCCCCAGCCAGGAGGATGCCATGACCCCCAAGTCCCCCAGCCAAAACCTGTAGGTATCAGCAAAGCAGCCAATCCCCCCCAAACCCCCATCTCCAATTACACCATCTCCTTAAAGCTGAAGCACCAGGAAGAACAGAACAAGTGGCTCCAAAACATCCCACTCCCAGTCATGGATCACGACAGGCAAAGGCATTCTGGCATGCCCAGTAATTCCTAACACTTGGAAGGGATAAAAAACACCAAGTACAAGCACTGTGCCCAGCAAATCCACACAAAACCAGAGCTGTGAATTGTGCTGGAGCCTAATACCAGCCTTGGATTTTAATCACAGAATACCAGGGATGTGAGCAGAGATATTCCCCCCAGAGATGATTTACCTCACTGGCATTGCATCTATCACAAGTCAAACTGAAGCCTCAGTGCTGCCAACACTGCACAGAGCTGCTTCAGAATGGGAAAATGGTCAAAACCTTTCCAAAGAGAGCACAGCTGGGAAGCAGGATCAGATGCCAAAGTGGCTACAGGCCTGATGTCAGCTGCAGGATGATCATTTGGAGAACCCGAGGGCCTCCAAAGCATCCACCCAGCAATGAAGGTAAGCCAGCTGAGGTAGGCCGTGGGCTAGAAAAATGAGAGAGCAACCAGGGAGTGAAAATTATTCAGGGTGGGGAAGAATCATAAAGTCATAGACTGATTTGGGTTGGAATGGACATTAAAGACCACCTCGTTCCACCTCCTGCCAAGGGCAGGGACACCTTCCACTAGACTAGGCTGCTCCAAGCCCCATCCAACACTCGAACACTTCCAAGAACCTCACCACCTGCAGGAATGACACACAGCAGGTATTTTGGAAGCCTTTATTTCCATCTAAGAAGTTACTTAAAGCACGTGCTGCCCAGTCCCTTCCCCCAGCACAAACCAGAGTGCTGTGACCTGCCAAAAAAGCGACACCAAGAATGAGTCTGCATGAAACTCCTAAAGGCGAGGCCTTTGAAGTCTAACCCGGACTTGAAAGGAGACAACTACAAAGCCTGTGGCCTCTGCTTCATTAAAATAAGATGTTAAAGGTTCTTAAGTTTCATTTGCTCATTGAAACTTGTTCTTTTAAGATCTAGGAAATAAAAATAAGCTGCAGAAACTAAACTGGCCTTGTGCATTACAAAGGAAGACAGTTACAAGGTAACTAAGGACGGCCAAGATTGGGCAGGATGGGGCTGCTGCACAGGGAAGCAGCTTGTTCCAGCCTTGGGAAGAGTCAAACTCTTCCATGACTTGACAGAACTGCCACCTTCAATGAATGACATTAAAGCTGAATTTTAGATAACTGCCTCTCATTTGTTGTAATAGACCCAAACAGCAGTCAGATCCAGAAGGAATTTTGAGTGATGAGGAATGAAAACGTGGAGATCCAGCAAGTCTGAGAGACTTCAAACTGCTGCTCTTCCAAAATCCACCTAAAGAATTTTAGACATGAGAAGTAATGTTAATGGCTGGGCTCAATGATCTTAAAGATGATGCCAACCTGAACAAGTCGATGAGTCAATTTATGTACCCCTCCCTGCTGAGCATAAGACTAGACAGATGCAGACAGATTTCCTGTGTTAATTCTCCCTGTTGTGAGCCCTCCATTAATGTGAAGGATGACAGATGAAATTATCTGAATCTATCCTCTGCCTTGTAACTCAGAAATGAATGTGCAAAACAAAGGAACATTGAGTTTGGCTTATCTCTACAAACAAGATATTACCTGTGCCAGGGCCTCACCACCCTCACAGGGAAGAATTTCTTCCCAATATCAAAGCTAACCCTGCCCTCTGGCACTGGGAAACCATTGTGCCTTGTCCTGGCACTCCAGGCTCTTGTCCCAAGTCCCTCTTCAGTTCTCTTGGAGCCTCTTCAGGCACTGGAAGGGGCTCTGAGATTTCCCTGGAGCCTTCTCTGCTCCAGATGAGCACCCCCAGCTCTCCCAGCCTGGCTCCAGAGCAGGACTCCAGCCCTCAGAGCATCTCTGTAGCCTCCTCTGGACTGGCTCCAGCAGCTCCACATCCTTCTGATGCTGGATCCCAAAGCTGGAGGCAGCTCTGCAGGTGGAGTCTGACCTGAGCAGGGCAGAGAGACAGAACCCCCCACCCCTGTCCTGCTGCCCACACTGCCCAGGGCACAGCAGGGGTTAAATCATTAACTGAGCTCTGCAGCAAATCAGTAAGATGGAACAGACCATCTTTTCTAACATAAAATAAATAGCTCCAGGAAACACGTCAGACAGGTTGGTTTCACAGAGTTCAAATAGGTTTCTCCTACAACTTGATGTAACTACCTTTGGCACTGATGCACAGCGATTCCTTGTGGGCTGGGAGAAGGAGTAGCTCTATAGGAAGCAGGTATTTCAGAGGTTTTTTAACCTCAGTACAAACTGCACGAACTCCCAGGCTTTATCACTACACATTAAAACATGTATATAGGACAGCAGCTACTCAGGATATTTAATAAATGATGTGGCCTCCTCTAATGCACCCCACACAACATGGCCAACTCATCTAAGTGAGCTACAGAGACAGGATGACCTCAGGAAAAAGATTTGGGACTGCAGAAAAACCTTCACATCTTTGTAAACAGCCACAATATTCCCAGCCTAAAGGAATGTCATAATATAACCATAAGAAGGAGGGGAAAAAAAAAAAAGGAGCAGGAGAGCAGAGGCAGACAGGAAAACAATTTTCCCATCTCCCTGGTGAATATCCCCAATTCCTGCATTAAATGCTCAGAGTAGCAAATCCAAGCTATTCAATTGTCTTCCACAACACAGAAATTGTCAGGCTGATCTTGAAGGTGGAATCACTGTCAGCTTTTCAGGCTATTAAGCTGTTCTCCTGAAGAGATTTGCTCAAAAACGAGCAAAGCAAAGCAGAAGATTCAGACAGGTAAGAGACACCTATCCATTGCAGGAGATGGGCTGCTCCAAATGGAGCTGACAAGAAGGAAGAACATACGAAAAGCCTGGAGAAAATGGTAATTTCACCCCTAGTGAGTTTCATTGTTGCTTTTGCCAATTTCTAGGAAAAAGGGGATTGCTTAAAAGGTAGGGAGAGTCTGATGAACCAGAAATTAAATGGGCCATTTAACAAGGAATTCAAATAGCTCCTCCATAAAGTGGTGGAAAAAAAAAAAAGGTCGGGGGGTGGGGGTTGTTAATGTGGAACATAGAGATGAACTAGGTACAAAAATGCTGAGATTTTACCACTTCATAGAATCCCAGAATGAGCTGGGTTGGAAAGATCTTAAAGCCTATCCCATTCCATCCCCCTGTCATGAGCAGGGACACCTTCCACTGTCCCAGGCTGCTCCAAGTCCCATCCAACCTGACCTTGGGCACTTCCATGGGTGGGGCAGCCACAGCTGCTCTGGAAAACCTGTGCCAGGGCCTCCCCACCCTCACAGGGAGGAATTTCTCTCCAGTAACCCATACAACCCCATCCCCTGGCATTGGGAAGCCATTCCCCCTTGTCCTGGCACTCCAGGCTCTTGTCTGCAAGGGTACAGCCAGCAAAAGAGGAGGGAAGAGTCCAGAGGCAAAATTCAGGCTGAGAATAGGAAGGCAGGGAGCAACAGTTGTGTGACAGCATCTCAAAGAATGGATCCCACACTCAGGCTTGGATTCATTAGGATATGGAAGGTTTTGGGACAACTGGAAGCCTGTAAAAGAACAAGGACTGAATGGATCAAAACAGCACCATGAGAGCAGCCCCTGCAATCAAAATCAAAGGTTCCTCTCACACTGCAGAAGAGTAGAGAAAGCCAGCAGATCCAGAGAAGAGTATATTTGAGGAGGATGCATCTTTGGGGGGAAAGAAGGTGATTCATAAGAGCCTCATCTCCTCAAGAACTCCTACAGATGGGACAAGAATTAGCCATGTGAAAATCCACAGCTAGGAAAAAAAATCAACACAGCGCAAATCAGATGGAAAGACAAAAACAAGGGTCAGGAGTGTTCCCTCACAAATGCTGTAAGTCTAAAAGTATGATGGAAAAGCTCAAATGTCTGGTTTTCAAGTGGACAGAGCAGGTTCATTCAAGACACAGTGGAGAGTAGAGAAGCCAATAGACATTAAAAAAAACACAAGGACTAAGAAAATATTTAGAGGACCTAAGCTCACACAACCATGTGAGTGCCTCAAGATTTTTGTGTCAACAAGAAATCCCCTGAAAATCAGAATTACAAGTTTAAAGCAGAAAAGCAGAGCCTCAGACACTGCAGCAGCAGCTGTCACACTGTCACCAGTGGGCTGCACAAGCAGGACACACAGTGTTAACCAGGCCCCATGTCACCAGAGCAAATGCCAGGTCAGTGTGCGACACCAGGACCAAGTTCTTAAACAGCAAACAGTGATTCCTCCCCAGCAGTGGATGAGAGAAGCAGCAACTCATGGAACCATGGAATGTTTGGATGGGAAGGGACCTTAAAGCTCATCCCATTCCACCCCTGCCATGGGCAGGGACACTTTGCACAATCCCAGGGTGCCCCAAATCCTGTTCAGCCTGGCCTTGGACACTTCCAGGGATGGGACAGACACAGCTTCTCTGGGCCACCTGTGCCAGGGCCTCACCACCCCCACAGAGAAAAAGTTCATCTTAACATCTCATCTAAACTTAATGCCTGCCTTCACCTTGGATAGCAGTTGGAATATTGGTGTGAGCCCTACAGTGTGATCTGACCAAGCAATCAAAGCCAACCCATCTGTACAGCAAGGCTAAATGTCCAAGAAGGAAACAAAATCTAAATTTACAAGCTTTTAGTAAGGAAAAAAAAGGTTAGAAGCCACATGATCCATTATTGTGTTCATCAGTCATCAGACAACATCTCCCAAAAAATAAAATTGTGTTTTATACACATTCTGTTGAGCTTGGCCATCTCCTCTCTCCCTGCTTGACCCCAGAAATCAGGCTTTTGGTGATGATGAGGTGACAGCAACAGCCTCACTTTATCCCAAAGTCACACAGGAGGAGGTGGGGAGGAGCCCTTGTTTAAAGCTGGTACCTGAAAGTGTCTTGGCTCAGCTTTCACAGAACCATTCAGCAGTGGCTGGGCAGCCCCAGCCCAGGCAGCCAGGCTGGGCAAACCAGAGCTGGCCTAAAGACCAGCCTAACTTGCTGCAGGGCTAATTATATTGTACAAAATGAAGCCATGTCTCAGGAGTCAGGGGCTGTTGTCTTTTTTACCCTTCTCCTTCCTTTTGCAGTGGACAGAGCACATCAAGGGAAAATCAGCTGATATACTCCATTGAAAAAAGCAAGAATACTACATGGCAGAATCCATCAAAGCTCTCTGGAGAGAAAAACTACAGGATAAAAGGAAAAATCCTTCATGTACATAAATAACTGGAAAAGAAGGGGGAAGAATGTATCACTGGTCCATTCTGCAGCAGAAGGGACTCACCAAAGGATTCTGCTTTACACTGAGCTGTGTTACTAAGATGACAACATTTGCTACTTTGAATAATTCAGGATGAGAAGTAAATAAGAGCAATGACTCCAAGGAATTGCAGTAAAATCTCGTGATATGAGTGGGTGATACAATTCACAGAACAGCACATCAGGAAAAACCACCCTAAAATCAACTTCAGGAGACATGACAGACTGAACTCAAGCCAACCCTAGGAAGCAGGGCTACAGCAGAATATTCCACCAAAAACCAGGGCTCCATGGTTTTAAGATCACTAATGAACAAGCACAGCATTTGTAATTACAGAGATGACAATACAGGATAAAATATCTCTAATATACCTATAAAGAGGTATCTGCACCATAAATATAACCCAGCACCTCTGTCTATGTCCTGTGTTCTCCTGTGCCCCTCCTGCCTTACCTGTCTCAAGGAGGCTGGAGCAAAGCTGGCAATGACATGAAATACATGAAGAGCTACAGAAAGTCTAAATACATGAATACAATTCTAAATGAATACAAGTCAAAATACATGAATACAATTCAGCCAAGAGACTACCAGGAATGGAAAAAGTATTTTCCTAAAATCATGAATATCATGAAGAGAAGCGTGAAGGTTCCTAAATCCAACACCTGGCTCAGGGAGGTCATGAACTGCTGGAGAGAGAAAAATAAAGCACTATTTCCCTGGATTAGATCTGCTGTGTTTGTGTTCTCCCCTCCCAAGCATCTGCTCCTGGTTACCAGCGAGCAGGATACCAGGCCAGATGGATTCCTGGTCTCATCTGGTAGCACTTTTTAAGGCATTACACAGGATTTCATCTGTTAACCTGAAAATACACAGCGGCTGATTGCTTCCTAAGAGCTGGAAAAGGCAGCAGTGTCAGGGCAGGGAAAGCAGCAAGTGGCTGTGGGCTGGGATGGACTTAGGATCTTGCCCAACTCCCCTCAGAGTGGAGTTCTGAACCTGCCTGAATATTTTCCATTGGTGACTCCAGCACAGCAAACCCAGCTGGTGCCAATACAGAGAACTGGATCAGCATGAAAATTCTTATGGAAGAGCAAGATAAATGGGCTGGAATGAGGCAAGGTCACACACTCCAGATTTCACAAGAAACACTACTATGAACTGGAAGCTCTTTAATCCAAGGAAAAAGAAAGACAGGATATTAGCTCGTTGCCATGACCCACCAACCTGTTTCAGCCATGAAGGACACCAGCAGAAAGGAATTCTCCATGGCATGGCACAGCATCCCAGAGCCCTCCCCTGCCATTCCCTGCCCTGCTCCCCTCAGGGATTAGCTCTGAGCAAACACATGCAGGGAATAGAGAAAAAGAGAACGTGGAAAAGAGTGACTGTGGTTTGAAAATAAGGAGCCAGCAGCTGGGCCTAGCTTTTTGAAAGCACCATTGGAGAGAAGAACTGATATACAGGAAGCAACTCTGGCATAAACACAGGCAGGTATGTCCCAGACAAATTCATTGTGAGAATCTGGTGTGAGTGTCCCTCATGTTCAGAAAACAGAACTTACACAAAACACAGCAAGGAGCCCAAACTTGTGGACTTTTGGCCAGCAGTTGAAAACACACAGTTATAGACTTACAGAGGAAAGCAGAGAGATGAGACTCCTCTTCCTCACCCCCCAACAGCTCCTAAAAGGCACCAGCCCAGTCCAGAAAAAGTGATTTCAGGGCAGGAACAGTTTCAAGAAAACATTTGTATCTGAAAAAAGCTCAGGTGCTTACGCAGGGTGTGAGCATAAAGCCCTGATTTTATCAGGCCAATAGTCTAAAATTTCACTGGAGTCAGCGAGATTTTTGCCAAAAGGCTGGAGTATCAGCGGTGCCGGGGTGCCGCTACACCGGCGGCCAGACCTTCAGCATGGAAACTGAGATTTCCCTGGCACCTCTCACCTCCATCCTCCACTCTTCCCAAGTACATCTGCATGGGTTTTTACTAATAATGTTTTTTTTATTACACACCATGATATTTAAATTATTTTCTTATCGGGTCACACCTTGCCAGCGGTCACCTTCCCTGAACAAGAACTCCTGCTGGTATTTATCACTGGCAGCACTTCCAGCTCATCCCTGACTCCAAGAGCTCCAGTGTGAGCCCAGCTTCACGTGGAAATAACCAGTGTGTGCATCTCTCCACAACAGCAATGCCATGAAACCAAACTCTCTCATCAGTAACTCTTCACCACCCAGGTGGCACTTCTAAAACTTGAGCCACTGGGCAAGCACTGAGGAATTTTGCAGCCTGAATCTCTACAAACTCATAATTCAAAGGCACTCTTTGTGTTTTTTGTAATGTGTCTGTGGGAAAATGCTGCTAATATTTGATAAGAGCTTCTCAACAGGAACAAAGCTCGTGATTCCCAGTTCACCCATCATCCTCTCCCAAGAGAGACGGGGTTACCAACACAGCACTGGACCAGGGATGTGGAGATGGTTTATCTGGGTAAATCACAGCTGGCAGCTGGGGAGCTGAGAGAAGGAAAAGGCAGGTCCTGAAGAACCTGGGGAGTGGCTGCACAAGCGGACAGGCATTAGGTCACTAGTAAAGAAAACCAGTCAAGTCTGAGGTCACACCCGTGACAGTGGGACTTCAGGCAGGTCACGGTGAGTCCAGAAATTAGGGAGGTAGAAAATGTCACATGAAGTCAGGCATGGGAGGCAGCTCAACAGAGCTTGGACTCTGCTCAGAAGACTTCCCAGGAACAGAGAAGTCACTGTTGAGAAAGGCTAAAGGGGACTGCTGGCAGCAGTGAAACATTTGGAAGGGAAGATGTCACCCTCCCGAGGCAGTAGAGGCTGCCCCGTCCCTGGAAGTGTCCATGGATGTGGTTTGTGAAAAGGTGAAAGGTGGTCTAGTGAAAGGTGTCCCTGCCCATGGCAGCGGGTGGAATGAAATGACCTTTAAGATCTTTCCAACCCAAACCATCCCAATTCCATGATTTGGATAAGATAACAAACCCCAACCCTTAGAGTTCCACAGTGAGCCAAACACCATATGGAAATACTTCCCAGACGTAGGGGGGGTATATAACTTCTCCACACAATTAAGTTGCTGATACACCTCCACTCACACAGAGCACTTCGCTTCCTCAGCCTGGGAGCACCACCAGGCTCAGCAGCTCCCAAGGCACCTCCCGTTCCTCCCCGGCAGGTCCGTGCCCCGCGCTCCCGGGACAGAGCCGCGCTGCCCGGCTCCAGCCTCGCCCAGCACCAGCCCGGCTCCCCTCGCCCACACCCCGGGGGCAGCCGCGACCCCCGGCCGCCGCCCCACGGCGGCTCCTCCGCCCGCTGTGCGGAGCCGCTCCGCCGCACCGGGAGGGCAGCGCGCCGAGCCCGGCGGAGCCTCCGCGGCGGGCGGGCCGCGAGAGCCGCCCCCCGCCCGGGCCCCGCCGCCCGCGCCCCGCCGCCCTACCTGCTCCGCCGGCGCCGCGCTGCGCTCCCCGGGCGGGCCGGGCCGGGCTGGGCCGGGCCGGAGCCGCCGCTGCTCTCCCCGCGCCCGCCGCAGCTCCTCCCTCACGGCACTCGACGGCCACAGCCCGACCCGGCAGCGCTCGGCGCCGGCACCGCCCCGCGCGGCTCCGCCCTATGGCCGCGCCGCGCCCGCGCCGCTTCCGGGGCACCGGGGCCCTGGAAACCGCGTGGCGTTGCCAGGAGGAAGCGGCGGGCGGGAAGTGCGGAGGGAAGGCGGCTCCGCTCCCGGCCGGGCTCAGCAGCCGCCGGGGTTCTGTATCAACCGGCGCTCAGCATCCTCCGGGGCTCAGGACCCACCGGGGCTCAGCATCCTCCGGAGCTCAGCATCCTCCGGGGCTCAGCACCCGCCGGGGTTCTGTATCAACCGGGGCTCACCATCCTCCGGGGTCAGGACCCACCGGAGCTCAGCATCCTCCGGGGCTCAGCATCCTCCGGGGCTCAGCACCCGCCGGGGTTCTGTATCAACCGGGGCTCACCATCCTCCGGGGCTCAGCTTGGCACCGGGCTCAGCATCCTCCGGGACTCAGCACCCACCGGAGCTCAGCATCAGCCCGGCTCAGCACCCGCGGGGTTCTGTATCAACCAGCGCTCAGCATCCTCCGGGGTCAGGACCCACTGGAGCTCAGCATCCTCCGGGGCTCAGCACCCACCGCATCTCAACATCAGCCGGGCTCAGCACCCGCCGGGGTTCTGTATCAACCAGTGCTCAGCATCCTCCGGGACTCAGCGCCCACCGGAGCTCAGCATCATGCGGGGCTCAGCACAAACCTGGCTCAGCACCCAGTGGGGCTCTGCATCAGCCAGGGCTCAGCTCAGCACCCACTGCAGCTCAGCATCCTCCAGGGCTCAGCAAAAACCGGGCTCAGCACTCAGTCGGGCTCTGCATCCTCTGGCACTTGGCATCAGCCGGGGCTCAGCTCAGCACCCCATTGGGGCTCAGCATCCACCAGGGTTCAGCACCCACTGGGGGAGTTCCTTCCAACCCAAACCATTCCTTGAGTCTGTGAAAGAGGAGCAGAAACTCACTGGTGTTGTCACCTGGATGCTGCCAGGCTGATTCTGATGAAGAACTTGGCCTTTTCCAGATGGATGTTTTAAACTGACATATTCATTGAATCACAGAATCACGGACTGCTTTGGGTTGGAAGGGACCTTAAAGACCATCTCATTCCCTCCCTGCTGTAGGCAGTGACACCTTCCACCCAACCAGGTTGCTCATTCCTTGAAAATGGTTGAAAATACCATGAGGAAAACCTTCCTCCCTGGCGTGCAGCCTCCAGCCTGGGGACAATCCCATTATCCAGCCACACACATAACAGCTTGCCAGCATATGGGCCCCACCAAGGATAAAACAAAGGTTTATTTGGAAAATGTGTTCAGATCCAGAATTTAGGCATTACAATTATTTATTTCCCCTACTACCTCATAATCCTGAGGCCAAGCTTGGAAATTTTTCCCTGATGCTGTAGTTAAGAAGAAAACAAAGCCCAGTTCTAATAAAAATGGACATTTCACTTTAGGATTTTGCTTTCTCTTTTCAGAGCTATATGCACTTGGCTGTCTCAGTATAGGTTTAGTAAAGGCTTAATATTTCTTATTAAACCTTTTAAGTTGTCAATATCAAAAGTAGAATGTCTCAATCCAGCCACGTGAAAAGCCTGCCCTGGCAGCATCCTGTCAAACCCTACCCATAGCTTCTGCTCCGCAATGAGTTTATTTTGCTTATTCTTTGTGCTATTATCTGTGGAAAATAATAATAATGTGGATATCACAATATGGACAATATCTTTGGTCAAAGGAAGAGGCATTTTTGCAATTCAGCTCCCATTTTTTCTGCTCTGAACCATCTGGGCACTCCCAAGGAGGGTCTTAATTCTGAAAAATGATTTATCATCAATTTTAGTCCGAGTAGTTCTTCTGCTAAGTCCTATTAAACGTGTGGATTCTCATTAGCCCTGTGATAATCCCTTGGGAGTTTATCTGAACAGCAGCCTGTGTGTTGAAGGAAGGAGGGGGGGTCAAAGCTGACCCAAAAAATTTGGGGTGAGTGAGGAGCACCCCAACAGAGGTTCCTTGCCTCCTCATCCTCATCCCAGACAGGTGAGATTCCAGCCTGTTTCCCAAGCACCTTATTATGAAGAGAAAGGAAACATCCTGCTTTTCTTCCTGCATCTCCAGTCGGGATGAAGCAGCTCGTGGCCGCAGGGGCTGGTGGGCAGGACAATTCCCCTTTGTCCAGAGCACGGGGAAGGACAATGAAGCTCCTGTTGAGGATCAGGCACAGGGAGGCACCACCCCAACGCCAGCGTGGGCAGGGGGCACTCTGCAGACACAGACCTCATATCCTTCTGAGTAATGTCCAAAGGGAAAAAAAGCAAAGTTAAAGGAAAGACAAAGCTTAAAAGTGCGTGTTTTGGCAGAGAGGTGAGAGCAGAGGAGGTGTCAGGGCCTCACCCATCTCTCTTCTAATAAACAGCCCTGGAACCACTCAATCCAGAGCAGGAATATACATGAACAGGTCTGGAATTTACCAAAATTAGTAGTGCTCTAGAAGGAGTTGAGTGTATCTCCCTTAACACAAGCAGGCAACACCTGAACTCTAAAGCACAGCGAGGAGGCTGCACTCCAAAAATGAGAAGTCAACAATCACGGCTATAAATTGGACACGGTCTGGTAACACAAAAAGCCTCAAAAATCAGAAAAATCTATGAAACCCCCTCATGTGGGGATGAGATCCCTGAGATTTGGCAGTGGATTTCCCATGGCGGGGTAAGAGGTCGGCAGCCTGACAGCTGATGGCCCTGCTCCCCTCCCCTCTGTCTGTCCCCATGGCCCAGACATCTGCTGTCCCCGCCGAGCAGCTGCCCCCTGCACAGCCCTGGCTGTGGGACAGCAGCAGGAGATCCTTCCTTCCAGCCAAATCCAACAGAAATGGGCCGTCTGTCCTGTGTGGGACTTGAGGGGAGAAGGGCTCTATCAGGAAAAGCTCAAAAGTGCTCTGGAGCAGCAGCAGTTTGTAATTATCCCTGTGAGAAAAAAAGAAAAGCCTTAGGCTATGGGCATGAGATAGGATAGCGTCTGTTCCATCACTGTCTCCTGCCCAAACAAAGATCATTTTGCCCCGTAAGATTTAAAATTCAATATATTAGGCCCTCAGGAATTATTTCCTGAACATTTCCATCTCCTCTCCTTTGTTTGCTCACTTTGCAGCTGCTTTTGGGGCATCCAAGAGCTCCTGCTGAGCCACGTGCCCAGTTGTGCCAGCAGTGACCCCCTGAGCTCTCATTTGTGATGGGGGTACATCCAACATCCCCTGGGGGAAAGTGTGGGTGCCCCAGCCTGGGTCAAAAGGAGCTCTTGGACCTTCAGGTGTGAATAGCAGGCTCAGCTGAGAACTGTTTATTGCTCATTAGTGCTCTCAGGGCTGTGCTGTTCTCAAGGTCAGGGGTCAGATAAATAATTTGGACTACTGGAAGGAAATTCTATGTGTTGGGATGGAAATAAAATCTGCTGGGGGGAGTGGGTTGCCCTCACTGCCCATCCCTGACCCTCCAGCACTGCTGGGTGTGAGCAAGGCTCAGGGATTCAGCCAGTGCCACGGTGGGTGATTTTGTTGAAGCCATTTCCTTACCTGGCAAGATAACAGACTCAGGAAATGAGCCATTCCAGTCTCTCATGCATACATTTATACATTCCCTTCACGTTTCCTAAATGAACTGGTCCGAGGCAGAGGTGCCTTGTCTGGTCCCTGGCACAGCCCAGCGTTTGTAGCTGAAGCTGCTGCTGACATCTATGGTCAGCCTGGGGTACTGGTGTTTAAAAGTGTTGGAGTCACAGGCAGGATTGGGTTGGAAAACATCTTTAAATTCCTCTCCATCCCCTCCCCTGCCATGGGCAGGAACACTTTCCACTATCCCAGGGTGCTCTAAACCCCATCAAACCTGGCCTTGGCAGCCACAGCTGCTCTGGGCACCCTGTGCCAGGGCCTCCCCAGCCTCACAGGGAGGAATTTCTCCCCAATATCCCATCTAACCCTGCCCCCTGTCAGTGAGAAGCTTTTCCCCCCCATTCTGTCCCTCCAGGTCGTTGTCCCAAATCCTTCTCCAGCTCTCCTGGAGCCCCTTAAGGCCCTGGAAGGGGCTGTCAATTAGTTGTGGTGTTCATATGGATTTAACCAAGATATCATCATTATAAAATAATTGCTCTCTCCCTTAAAATTACAAGAAATTACCTCAGAAGTGAAAACTACTCTGAAGATATCAAAGTAATACTGACTGGATTTCCAGCTGATTGTTCCCCTTAGGAGGTTCTCTGGACCACACCTTGTGCCCTAAGACTGTGGAAATCCCCTTTCACAGGGAAAACCTGTTAGATGCTGTAACACTGCACCCAGTACAGTGATACAGACAATTTATCTGTAAGTGAATTCTCAACACTGTGCATGACCCCTCTTTACCACATTAAATTTCACTATTAATTATATTGTTGGAGTGAAGCACCTCTTGAGATTGATGGAAATCCTTCAGCATAGGTGCAGCTCTCTCAGCATTCTAAGACCCACACAGCGCCATTTTAAGGAGATTTTTATTGGGGAAAAAAAAAAAAAAAACAAAACCAAACACCAAAAAACCCCCAAAAACCAAAAAACACAACCAGGGCAAGCTTTTGGACATGGAAACCTCGTACAAGTCTTAACTATAAATTTTATTTTGGGTTGTCTGAAGCTCCTGAGTTTTAGCACTCTCTCCCTTTCTGATTTTTTCCCTCATTTTCAGAAGAGCTGGGTGCTGTTCCTGTTTCCCTATAGTCTCAAAGATTAGCAGCAGGGGCACAGCTGGAGCTAAATCAGCTCCAGCCCCAGGGAGGGTGGGTTGAAGGTCACCCTCCTGTATTCCCACTGGGGCAGGAAAGCAGCCAAGTAAACATCTTCTCCTGCATTTCTATTCCTACTGAAAACTCAGCTTTAAGGCTGCAGGTCCTGTTGTAAACATTTGGATTTGTGCAGAGGGAGCATATTTATTTGTTTATGAGAGGCAAAAGCAGTTTAGCTGCCCCTCAATACCAAGTGCTGCTCCTTCCTGAGGTTCCCAGCAGGGTGGGTGGGTATCACAGGAGCACATATTTGATCCCAAGCTCTTTCTGTGCACTCACATCCCTCCAGAGCCTCGTGTGTTCCAGCTCCATCAGATTTTATCTGCTTAATGATGTGTGAGAGCAATCCAGCACAGGAAGGACATGGAGCTGTTGGAGTGAGTCCAGAGGAGGCACCAAAACCTTCAGAGAATGGAGCAGCACTCTGGGAGGAAAGGCTGGGAGAACTGGGATTTTTCAGCCTGGAGAAGCTTTGGGGTGACCTACCTGTGGCCTTGCAGTGCCTGAAGGAGGCAGCAAGAAACATGGAGACTATTTTTACACAGGCCTGGAATGCCAGGACAAGGGGGAATGGTTTCCCACTGCCAGAGGGCAGGGTTAGATGAGATATTGAGAAGGAATTTTTTTTTTCCCTGTGAGGGTGGGGAGGCCCCTGGCACAAGTTTCCCAGAAAAGCTGCCCTATCCCTGGAAGTATCCAAAGCCAGGGCTTGGAGCAAGCTGGGCTAGCAGAAGGTGTCCCTGCCCACGGCAGGGGATGAGCTCTGAGGTCCCTTCCAGCCCAAACCATTGTGGGATCTGATGATGAGCAGCTCTTTGATGAGCAGCTCCTCATCCTTCCCCCTTCCCAGCTGGCAGCTGCACAGCCCTGATGGAGCAGCTGATCTGGGTAACAGCTGAGGGCATGCAGGTGTGAGCACATCTGATCAGAGCCCCCAGGTGTTTGCTGCCTCCCAGGCGTTTTTAGAGGAGAAATGGAACAGAGGATATGCTGGTTTGGCAGGTCAAAGGGACAGGAAAGAGCTGCCACTAGTGCCACCGTGGGACCTGTCAACTGGGATGATGTTTTGTGTGGTGTTAGGGCAAAGAAGTCTGTGGCTTGCTCAGGTTTTCCCCTTAATTTACATAATCTTAAAAAAAAAATCTGTTAAGGAACAATCAGTTGCTACTTCTCATTCAAACTTGAATTGCTTTTCTGTAACAACTCTCCTTTTCTATCAATAGATTTTTTAGGAAGAGGTTTTTACAGCATTCACTGCTTTCCCCACCAGGCCGACCTACAGAGCTGCCACTAAACTCTCCTGATGTGCTAAATTTAAATTTTAATCTCCTCCTAACTTCCCCTTTTCATCTGCTCAACAATATCATGTTAATTTCAGGGAGCTTCTGAGGAGGAGCAGAAGCAGAACCCCTGACATCAAGATCTCTCACAAGGCCCCACTTGCTTTTTTCCTATGAATTACCCCAAAAGTTATGTGGCAATGCTATAACAGCCACAATAACAAGTTGTATTTAGTTTTAGCCATTTATTGCTGCCCCAGCTTTCAGAGTTCTGATTCTTTAGAACAACCAGTTTGTTTTAATTAAACTTCATCTCTAATCAGACCAAGCTTCAGCTGCCCATCCACCTCTCCAGTGCCTTTCCAAATCCAGTTTCCCATCTTTGGACAAAGAAATCTTCATTACAGCTTTTACTACAATAAAGACACAGCACAGGTGTGTGCTCAAAAGGCTTCAGTTTATTAAAAAAACGAGGATCTGCTTTGCAGTAACGGAACAACCACGATCATGCAATTCTTGCACAAACACAATGCAGGCAGAAGATTAAAGACAAAAGCTGCACAACATACAGGAGGAACTCAAGCAAACCAAGATAAAAATTAAACCAGTGGTTTACAATGAACATTAAGTTCATTGAGTAAAAATTAAGTGCCAGTGTTCGTGCCAGCTCTCAAACTTTTAGTCTCGTACAAAAGCTGAAAGGAAGCCACAAAAAACTGTAAAGAGCTATGCAAATGTACAAAACCCAGCTCGAGTAGGAGGAGCATTTTAACACGAAAATCGAGGTGAGATCACATCTACTCTTCCTCCAAACACTCTCCCTCTTCAGCAGGATCCAGTGGGAGGGGCCGAGCTCTGTAAGCAGCATTAATTCAGAAGCATTAGCAGAAACCAGCTGTGGTTTGAAAGGCTAACAAAGCCCTTTTCCCAAAGCCCAAAGGACTTAGTTAGCCTCAGACAGCACCTTGAGGCATCAGGACTGACAGGGGCTACTTTATCCTGTGCTCTCTTCCCACCACCTTGTCCTTGCTTGGCCCAACAAACTTCAAATTAAAGGGATGAAAGTTTTCCTGTGCTACAGCAAACGTTTTCTGTTTTACCAACAGGTGGGATGCACTTAAAAGCCTTTGTCTGCCTGTCCTGTAGGACAATTTGGGCCCACTCCTTATGGGCTCCCCCAGCAGTTTGGGAATACCTGCAGTTGGTGGGAAAATGGAGGTTCAATCCAGAATTCCCTATGGAAAACAGAGTCTCTGTAAGACAGTATTTTATACTGCTGCCTTTTTAGTCAGTAGTGCAGCCTACAGGTTGAGGTTCCAGCTTGGAAAAGCCATTCATCTCCTGGCACGTGGAAGTTGTTAGTGCTTTCCTAAGCTTCTCCAAAATTCACTGTGCTGGCAAAGTAAAGCCTGAGCAGTAAGAACTTGCCTCAGCTACTCCTCCCATTTTCAGGAACCATTCTCAGGAACCTTGATGAGGTCCCTAAAAACCTTGCCAGACTTTGCTGAGAAGCATCACTTCCATGAGGATACAGAGGTCAGGAGACACACTGTCAACTTGCCCCTTCAAAAATGAACTGGAGTTTCACAGAGGAAGAATAATCACAGCTTGCTTCCCTGTGGGGGTCACTGGATCTGGATTGAAGGCACTTGAGACAGTAGTTCATGTTCAGACTCAAGTGTTTACTGTTTCTTATCAGTAAAACAGTCTCACTACTGTGAGTTTGGCAGCTTTTCATTAGAAGGCACAAAATGGCTAACAATCTCTTGTTACAAGGTCTTTTAAGACTAAACTATCCAATTAAGAACTGACAGCTAGATTATTTTCCCTTTTAAGCCAATAACTGATCCCAAAGAGCTGCAATGTGGACTTTTCTGCCCAATTACAAAATGCCACCCAAAGCCATGAAGGAGGAGGAGCATGAAGAAGGACAACCCTGTGCCCTCCATCTTGCTTCCATGCAAAACTAAAAATTCCAAAACCTCTATTTCTTACCAAGTGATACACCTACACCACTCTCTATAATCTAATTCACACTTTTGTGGATTCTAGTCTGTCTTGAAGTCTAGGAAATGTTCTCCATGAATGAGGGTCAGAGTCAGTGCTCCCCTGGGGGTCAGCGCACCCCAGAGCAGACAGAGAAATCTCCCCAGTGCCCTGGGTTTCCACCCTCCCCTTGCCCCAATACCCACTCCAGGCCGCTGGTGCCGGGCGCGTCTCCGTCGGGTGCGCGGCTCTCCTGGGACGGGAGCTTCAGGAAGTCGCTGATGCCCCTCTGCCAGGCGGGCACCGGCCTCACACAGACCCGGTTCAGCCCCGCAGGGCGCCTGGCACCTGCGGAGAGCCGCGTCAGCCTGGGCAGGGAGCGGGATGAAATGAAGGAGCAAGGGGGGAGAGAGGGAAGGAGGAGGGAAGGAAAGAAGAACGTAGTGTGAAAAATGCCTACTGTATGACTGGCTTTCTGCAAATATTAAAATGAGTATTATATGTGTTATGTTAGAAAGTTATGCTGTGTTAATTTTCTTAAGTAGTGTGTTAAATACAGTTTCAGGTTATAACACAATGTTAAAATAGAAACTATGCTATGTAAGATACTTTTTTAAAGAGAGGACTCGCACCGAGATAGCAGCCACAGGACACCTAAGTCTTTCAGAGAAAAAGAATTTACTGCTCTCTTATCGAGTTCTTCCCGCCTCGCTCAGCTCTGAAGACACCGTCAGGATTCAGAGGAAGAAATTGACACTGACCAGACAGAATCCTTCGTTTGAATGGAATTTATGCATCATGTATGAGATGTATAAGATGTATAGCAACAGGCTATTGCTTTTAAGGGTTAATTCTCTGTTAATGCATGTCCTTTTTCGTTTTTTTTTTTTTGTCCAGAAAGAGGTATCCAGACCGCCTGCAACTCTTTGTTCTATCCTAAATCCTAATTGTCCAAATTGTTATTACACTAGTTATATTACTATTTTCACAACCATTTTATTACTATGAAACTTTTAAAATTTTAAAAACAAGTGATTGGCGTTTTTCACACTAGAGAGGGAGAGAGGGAAAGAGGGAAGGGAGGAAAGGGAAGAGCGAGGGAAGGGAGGAAAGGAAAAGGCTTGGGAAGGGAGGGAGGGGAAGGGGCCGCGCTCACCTCTCCGGCCGGGCAGCGGCGGCCCCGCGCTGACGCTGCTGCTGCTGCTGGAGCCGGAGCCCAGAGCCTTGCGGGGAGCGCGGGCGACCAGCACTGCGGAAACGGGACAGCGGGCTCAGCAGCGCCGCTCGGAACCCGCCTCAGCCCGGCCCGTTCCCTTCCTGCTCGGAACCCTCCTCAGCCCGTCCCGTTCTTTTCCCGCTCGGAACTTCCCTCAGCCCTGCCCGTCCCGTTCCCTTCCCGCTGGGAACCCGCCTCAGCCCGTCCCGTCCCGTTCCCGCTCGGAACTCCCCTCAGCCCTGCCCGTTCCGTTCCGCTCGGAACTCCCTTCAGCCCGTCCCGTTCCTTTCCCGCTCGGAACCCGCCTCAGCCCGTTCCGTCCCGCTCAGAACCCGCCTCAGCCCGTCTGGTCCCGGTCCCGTTCCCTTCCCGCTCGGAACTCCCCTCAGCCCTGCCCGTCTCGTTCCTTCCCCGCTCGGAACCCGCCTCAGCCCGTCCCGTCCCGCTGGGAACTCCCCTCAGCCCGTCCCGTCCCGTTCGAAACTCCCCACAGCCCGTCCCGTTCCCTTCCCGCTCGGAACTCCCCTCAGCCCGTCCCGTCCCGCTCGGAACCCGCCTCAGCCCGTCCCGTTCCTTTCCCGCTCGGAACTCCCCTCAGCCCGTCCCGTCCCGCTCGGAACCCGCCTCAGCCCGTCCCGTTCCTTTCCCGCTCAGAACTCCCCTCAGCCCTGCCCGTCTCGTTCCTTCCCGCTCGGAACTCCCCTCAGCCCGTCCCGTTGCCTTTCCGCTCAGAACCCCTCTCAGCCCTGCCCTTCCCGCTCAGGACCCCCCTCAGCTCAGCTCAGCTCAGCTCAGCTCAGCTCAGCTCAGCTCAGCTCAGCCGGTCCCGCACCCTTGCGGAAGGCTCGTCCACGCTGATCCACCTTGGTCCGCGCCATCCCGGCCCGGCACTGCCCGGCCCGGCCCCGCCCCGGCAGCGCCATTGGCCACGGCCCGCCAATGGAGCGCGGGGCCGCCCTCGTCCCGCTCTCTTCCCGCTCTCCTCTGCCCCGGCGGGATATTGGGAAGAAATTCCCTGTGAGGGCAGCGAGGCGCTGGCACGGGTTATGCAGAGCGTCCGTGGCTGCCCCATCTCTGGAACTGTTCAAGGCCGCGTTGAACGGGGCTTGGCATAACCTGGTCTAGCGGGAGGGGTCGCTGCCCATGGCGCGGGGTTGGAATGGAATGGAATAGAATGGGATAAGATGGAATTTACTTGTCTTGTCCAACCCAAGCCATTCCCAGACCCTATGAACCGGTCCCGGAACGGTCGCTCCGCGGCCGCGTTCCCGGGGGGAAGGGAAAGGAAGGGAGGGTGTCGGGCGGTGCGGCGGCGTTTCCCGTCCCCCGCGGAAGATGGCGGCGCCCAGCGCGCTGCTGGCCTGGTGCGTCCAACACCTGCGAGGCGACTTCGGGCTGGACGTGGGCGAGGACGTGGTGAGGTGAGCGGGATCCGGGCCGCGCGGGGCGCTCCTGCCCGCTGGCAGGGGCTCCTCGGCCCGGCACGGAGGAAACACGGTGTGTCAGAGCAGCTGTCGGGAGCTTGCCGGGGTTGTCGCTCGGGTGGAGATTCGGGGAGGTGGGATGTGGGGTGACAGAATCACAGATTGCTCGTAGTTCGGAGGGATAGTAAAGCTCGTATCGTTCCACCTCCTGCCATGGTCTTGCCACGGTCTCCACAGAAAGGCGATACGAAAAGAAAAGATAAATCACACTCCTGTGCGGTGAGGCCGCGGACCATCCGCCCCCTCACGCGTTTTTCTCCACCCCGGCCCGCCCTAGGTACATCTTGTCCATCACAAACGAGGATGAGATCCGCGAGTACGTTGTTGACCTTGTTCAGGGCACGGATGGGAAGAAGAGCTGGTTTGTGGAAGAGCTGCTGAGCAGGTGGAGGAAATCTGCCCAGCTGCCCTCCGAGCCCTTCCCCGCCTACCGGAAAAAGGAGGGTGAGTGCTGCAGAGCGGGAAGGTCCCAAATAAACTCGGTTGTTGTGCTTACAGACAGTTCCATGCCACGAGTCCCTGTATGGACACCATCCCATTCCTGACTGTGGGGCAGTTTAAAGCCTGGTTTTGTGGTAGCAGGCCCCCAGCTGGGTAACAATTAGCATTGTCTCCATGACCAGAAGGCATGAAACACGCTTTATTATGAGAATTCTGCAGTTCTTATAGAAACAATGGAGACCTGAAAACCTCTCCCACACTATTGGTGGCTATGAATAACACTCTCCAGAGAACCATATCTATAATCAGTGGTTACAGAAAGACAGATAATAATTGTTTGGATTCTTTTCCTCTAAGTTTCCCACAGCTTCCCAGGATTTTTCTGGGAAAGTCTGTGCCCCCTCTCTGTGGCCAGAGAGCTGCTGCCACACGTTTTCAGTGATGAAGTGGAGCCCAGGGACATCTTTCTTCTGCTGGCGCTCACCCACCTCTCTCTGTGCTTGCTCTCACTCCCAGAGGCTTTGGAAGTGCCACGGGCTGGGGAGCAGGGCAAGAAGGGGAAGCGCAAAGGGCGGAACAAGCAGGAGAGCCCGGCGTACAGCGAGCCCAGTGCCCATGGGGAGGAGGTGAAAACCCCTCTGGACCTGGCCAAGGTCAGTGTGGGGACAGGGGCTCGCTGGAAAGGCTTGGAACCTGGGGAAAGAGGTGTCAGACACTGATTGGAAGGGGGAAGTGAGTGTCTGGGATGTGTCACACTGGGGTGCCCAGGCTACGCCTCAAACCCTGGGGTCAGTTTTGGGCCCCTCACAAGAAAGACAGTGAGGGGCTGGAGCATGTCCAGAGATGGAAACAGACCTGGGGAAGGGGCTGGAGCCCCAGGAGCAGCTGAGGGAGCTGGGAAAGGGCTCAGCCTGGAGAAAAGGAGGCTCGGGAGGGACCTTGTGGCTCTGCACAGCTCCTGACAGGAGGGGACAGCTGGGTGAGGATTGGCATCTGCTCCAAGGAGACAAGGGACAGGATGAGAGGAAATGGCCTCAAGCTGTGCCAGGGGAGGTTTAGGTTGGATATTAGGGAAAAAAATTTAATGTAAACCATGGTCAGATACTGGAAGGGACTGTCTGGAACAGTGGTGGAGTCACCATCCATGGAGGGATTAAAAATGTGTGGATGTGGCACTTGGGGTGGGAGGAAGGAAGAGAGAGAGGAAGGAGGAAGAGGGAAAAGGAGGGAGAGTTATTGATGGGTCTCTGTGATCTTGGAGGGCTTTTCCAGCCTAACCATTCCCATGTTTCTGTGATATCCAGGCTGGGGAGAAAGGTTGTGTCTGTAACTGGGAGTAAAATAATCATCAGGTAGCAAATATGCCAGCATGGATTTTTCTCCTCCAGAAAGCCTGAGGGGAGAGAGCAGATAAAGGAAGTTGGGGCTGTAATTAGGAATAAAAAGGATTTTTTTATCTTTGAATCAGATATGAGGGTGGGGAATTTAAGCCACCAAGTAGTTAGAACATCCCTTCCTACTGTATTTAAACTATCTCAGTCACGCCAATTAAAGCTTTAATTAGCAACCAAAATACTTCAGAAAGAAACTGTGGAATAAGAGCAGAGAAACACCAAAACCTGAGAAATGCTGCAATTCCTGAGTAAGGAGTGGAACTTGAATTCACGTTTTTAAATGGAACTTTTTGGAGCAGGGAGGCTGCAAAGGCTGAAAGTATTTGTAAAAGTGTTTATAGGATAAACCACAACATTTTTGAATTCATGGGTTAAAAGTGGACAGTGATGTTCCATCTCCTTGTAGTTACCTTCTAACTTAATTAAAATGTAAAGAAAAACCAAAACAAGTGAGAAAGATCGCCAAAGTCACTTTATCCTATTTTGGGTTTAGTTTGTGGTGGCAGTGCTTGAATCTGGCAGTGGCACTAAAACCAGTTGGACTTTACTGGGGGGACTGGAAATGCTGCATCTGCTTGTCACTAAACCAGACTGAAACTCAGAGGTGAATCATGGAATCACTGAGGCCAGCTCACAGAAGGAGGAGCAGAATTTGTTTTACAGCTCAGTGCTTGAACCCTCCTGTGTAGAAAACCTCTGCTGAGGTGGCTGTGCCAGGTGGGATTTGGGGAAGCTGCTGGGAGGTGACATGGCTGTGGATGCAGCAGCCTTGCTGCCACCCTCAGCTGTGTCTGGGGACAGGCATACCCAGGGTGCACAGCTACCAGCAGGGAGTCTGAATAATCCTTGGAAATGAACTTGGGAGTGGTGCCTTGTGAGGCTGACCTAGAACAGAGACTAGACAGAGCTAAAGAGTAAAGTAGGGATTTGTTAAAATGCCTCAATGGATCCACCTTGGGTAACACAACCCAAAATGGCCACAAAATGGACCACAGGTCATGGGGTCTCACTCTTTTATAAGTTTTGGCCCATTTGCATATTGGAGTTAATTGTCCAATTACAGCTTTAGCCCATGAATCCCATCCTTCTTGTTTTTCTCTCTTTGTTCCTCGTTGTTTGTACTCTTGGGCCTGAGATCTGTATTGGCTGTCCTTGGGTCCCCAGGACAGGGGAATTGTTTTGTCTCCCTGCTCTGTGAAGAGGGCTTACTATCTCCTAATATGAAGCCTAGACTTACACACTAAAGCAGCACAGAATCTGAAAAATACAAAAGCTAAACCTGAGGCATCAGGAGTAGCTGAGCTGCTGTTTGGAGCTGTTAAACAGGTGTGGGGCTGTGTGGAGCACAGAGAGCAGTGCTTGCTGCCCAAATCCCACCAGCTCCAGCTGGCATGGGTGGCAAACTTCGAGTGCATCCTGGTGTCCTTGCTTTGTTTGGATTCCTTGGAGCTTTTCTGGCAGGCCTGAGCTTGTCTTTCCGCTCAGTCTGGGGTCTGGTCCAAGTTTCATTCCAGTGAGGCAGAGTAACACTTGTCTGAACCTCCTGGCCTGCCCAGGGGTCAGTGCTCTCTGCTGCCAGTGCTGCACTGGGAGCACAGTTTGTTTGTTTATTTTTTTCCTTCCCAGGCCCAGGAGAGCAGCAGTGGGGTCAGCAGCAGTAGCATTTCCTCTAAGAAGAAGCCCAAGTATGTCAGCCTGTACACCAGGGAGGGGCAGGACAGGCTGGCCGTGCTCATCCCGGGCCGCCACGCCTGCGAGTGCCTGGGCCAGAAGCACAAGCTCATCAACAACTGCCTGGAGTGCGGGCGCATTGTCTGTGAGCAGGAGGGCTCCGGGCCCTGCCTCTTCTGTGGGGCCCTGGTGAGTAACCAGGGAGTTTCTGCTCGTCCCTGGGCAGGAGGCTGGAGAGGGGCTGGGAACACAAACCCTGTGAGAGCGACTGAGGGAGCTGAGGGTGCTCAGCCTGGAGAAAAGGAGGCTCAGGGGTGACCTTATCACTCTGCAGCTCCCTGAAAGGTGGCTGTGCTCAGGTGGGGTTCTGTCAGTGCTCTTTCTCCAGGCAGCACTGACAGAACCAGAGGACACAGTCTCAAGCTGCACCAAGGGAAATTTAGGTTGGATATCAGGAAAAAGTTTTCCATGGAAAGAGTGATAAACTTCTGGAATGGCCTGCCCAGGAGGTGGTGGAGTCACCATCCCTGGTTTAAAAAAAGACTGGATGTGACACTCAGTGCCATGGTTTAGTTGAGGTGTTAGGGCATGGGTTGGACTCCATGATCTTTAAGGTCTCTTCCAGCCCAGTGATTCTGTGAATTCTGTGCCCTGCTTGGACCTGGAGAAGTTGGCTGAATTAGCCCTTCAGGTAGAAGTTCCTCTTGCAGAGTTCTAAATCAGGGAAAGAAACAACCTGTTAGGAGGGTTTCCCCTATAATTTACATGGCTTTGGAGCTTGTCTGGTTTCTGACAGTCTCCAGTGTGTCACTGCAGTGACAAAATCTGTGCAAGCCTTCAGCCCCATCCCAGGCACAGCCCTGGTCACCTTGTCAGGAGCAGTGTCCTGCTTTTCCTTCAACTCTTGCATGATATAGATCCTTTGGGATACCTGTTAACACCCAGATTTAGTTCAAAGGGCACCTTTTGGAGAAAGGGGACAAGTTATTGATGGCAGAGAAAATTCTGCATGTGAGAGGAAAACATTAATTGGGTAGAGCAAAATGTTTTAAAGCAGATTGGTTGCTATTTTGAAAGATCAGTTTAACTCTCAGTGGCCAAGGAGGAGAGAAAAACTCTCGAGTGAAGGGTTGTGTTTCTGCCTGGCATGGTTCTGAGCTCATTTCTTGTGCTTTGAGCTCAGTCAGCCACATGTCCACCCACAGAACGGGGAGAGACCAAACTCTACATTTCTCTTTTAGTAAAGAACAACCTTCCAAGGTTCTCCCCATGGCAATGGGGAAGAGGAGGAGGTGTAGATTGTCACTGGCACTTTAAACAGAACTGTTGTCCAGGACTCTGAAACTGGTCAAGCTGTGGCATCCTTCCCATGTGATGTCCTTCCCAAGCCTTTATTTCCTTCTTTTCCTCAGGTGTGCACTAAAGAAGAGCAGGACATTCTTCAGCGGGACTCCAACAAGAGCCAGAAGCTGCTGAAGAAGCTCATGGCAGGTCAGTAGCTATTCCATACCCAGAATAGAATGAATCCAAATGTTTGTGTGCATTATTTCCTTCAGACTTCACTGAACCACTTGCCCTCCTTGCTGCCCTTTGTCTGTCGTTAAAGAGATGGATTGGGAGTTGGTTCCTTGGCTCCTGCAAGCCCTAGGCAGCATTTCCAGGCTTCAGCAGAGGTGACAGTGGCAAGTGTCAAATGGCAGCGTGTGGTGTCCTTTCCCTGAGGCCCCAGGGCTGCTCATGCAGCATTCCAGAACCAATCTCATGAACTGGATCATTGTAGCAGTCCTTGAAAATTAGGATAAGTCTCCTGAGGAGTGTGTGCTGTGGAAGATAAAGTGCTGCTGTCTGAGTTGCTGGGCTTAGAGAGGTGGTGGTTAATATTTTCTAATGGCTTTTCTTGTCTCACACTTACCTTGGGAGCTAGAAATAGGAACAGAGCCAAGGAAAGCAAGAGGAAATACTACCCAGTGTCCCAGCGAAGACCTGTGCATTGTGGGGATGTTTGTCTGAGTTTAGCTGAACTACAGCCAAGGTCGTGGTGTTCTTGGTTGGAAAATACACTTTGCTGAGGAACTGGGGAAATATTTACTCCAGATCTGGGCTTCTCCTTAGAGCTGTGGAGATGGCAGCAGGGTGGAAGTCCTTGAGAGCACCAGCCAGTCTGTCCTACCCTTCCAATATAGATGTTGACATACTTCAGGATCCCTTTCCTTACCTGTTTTATCTCTTTCCCTCCTGCCCCTGCCAGCTCTTGTTTTGTTTTCCGTGTAGGTAAAAGCTGGAATGTGGTTTGCTGTTTGTCTTGGGAGTAAAAATTGTGGATCACTGACCAAAGGAAAATACAGGCAATTGTTTCCCTGAAATGAAGGCATTTCCCAGTGTGGTGAAATGCACTGGTTTGTTCCATCATGGCCTGGGTTTAAACCTTTTTTTGTGGTTTTCTTTGGTTGTTCCCTGTGGGTTGGGTGGGTCTGGGCCCCTTCCAGGAGGGGTAAGAAGGAAGAGCATTTGCTGGGAATAGATTTCTCCATTTCTGGAAACAGCTGGTTTGGGAAATCTGGTGTGATGTGTCAGAACAGGATATTGTTTGTGGGAGGCACAAACAGCAGTAGAAGGCTCTGGGTCTCCCTGGGTCTGTCCTGGGCAAGAGGCTCTTTGTGGGGGTAACAACATGTGGGAAGGGTTTGGCTTTTAGGAGGGGACTCCTAAAAAAGCTGGGGTTGTTGCTGAAGAAGAAAAGCCTGCAGACCTTAGAACCCCTCCTGGTGCCTAGAGGGGCTTATGAAAAGGAGGGAATGGGACTACTTAAATGGGCATATAGTGATAGGACAAGAAGGTATGGTTTTAAACTAAAAGAAAAGAAATTTAGATTGGATTTTGGAAAGAAATCCTTCTCTGTGAGGGTAGTGAGGCTCTGGCACAGGTTTTCCAAAGAAGCTGTGGCTGTCCTATCCCTGCAAGTGTTCCAGGCCAGGTTGGGTGGGGCTTGGAGCACCCTGGGATAGTGGGAGGTGTCCTTGGTGTTCCACCATGGCAAGGAGTGGAATGAGATGAGCTTTAAGGTCCTTTTCAACCCAAACCATTCCATGATTCTATGACCCAAGGCCCATGGTTGGTGAGGGCGGGATTTTGACTGCCCAAATTGTTAGGGAAGGGTGAAGGAAAACCAAAGGCCAAGAGCTTCTCCTTAAACTCTACCCAGACTTTATCACTGTGATATTTAAGTGATTCCTCCTCTTTGGAGGAAGGAATCTTTGAAATGGGTTTGAGGGAAAACTGTGGCTTCAACCTCCCTGGAAAGATGCTGATCTTACTGCAAAGCTGTACTTTTACCTCCTGGCATGGCATGTAGTTTAGGGAGCATTTCTGCAGCCTGGCCCACCCAAATGGCTTTAACACACTGACTGCTGAGCTGTGTTGTGTTTTGTGCCTCAGGTGCCGAAAGTTCAGGGAATTTGGATGCCATAAGCAAAGGCTTGCTGCCTCAGCAGGAAGCAAGACTCAAATCAGGCCTGGAGATGGCTGTGAAGCACAAAGACAAGCTGTTGGAATTTGATAGGACAAGGTAAGATACTAGGTGGGAGACTGTCATGAATAGTATAAATTTCCTGGCAGGTGAGGTGCCTTTAGCAGATACATTGGGAATTCCTTCTAAAACCCGGACTGCAGCTGCTGATACCTTAACGATGGCATTTGGGTGGGACAGGAGTGAGTCTCTGGAATGGATCCCTTTTGGGTGTCCTTGCTCTTTGTCCCTGACAATCCAGCTCTCCAGAGGGATGGGAAAGAGCAGGTTGGAGGCTGTGTTTGAGGCTCTGCTGTGGTCCCACTGTGCTCATCTTCTTTCCCAGCGTGCGTCGGACGCAGGTCATTGATGATGAGTCAGATTACTTCGCCACGGACTCCAACCAGTGGCTCTCCAAGCAGGAGAGGGAAGCCCTCCAGAAGAGGGAGCAGGAGCTGCGGGAGCTGCGCCACGCCTCTCGGCTGGCCAAGAAAATCACCATCGACTTCGCTGGCAGGCAGATCTTGGAGGAAGACAACAACATGGCCGAGTACCACAGCAAGTGAGTGAGGGCTGGCAGCGTGCCCGAGAGCAAGGAGGTGCAAATCCTTATGGAGAGTGGTCTGACACGCCTGTTAAAGCTGCCTGGGAAAGAGGTGTTTCAGAAGGCCTGTCTCAACAGAGCCACTTGAGCTCAAATTCACACCAAGCTGAGTTTCTGCACTAGAGAGCAGTGAGTGCTCAAACTGGAGATCAGACTGAGCAAGGAAGTAATTTAGTGAGGGGGAATGGGGCAAAAATGCTTTGAGTCAGGGTGTGCGGGGAGAAGGGAGATATTCCCAGGGGAGGCAGGGAATGTTCATCCCTCTCCTTTGTGCTTGCAGACTGGATGAGACCATTGCAGCCATGAGCTGTGGCGCACTGAGCGAGCCAGCCAGGAGCCCTGGGGCAGAGATGACACCACACTCTGGGGTTTTGGTGAATCCCCGTCTCCTCCAGCCTGCTCCTCTGGTCAGTGGGGCTTCCGTGGTTTATTCCAGAGTAGTGACTAATTCTGGGGAGTTGAGCTTGAGAATTGTCAATTCCAGCACATCTGTAGAAGGGGATCTTTTGGGGAAAAGATCACAGGATGGTTTGAGCTGAAGAGACTTTAAAGACAGTCTCATTCCATCCCCTGCCATGGGCAGTGTCACCCTTCACCAGACCAGGTTACCCTGTCCAACCTGGCCAAGAACAATTTCAGAGATGGGGTGACTTCTCTAGACAACCTGTTTCAGCATCTCACAGCTGTCACAGTAAAGAGTTTCTCCCTAATATCCAATCTAACCCTTCCCTCTGCCAATGGGAAGCCATTCCCCGTTTCCCCTTGTTTTTCACCCCCTCTTTCCTCCCCTGTGTTGCTCATTGGCCGTCTCAGTTTGGGATACAGAAGGTTTGACAGTGCCCTGCTCCTGGTGGGTTGTTTTAGTGGAGCTTAGCATGCTGCCTCCTTTTCAGGCATGCAGAAGAATTTCTGAGAGTCAGCCTAAGGCTGTGTCACCCTTTCACCTCTAGTTTTTGAAGCCTTTTCTGCCAGATTCCCATTTTCCAAAGAGCATAAGGGTAATGGAAGAAAACTTCAGGTAGGATTTGCACACATTGCTCCTGGAGAAGTGCTAACCTTTTTCCTGTTTCTTTTGAACACTCTTAAGTGGGTAGACCAAACTGGTTTGCTCCCACAAAGGAAAACTGCTCGTTCCATGGAGGCTGGAAGCGAGTCTGGCTTGGAGCGGAACCGGCTGCGCATTCAGGACCGAGAGCTGCAGGAGATCTCGGATGATGGTTGGTGCCTCAGCCTGCACCAGCCCTGGGCTTCCTTGCTTGTCAGAGGAATCAAAAGGTGAAGGTATCCCTGGCAGCTCTTGCTCCACAGGGGAGGTGGGAAGTTGTGTTCCTCAGAGATCTCTGTGGTCCCGCTGGCCCTGTGCAGTGACTGATACCTGGGATAGCTCCAGGTGTGGAAGCTGTGCTTCCTCTTCCAGTGGCTTGAGGAGCTGGAGAATATTTTTTTGGGGGGTAGTACCTAACCTGTAAGGGACAAGTTTCTTCACAGTGGGTGAGTGTAGAGAGAGGCTGAGATTTCACTGTTATAGCTGGGGTGTTCCTGTGTGGAATTTGAAAAGCAAATAAGGTAATCACTTGAAGTATGTTCTTCTGGGTTTTTTGTTCAGCATAAAGAAGGCAACAGTGGCACCAGGCTTTGTTTAAAAGAAACCCAACCCTTGCCACTGCCTTCTTTCCCCTGGGCTGGGAATTGGGTTACAAAAAGGAGCTGCTGCTGTTAATAGTGAACAAAGAATCTTTAGCTTTTTTTTTCCTTCACCACATTTCTCATTTTGGAGACCAAAGCTTTTTCACTTCCCAAGCTGAAGATGCTGTAAATCTTAATGTGTCAGGATTCTTCATCCAGGTGTTCTGGGCATGCTCCAGTGACTCTGTACAGCTGCAGAATTCCAGGATCTCCAGACAGCTGTTCCATGCAGAGACCTAATCCCTTATTGCTCCCTTGATTTTTCTGTGTGACTTTGGGAGCTTGTAAGGGACTTCTGTGAGCAGATTGTCCTGTATATGTGTTCTGCTGGCCCTGCTGGGGATTGATGTCCTCTAAAGCCCTGAGAACATGCTCTGCTTTATTTGTGACATGTTTTTTTGCCTATCTCAGCTTTTTTTTGTGGTCCTGACACATTGCTTGGGTTGCGATAATCGGAGCAAAGCTTAGCAGCAGGAGTTGACTATGTGTGAGTGAAAATGTGGATGATTTCTGCTGAAGTTTTAGTCCTACCTTTTCCTCTCTTCTTTAGGGTGGAGGGCAGGACCTGGTACACATCTCATCGAGGGAGGTTATGGATTGCAGCTACTGCTAAAAGACCTTCCCCTCAGGAAATCTCAGAACTGGAGGCCTCCTACAGAATGCTGCTTGGGAAAGGTGAACTCCTCTCCTTGGTTCTTGGAGTGATTTGGTACATTGAGCCACATAATGAGCAATGTCAGAAATCCCTCTCTGCTGAGTAGGGAATGCTGTATATAAAATTAAATTTCCCAGCCCTAGTCCTTCACGAGGAAGATCCTCACCTGGAAAAGGCACCCAAAAAAGTGTTAAAATTGCTGTTTGTGTTCTTGTGCCTCAAAAAGTGCCTGAAAAAGCCTGAATGGAGAGGGAATGCACTTGGGGATTGGAAGACCCCAGCTGTGTGTGGGAATATGGGCTCCCTGAAGAGCTGTTTCTTTTGCTGCAGATGTGGAATTTCCAAGTGATTATCCCTCAGGATGCCTCCTGGGCTGTGTGGACGTGACTGATTGTTTATCACAAGAGCAATTTCAGGAGCAGGTGAGTACAGAAATGAACCTTTCCATGCTTGCATTAACCAGCAGGTTTTTAAAGCTGTGGAACTTGCCTCTGGAGAAGACGTTGAGTGGAAATTTTAGATTGTGTTGAGAAGACACAAGTTACTGCAGGGATTTGTGTGGCAGAGGACATGAGGGGGCCTGGCAATTCAGGACAGCATGGAAACAAGGACAGCTCTGCTGCAGTGGTGGTGCTGTGCCTTGGGACCTTGTCCCTGCCCTGTGGTGCCAGTGGCACTGAGTGCCCTGGTGTAGGAGAGAGTGGCTTGGCCTATGCAGGGGGGTCATGGTCCAGGGCTGCTGGATCTGCCTGGTGCTTCTTACAGGAGCTGCAGGTCACAGTGGCCTCACTGGTGATGTCACACTGGCCTAGCTGGTGAGTGTTGTGCCCTGTTTGGGGCACTGAGTGACCCGGAGATGGAGCCATGGAAAGGTGGGCTCTTTCCCACCAGGAGGATGGACAGGAGAGCCACAGGACTACCTGTAGTGAAGCAAGGCTGGAATCAGGGGTCTCTTGAGAAATCTCAGCCTGTGAAAGTCCATGGGTGATGATGATGTGTGTCCAGATGTGCTGAGAGCATTGGCAGGTGGCCTTGTGAGGCCACTCTTAGCTTTGGGATCCTTATGAAAACCAGGAGAGGACTCTTTGTAACTGTTGCATGGTTAGAAAGGGAAGGAAGGAGATCTGGACACTTCAGGCCAGTTAGCTTCACCTTGGTCTTTGGGAGCCTTGTAGAGAGATTACTCTTGGAAGCCAGTTTTGGGCACATGGAGGAAGAGGTCATTAGGAATAGCAAGTGTGGATTTACCTAAGAATAAACTCATGCTTTACTAACCCAATGACCTTCTTGGATCCAATAGATAGAGTGGAGTGTGTCTATTAACCTGCTGTCCTAGAGTAGGCACAAATCCCAGAGGAGTCCAAACCAGTGGAAGTATTAATTCCTCTTTGCAGTGGTTAAACCACATATAGAATACTTGGGTCACCATAAAGTTGTTGCTAAGCTGGAGCAAATCCCATGGAGACCACAGGGGTGGTTAGGGGCTGGAGCCCTGTGAGGAGAGGCAGGAGACAGAGATCTTCCACTTCCTGCAAGGAGACTGTTGGGAGACAGAGCTGGGCTCTGTGCTGACATAGATGGCAGGAGGGTCATAAATTGAAAGGGCTTAAGGAATCAAATGTGCCTTAAGGAATCAAATGTTCAATATGGCTTAAGGAAACAAATTACCCATAAGGATGACCCAGCAGTAGGTTAGGCATTGCTCAAGGGATTGAACTGTCTTCACCTGGGAAAATTTTCAAGACTCAAGAGGACAAAGCTGTGGGCAGCCTCACCTGAATTCAGTGTTGGCTCTGCTTTGGTGGGGAGGCTGGACTGGAGACCTTCTGAGACCTGAGTCTGATGCTGTGACTGACTCCATGCTCCCAAAATCTGGAGCAGGAGCTTTCCTAGGGGTGTGTGTTTTATGGAGTTACAAAACCTGCACTTAGCAAGTACAGCATGGCTGTTCCTGATCCCATTTCATCCCTGCTCACTCCACTGCCCCTTGTGCATGTCATGTTTGGTCTGGTGGGAATCACTAAACCATGACCATCTTGTGAAGTGGAATAGATGGGTTCCTTGGGAAGGAATCCACCAGGATGATCTTGCTGTGAAGAGCTGGAGAGGCAGCAGGAGTTGGGGCTGTTTTTCAGGGAGTGTTCCTCTGGTTTTCCCAAACCCTGTGAGGTTTTTGTCTGGGAGACGTGCCTGGAAAGACAGGGAGTGTATTTCTGATGAGATTGTGTCTCTTAATCAGAGGAGGAAGGCAGAGAAATTAGAGTATGAGCAGCAGAGGGAGCTTTGGGACTGGAATACCATGAAACCTACAGGAGTATTTGGCTTTGTATGGGAACAAGCCTTGGGAGAGAGAGAGGAAGGGGCACTGAGGCCATTGTAGGCATTTTCTTTTGTAGCATCCACTAAGTTGCAATTTGGGCTTCAGTGGAGATTCCTGTCCATCTCCTGCTGTTTGTAAGAGTGATGGAAAAATAGATCTTGGTCTCTTACAAGTACTTTTCTGTTTGTCACAATCCCTCCTCTTCCTTTGTGGATGTGTTGTTCAGGCATTGGCAGAATGGCTGTGACAGCATCTCTGATCTGGGAATTGTGCTGTAGGTAACCAGCTTGAGTCTTCCCAGGGAGGACTTTCACAATTAGCCACATTCTCTGGAAATCCCTCCCAGTTTGTGGGCACTGCTTGGCCACAGAGAGACTGGAGGCAGAGCAGTGTATTCCAGGAGCACCATTATCCAACCTGTTAGTGACAGATTTCCCTTTCTCCTCAATGCTGTGGCATTTCCCAGGTTGCATTTCTCTGGCTTTTTGCTGCTCCCGTATTCCAAATTATTTATAATCCTTAATTTCCTGCATTTTAATGGTGATTTTGTCTGTTTTTCCCAGGATTCCTTTAAGCAGCAGTAAATTCCCTCGCTTGTGCGCTAAAATCCAGAGATGTGAGCCTTTCTGCAGTTGCTTTCTGAGGAAATGTCTGGTTTTTTTGGCTCTCAGGAACAGCAAGTGCATCTGAAGGAAGCTGAGCTGAATTTAATTGCAATTGTCAGCAAGATGACAAAGTGTGCAGCACCAGCTCAGAAATCTGAGTTGGGTCTCGGCAGGAGTAAGAAATTCCTGTTGCTCACGTGGCTGTTTCAGCCCGGGTTCATCAGCAGTGTCAGCACTGTGATCCAGCCATTTCCCAGGGTGCAAAGATTCCTTGTAGCTCAGGCAGAAAGGCAAGGAACATGATGCTTTTTCACCACTTAGGGCATGCAGAAACATTGGGTATTTTCAAGGAATGTGTGAGCAGGCGAGGGGAGGTGATGCAGAGCAGAGACCTCTCGGGGATTGAGCTCTCGTGGAGCTTTTCCAGGCGCTGTGCTTTGACTCACACCTCTCCTCCTCACCACCTCCTGTTTGAGGCTCCTGCATGTTCCAGAAGAAATCATTTCACAAGTGCAGGGTGAGCCTCACTTGCAGGTTATACCAACCTCCCGAGGATGAAATAGTTCCTGGCTTGCTCATGGTGTTTTGATGGTGATCCAGTGTTTCTTGGCAGCCACACAAGTTTGGTTTGACTCTTGTGACTATTTGTTCCCATAGGCAAGAGAGACTGTTCCTGGTCTTAGGTCTGTTTTTCTTCATCCTGGGGGTGTTCAGCCTGGAGAAGAGAAGGCTCTGAGGAGGCCTTAGAATCCCCTCCAGTGTCCAAATGGGCTCCAGGAGAGCTGGGGAGAGTCTTGGGACAAGGAGTGCCAAGACATGGGGAAATATCTTCCCACTGCCAGAGGGCAGGATTAGATGGGATATTGGGAAGGAATTCTTCCCTGTGAGGGTGGGGAGGCCCTGGCACAGGCTGCCCAGAGCAGCTGTGGCTGCCCCATCCCTGGAAGTGTTCCAGGCTAGGTTGGACAGGTCTTGGAGCAATCTGGTCTAGTGGAGGGTGTCCCTGCCCATAGCAGGGAGTAGAATGAGATGAGCTTTAAAGTCCTTTCCAACTTAACCCAATCTGTAATTCCATGGCTTCATGGTCTGTCTCCACTGTAAGTCTCCCATTACCTGTCAGCCCTTTCACTGCTGTCACCCACTCCCTGTTTAGCACTGTCTGCAGATTTAATTTCCCTGCTGTTTGCATCCTCTCTCAAGTTGCTAATGAAGATGTTGTGGCACCCCGCTGGTATTTTTCTATCATTATCCTCATTTAATTTTTTTTTTTTACACTTGTGCTCAAAAAACCAAAATTAAGCAACGCTGCCCCAACAGAGTGAGACCCATTCCCTGCCAGAGCTCTTGCATTATGGCCAGGGAGGGGTTATTTAACCACATTTTCACTGCACATGTAAGCCTGGCCTTTCATCACCACTGAGAGGGGGCGGTCCCTACCTTCCTCTGCCCTACCTGCAGCATTTGAGGCCTGACTGACGTTGTTGAGATGGTTTGCAGATCCTGAGGATGTGTGGGAAGTGATGATGGAACAGGATCTGTAGTGCTGGAGCTGGCAGGGAGCAGAGAAAGAGTGGAGATGTCCTTGGGATTAGGATCAGCGGCACGTCAGGTACCCTAATCCCAGTTATGCTGCCTATTGCATGAACTAGTTAAATCTGCTCCTCTGGGTCTCTTTCCCACATGAAAAATAAAGCAATTCTTCCAGTCAGAGGTTATTTACACCCCATCTTGCTGCTCAGAGCTGTGATCTTTGGCTTGAAGCTGCTCTGGCAGCAGAAGTTGTGTCCAGGCAGGAGGGTCCAGCATCACTTGTTCTGTTTGCAGGGACCTGCAGCAGGAGCTGCAGCCTCAACTCAGCCCTGGTTGCCTGGTGCCTGGAGATCCCTCTGAAATCTCAGGATTTCCAGTTGAGCTTTGCACATCTCGCCCCTCCTCAGAGTACATTCTGGGCTCATTTCCTTCTCTTCCTGGCAGCGACCCAAAAATCCCTGCTCAAGACCAGAATGATTCCTTTGTTACACTTTTCAGCTAGAGGTGACCTGGAAACTTTTTTCCCCCTAGGAGATCCAAGTGTTCACTAAGGCTTTTCCTTGCTCCGGGGCTGACGTCACTGACACCTTGAGCAGAGCAAGGAGCTGCCCTTGTTTTCCTGCACGAGGTGTCAGTGACTTCAGCAGCTCCCCCTTGGGATCTGTGGGATGGGGCAGGCAGGCCTTGGCACAGGACTAAAGCCAGCAGGGAAGTGTTTACATTGATGCCATTTCCATGTGCCCTGAAGTCCATGTTCATTTTGCTAATGGCTTTGATCTGAGAGGCTATTTAACTGGAAAAAGAGTGTTTCCTGCTGCTGTTTTGGTGGTTGATAGGTGTGTTTGGCTTATTTTGAGCGCAGACACACGCCACTACCTGGATGGAGCTATTATACCAGGCTGAAATATTGGCTAATTATGTTTGATGGGAGTTAAGTGTTTATTTTTCATTTCTAGGTGATCACTGAGTGTCCTAAATCTGCTCAGGGAACATGTAGAAGCTATTTTTGTGCCACGAGATTGCAGCTATCATTTAAATAGGTTCCAGCTTTCCTACTCAGGAAATTTGGGTTTAAACTCTTGGCCTCCTCTTCCCTCCCTGGTGAAAAAAGCAACAAAAAAATGAACTCAGGTGCCCAGTATACAGAACTTGGTTTAGATTCTCAAATGGGAGTGAAGAATGGTAGAGACTTTCTATATTTAGACTCCAGAAGGTGCCTGTTTAGATTATCTCCAAATAAAGGAACAATAGCCCTCTGGGAGTATTTTCCTAAGGAGTTAATGGGAGGGAGAAACACAAACATGGACATTGATGTGTACTTCTAAGAACAGTATAAATGCATAGAGACTTTTTATGAGGACCTGGTCCCTGAGGGAAAGGTTTCCTAGCGCAGGCTCCGAGTGAGACAAATGCCTGTTTGTGTGGTGCTGTGGCTGTCCTGGCCCCTTCCTTGCCTCCACCACTGGGATATTTGCCTTTTCATTCCTGAGGCACCTCTCCCAGTGAAGGATTTTTAGCTAGGTCAGATATCCTTCCTTCTGGAGCAGTCTAGGTGGTTGTTAATGATTGCAACCCACGAAAGCCTTTGAACTTTACAGGGCTCTGCATTCTCCTGAGCTGAATTTGTCTTTTCTGTGTAGCCAGATGCCAAATCCAGCAGTGTCAGGCATTAGGCTGGCTCACAGGGTGATGCATCTCTTTAATTCAGGTTCTCACCCCACAAAATCCCCCGATTTGTGGTTCTGGGAGCAGAGCAGGAATGCAGCTGGTTTGGATTAGAGACGGTAAGAGATGGGGGAGTTTTTCCATATGGGAAGTGCTTTGGTTTTCATCAGAGGCTCTTCTGAGGCTCCAGCTGCCTTGCATAAGCCAGCAGGTTTGCTCAGGTCACTGCTCAGGCTGTTAAGATGAAGGAGAGATTGTCACTTGATGATGATTAATTTAGGAATGCATTAGCATGCCAAAGAAATCGAATGATCGAGGCCTGCTTGCCCTCTCCTCTGGTTTCCTAGACCCAAGGGAGAAAGCAAAGCCAAGGCTGAAGCATATGACTTAATTAATGATGACTGTGGACTTTGCCTCTGCTACCATTTCAGCAAACTACTCATGAGCTGGCAGGGCCTTTTCCCTCTCTCAGATGTGGTCACTGATACTTGCTGCTTTCTCAGTGTTTGGGTTTTATTTAATCCTGAAACTGAGGGTTAGATAAAACTGATCAAGTGCCCCACTGCCTTCCCGTCCAGGCTGAGCCATGACCACCCTTTCCATGGTGACCCCAAATGATGTGTCAGCTGCAAAATGCAACCCCCACAGTACATGCAGAGTGCCCAGGGACTCTGCTTGCTTAAGCTTTTGTTGGTGTGTCCCTGATTTCCTAACTCTGAACAGACCGGTCGCTCCCATGCATTTCCTGGTCCTGTGAGAGATCCCATCCCGTCTGAGGGGTTGAATCAGTCCTGGGAGCAGGTGCTGGCATCATACCTCCTTGGGGAGCAGCAGCAAGGGTCAGCATGGGGAGAGGCAGCTGCCCAAGTGAGCCAGGGCAGGGCTGTGTTCCCAACGTTTGGGTTTTCCGGCTCGGTGTGTGTCCCACCCCTGTGCTTCCCAGCTCTGATTGTGAAAGATCTTTGTGAAGCTGCTTGAAGTCTGACTGTGTACAGCCAGGTGCAGCTCCATGAGGTACCCTGGTTCCCCTCAGCTCCTCCTCCCCATTGCTTTTCTCCTTCTCCTGGAGCTGAGTGTAGCCCTGCCCCAGCTGTTCCTTGGCACAGGGGGATGAAAACAGCCCTTTCAGCCAGTACTTTCCCAAATATTATTCCAAGTCCACCCAGTTTCTCCTGAGCTGGTCGTCAGGTGCTCTATAAATATCTCCAGCCTTTCCAGGGTTTACCATGGGCGGGTGTTGTCCTGGGCTGGGATGTGAGGCCAGGAGGGTGCTGGTGGCTGCAGGTCCTGCACTGCTGGTTCAGGGAGAGCTGGGGTGTGCAGCGGCTGCTGCTGGCACTGCTGAGCCCTCTGGAGCCCTGGCAGACTGCTCGGAGTGCACCAGCACAAGTCTGAATTTCAAATCTACATTTCAAAGTCCTGTTATTTACTTACTATGTTTTAATTGCTTCCCCTGCCCTTCAAATCAAAGTACAGCCTGTGGTGCAGAGACACCTCGATGGGAGCCGGGCTGGAGGCGGAGAACACCCACGGGATGGATCCGCCCCGCCAGGGAAGGATCCCGCGGCCATCCCAGCCTGCTGGGCCTGGAGCTGTTGCAGAGCAGCCGAGGGCTGCCAGGCATTGTGGTGGGAAGAAGGGGAAAGGAAGGCAGGCTCACAAAATTCCTTGTGCATCCTGGTGCAGGGAGCATGTGCCAGCACACGAGCTGCCAGCAGCAGCTGTAAGCGCTCAGGAACAGCAGGGAGGATGTTGACTGCAACAATGCATCAAGGCTGCGGTTTGTAGCCTCAATAGTCAGGCAGTTAACTTTTTTTCTCTTTTTTTTAACAAAGACATTTTGATTGCCAAATCCATAACCATTAGCAGCTGTGGTTTCGAGCTGTTCCTTCCTCACACGTTGCAGTCTAGACCTGACAGGCTTTCAAACAAAAGTTTGGCTGACGGCTTTTGTTTGGATTTCTTTGTGATCCTACTTTTTTTCCTTCTTTTCGTGTTCTGTTGATTTGAATTGAACATCAACTTGCATCCCTTTGCTAACACAGCCTCTGTGGAGCAGCTCTGCTGCATCCCTGAGCTCTTCCAGGGCCAAGGACAGCTTGTAGTGTTCTTTGGGTGCGTGTTCTGCATGTTTCTGCCTCGAGCTAGAAAATTTGGCATTTCTAGAAACTTGGATCTGCTTTAGGGTTTCTGTTTAGGAAAATGTTACATTTCTCATGGGCCAAAGGCTGGTTGGCATATGACCTTAAATGATGGTGCTTGAGAACATGCTTGGAGTTGGAAGTGTGATGCAAGACTGTGTCATGAGGGTGATGAAAACTCAGAATGAAGCGCTTGGTGCTCTGCAAGCGCTTTTCAGGGCTGGAGGGCTGAATCAGGAGGTGACACAGTGGAGGTAAACCTGGATCTGCTGTTTGCAGTTGGGTGTCACCTTTGGGTGAATGTGCCCTGGAGCACTCAGGGTGAAAGCTGTGTTGGGAAAATTGGCTGGATAATTCCCCAAAGGGAACGTCCTTGTAAAGAGATGACGGAGACCACTGCTGTCAGAGCAAATGACAGGGAGCTGATGCTCCTGAACCACTCTCCTTGGAAAAGTGACAGGCCAAATGTGGCTTGGGCACAGTGGCACCCACATCCAATTAAGCATTATCTCTCAGACTTGATGGCTTCATTTCTCCTGGATCCATGTGTTCATGGTGCAGGCATTGCTGCAAGTGCCCTTATTTGGCTGCAGCACCCCCATCACTCCCAAAAAGCTGCCCATTTTCTTTTCCCTCTTGCAAACCACTGAAGAAACATTTTCTAGCTGGATGGTGAGCAATTTCCCTCCGGAGAGGAGGAGAAAATGGCTGTTTAGTAGTTAATTACCTGTTACGTGTCTCTGACAGCGATGAAGCTTATGAGGCATGAAAGAAGAGCGGATCCGCCTCTCCCACAAATCACCAAGAAAACAGGGTGAAGGAAGTTGGGCTCCCAGGGGATCCCTTGCATCCCACTCCTCTTTTTGCACGTGGCCAAGGGGTGTCTCCAACACCCAGGACGAGCCCAGTGTGTGTTTCTGCCTGCTGGGGGGTGCTGATTTATTGCCACTGCTGGATCCAGCAGCCCTGCTCTGTCGGAGGAGATGCTGCCTCCACCAGGATGATTTTTTCCCCTTTGAATGCATTTTATGGTGAACTCTCTTGCCAACACATGGGGTCTGCTTGCTTTTATTCTTTCCAGACAGCGTTGCTTTCCAGTGCTGTCTCTTTTATTTCAAGGCTCTTGGAGAGCAGCAGGGAAATGAAGGCTGGAGCTGGTGTCCTGGCCCGGCGCTGCCTGGCAGAGCGAGCCGTGTTTTCCCTGTTGTTCACCGAGGAGCCACGCCAGGAAAATGATTCACCCCTTTCCATCATGAACCTTGCAGAGCATCCCAAGCACCTCCTCGCTGCTGGTGCCCCCGGCAGCTGCAAGATGGAGAGAGTGGCAGTGACCAGGGGAAGGACCACAGGTTCCAGCGTGCAATTCTCCGCCACGCTCCGGCTAACCGGGATGTGCACTCCCGTGGCAAGGAAAGCAGAGGAGAGCTCAGGCTGCATTGCAGGGCTCCACAGGCTGGCGTGTGTGAAACCAGGACTGTTCCCACCCCTTTGTGTCCCGAGGCCTTAATGAGAGCAGGAATGCTCCTGGAGGGTCGCTAGAGAAGCTGCCGGGCGCGCTGGGGCTTTGTGCTGTGCAGAGCTGCGGCTCCGTGCACGCGGAGCCTTTGTTCCTGCCTCGGATGCACCAGAGCAGAGCTCATCTCGTTAGTGATGGTTTGGCTTCCCCCCAGGACGTTTTCCTTCTGCTCTTTCCATTCCCCTGCCTTCGGGTCACGGCAGTTGGGTTCAAGCCAGTGCAGCTTATTGGGGAGGGGTGCAGCAGTCGAGGGGTTTGGGATGTTTTTTTCTCCTGTGGAGATGGAATCAGGATGAGCAAAGGGTCCCAAATGCTGCGTTGGTACCAGGAATGCTGGGTGAGCCTGCATGGCCCCAGCATCCTGCTGCAGGCTTTACCTAAATTGGGAAAGAAAAAAGTGTAACAGATTGGTGTGGGGGGGAAAAATATAGCAGGATTTTTTTTTTTCTCAGATGTCAGAGAAGGTGGGTTTGTGTCTCTGCTGGCTCCGAGCTGGCTCGTCCCCTCCTTTGCTCTTTTGCTGTGGGCTGTGGAGCAGGAGGCTGGCAGCCCTGCTGCTATTCCTGGTGGTGACAAGCTGGTGATGGGAGACGAGGGATGGTGAAAACAAAGTGTAGGGAACATTCATTAGCAATTATCCCTGCTTGCAGCTTGAGCTGCGTGGCTGTTGGGGACATCTGATAGCCACTTAATACATGTTCAAAGCGCTGGCTCTGGCGTGAGGGTGAATCTGGTGGCTGGTTTTTGGAGCAGCCCAGCACTCAGCTCCCTTTTCCAGCTTCCTTTAACCTCGAGCTCTTCCTGCAGGTGTTAAGCTGCCTTGAGATCTGCTTTTCTCTTCCCTCCCACCTAATCTCCTCACAGCTGGGGTCTTCCAGACCTGTTAGCAGCAAAGTGAAGCCCAGCTGGAGAGGTGGGACGAGCAGGGGGGGCAGTGGTTGTGTGGAGGCTGTGTGTAGAGCGTGTCTGTGGGGTGTTGGTGTGAAGCAGTGGGAGGAGCAGCTCTTGGTGAGCCACATCAGCTGTTTGCAGCCCACAGAGCCCACTGGCCTCCCACCTGCCTTGCTGCCTGCTGACTACAAGGTGGCAGAAGGTCTGAAAGGACGCTGAACTTTTTTTTCACACTGTAGTTGCATTGCATAACCTCTCTCTTTTGAGCTTCTCTGGTCATCTGCAGGATTGGAGAAGGGTAGGTTTGCTCCTTTTTGAGGGACAATCTGGTCTCTGGACTGTGTTTGTTGTATCCACCTTCTAAATGCCAGGTTGCTTCAGGTAGAGGCAGTGTAAAGCCTGGACTGCCAGCACCTGTCTTATTAACACCCCCAATATGAGAGAGATGAGTGCTGTTGAATTTAAGAAGGGACATCCCCCATCAGACTCCTGGGTTTGATTCTTGGTTTCTGGAAGAGAGGAAGCATGGTTTCCCTCTGAACTGACCTTTTATTTGAAAAACTGCTGTTGGACATTGTATTTACTGAGGATCACAGAATCCCAGACTGGCTGGGGTTGGGAGTGACCATAGAGTTCATCTCATTTTATTCCCTGCCATGGGGTGACACACACCTCCCACTAGAGCCAGTTGCTCCAAGCCCTGTTCAACCTGAACAATATGACAGGATATGCTCTGTCCTCTCCCTCTGCCACACCAGCTCTGGGTTTTGGGCTTTAATTCCAAGTTTACTGAAGTGATGATGGGCTACCTGTGGGGTGGAGTAGTTGGGAATAAATTTTTTCTCTGTCTCCTAAACTTCCTGCATTGCAGACAGTAGAGTGACTCCACTCACCTTTCACAGCAGAAACAGTGAGAAGTCAGGTTTTGGTACTTAAATTTGGGCAGCTTTGGACAATGTAACGGAGGCAGACCTGTTTGGTGTTTTGATGGCAGCATCTCCTCTGAGAGTGGAGCTTCCTAAATTTCTGTGGGATGAATGAATGGAATGTACTCATGGAAGAGACTGGGGGAAGAGGGGAGCTGGGCTGTTGGCTTGGCTCAGCATCTTGTGGGAGCTCAGCCTCATCTTCCTCACCTGGGAGCATCCTGACTCTAGGCAGAGGAAAGGGTTATGGCTCTTCCCTGGCTCCAGCCCACAGGAATATTCTGGATTCTTGTTCACCAGGATGAGATAAGAGGTTTCTGGGGTAGGTACAATAGGAAGCCTTAAATGCAGCAGCTGGATGAGGAGCTCGTTCCCTGCCTCTTGGAAGTGAGATGCCAGAGGAGGCACCAAAGCTATTTAAAATGAAGGACACAAAGGGGTTTGGCTCACAGATGGAAATGCATCCTGGGAGCAAAGATGAAAGGCTGTGGTGTAGAAGCAGGAATTCAAGTCACAGTTGTGGCATCCACCTTGGCCTTGAGATCGGATTGAGTGGGAACTGTTGGAGCTGAAGGCTTGATCCAGGTTTTGACTGAAAGCTGTCAGTGGAGAAACCAGCTGGCTGTTGCTTCACTGCTGGTGCCTGTTTGGGACATGTTCCCAGGATGGGGCTGTAAAAGGTGTGAGGGGGGACACAGTGGTGTCCAGGTCCACCTGGGAGATGTGGCTGAGGGGATTTGGGAATCAGCTGTATTCCAGCAGCAGGACCTCTGCAACACACCCATCCTGGCTGCTTCACCTGGCTGAAGAAGCCACGGGCTGAACCAGGTGTAGTGGAGCAGGAAGGATCACCTCTGCAGCCAGATTTGGGTAGCCTTTGGTCCTCCAGGAAGAACCTTGGTCCTTTGGCTTGTCCTCAGGTCCTCCAGCCATCTCTGGCCACCCAGGAGATGCCGAGAGTGACAAAGCAGTGCCAGCATTTCACACTCTCCAGGCGCTGACTGGGATATTCACTTTGGCTCTTCCTAACCTTCCAAGATCCTCCTTCCCTGCAGATGGGAAATGAAAATCCTTGGCATGGGCACGGAGCAGTGGAAGCAAGTCAAGTAAGGTGACTCAGCCAAAAAAGAACAGAGAGGAAGAAACCTGTCCAAGCCTGGGTGGGTGCAGCAGGGCATGGGTGCATGGCACGGATCAGGGCAGCTCCTCCTGCCCAGCATGGAGCAGCTGAGTGCTTGTACCTCTCTCTTACCCGGTGCACAGCTCTTACATGCTGTTGTAAAATGAGAGGGCTTGGAAGCATTTCCCCTGGCTGATCCAATCCCAGCGTTGGGCTTCTGTAAATCTCCCTGAACTGCTGGCAGTGCTGCCAAGCCCTGCTGCAGTGAGGGGAGAGCAGGTCGCTCCCTGCTTCCCTCGCCGTGCCCAGCTGTTCCAGGGCAAATCCAAACTCATTTTGGCAGGTCGGTGAGAGCTTTTCAAACACTCGGCCTAGGAGTCATTTGTTAGTAACAAATGGGGGATTTGCCAGGACACGCAGCTCCATCTGGTCTGGCATCCTGTCCCCTCCAGCAGCCTTGACGGATCTGCTCGAGGAAGGCAGGGGAGCAGGAAAAAAAAGGAGGCATTTTTCCCATGGAAGGAAAACCACTTCCGCAGTCTGTTTGAGCAGGGTTTCCTGGGCTGGAGCATCCTCGTGGCATGTGCTGGCCTCAGCGCCTGTCAGCACCAGCTCTGCAGCTCATGGACAATCTGAGGTGAGAGCTGAGACATACATTTTTTATGACTGTTTTGCATTTCACCTCTGAATGCCAGAGAGGCTGAGCTGCAGCCAGCCAGGATCTTGGTGTGCTTCCTGCATGGAGTGGGTTTTTTCTCCTTTTTTTCTCACATGGTAATTGAGAGAAACAGTTTTAGAGGTTTTTTTTCCCCACATGGTTAATGAGAGAAACAATTTTAGAGATCTTCTTCCAACCTAAATTCTTCTATAATTCTATAATCTGTTTATTCTCTTCCTATAAAATTCCCCCATGTCTTCAGTGTGTTAAAATCCCTCCAATGACACTATGAATGGAGCCAGCCCTGAGCTGGCCTCTCTGGGCCACCACCTTGGTATGTAGCAGGTGTCTTGCTCATCCTTTATATACAAGTGAATATCAAGGAATGTGTGTCCTGCAGTGGGACAATGCACTCTCAGGTCTCAAATCCTTGTGTTTGGGATTGAGCTTTGTGGGGAACATTTGGGGACGTATCTGTAGCTGGGACAGCTCGTGGTGGCACCTTTCTGGTGGTCGTTTCAGGCTGGGTTTGGCAGGTGCTGGTGTGCTGTCCATGACCAGTTAAGGATTAGTGTGAATATTCACATTCCTGGTCATCTGAATCCAGGGATGCATCAGGCTGAAAATCTGTCCCTTGCTTGTCCCAGTGAACAAGTGGACTGGTGATGGTAGGGCCCCGAACACCTCCCTCTCAACATCCCAGGGTTATGATCAGCCTAAATCAAGTGTGAAACCACAGGGGTAGCACAGGTTGGTGCTAAAGGGGGCTGAAAGGGGTTTGGGAACACCCAGGGTGAGCGGATCCAAAGAGGCAGCGAGGATCTTGCAGAATAAGACCCAAACCTGGAATTGTTTGGGGTTTTTTTCATTAGAAGTTCTTGAAGTGGTTTGGTCTGAGCTGCTACAGCCTCCATATGACCCATGTCTTGGCTAAGATCCCTCTGTTCTTGCCTGCTGAGCTCTTTCTGTGCCCATGCAGCTGTCCTGACTCTGGTCTCTGTGTCTCTCTGTGTTTCACAGTATCCAGACCTGAGCCAGGAGTCCGGGTCTCCATTTGTCTTTATCTGCACTAATCCCCAGGAGATGGTTCTGAAGTTTCCCATCAAAGGAAAACACAAAATCTGTAAGTAGTAAAGTTTCCCCAGGTTCCCCCCCAGCCCTCAGAGCTGGCTCCCCTTGGCACCCCAGCTTGCTGTTGCCAGATGAGTTCCCAACTTTCACCGTCTGCTCTTTGATCTGGAGGTGTTTGTTTAATAGCTTGAATACATCTGTAATATTTTTGTGTCTTCAGTTCCCCTTTCCCCAGATGTTGCTTCCTTCCAAATACGTGCTTCTTCCTGCCTCTGCAAACACTCTGGGAGTCAAAGAGCAGTCGTGTTGGTGGCCAATCTGCTGCCAGCACCAGCCTGGCTCGGGAGAGGAGTCTGTGCAGCAATGCCCAGGCAGATTCAGGCAACCTCCGTGTCCTGTAGTCCCAAATCACACTCCTGCCCCTGAGGGCAGCGAGGGCTTGAGCAGCAAGAGCTGCAGGGCCAGATGGATGTTCCCCATCTGCAGGGTGGTGGGATGGGATGTCCTGGCAGGGCGCGCGGGGAAGCGCCGCAGCATCTGTCCGCGCTCCGCTTGCCAGCGTCGTTAGTCCCTTTTACGAGCCACCAGCCCCTCCGCAGGCTGCCGGTTATTCCTGCCCGCTGCTATAAAAAGGATGGAGGAGGGAATGCGGCAGCTGGGGAGCCCGCAGTCAGCTCTGTCCTTATTAGCAGCCTCCCCACCACACAGCCCGGGGAAGGCACCGCACGCGCTTGCAGGGGATGTGAAAAATTAATTTGACGGGCTAAAAGCAGCAGAAGCAGGAAGAGTCTTGGCTGTTTATTCAGCAGAGCTGACAACTGGGTGATCTCCCTCCTTTCCACATGGATCCTTGGGCTAGTACCTGGGGCTCAGGAGTGTTGGGATTTCTCAGGACTGGTTAATAAGGGCTTTTTTGAAACACAGCAGAAGGTTATTTTTGTTGCCTTTGAGGGTCTTTTTCCCTCTCTGCTCAGGGAAGTACCTTTCTGCCACAGCTGGATGTTGGGATGTCCTGCAAAACCATTTAGTTTCTTCCTTGCCTTTTTGAGCAGCAGCTGGGAGGTGTATTCAGCCAAAGCTGACCAGTGCTTGGACACCTGCAAGCACTCAAATCTCTCTTATGGTCCTCCCCCTAGATGGGTTATTCTGAGTGCCAGTGAGCAGGCAGGAGTTATTTAGGATGCAAATCTTGGCTGTGGGTTAGCCTGCTGGCCCTTGTGTGCTGGTGCAGCCACTGCATCCTTTTTTTCTCTTGCTTTAACCTTTCCTTTGCTCTCGGGGCTCTCATGCTCCTTCTCTCCCACCTCTGCCTCTGTCTGGCCGTGGGTGGGAGAGGGCAAAGCTGCTCTGTGGCTCCTGCGTGTCTGCCTTGCCGGGTGCAGGTGCTGCCAGTCCCCTCCCCATCTGTCACATCATCTCCTTTGTGTTGTGACACTTTCCTGCTTGGAGAAGGATCAGTCTAACAGCCTGGAAGGAAGCCGGCTGTGCTGGCGGCTGCCTGTGCTCCCACTCCCACTGCTGGCCCTGCCTTCCCTGCCCTCCATCCCAATAGGAGCTGTCACAGGAGCAGCACAGGGGGCTGTGGAGCTGTGTGTTCACCTCCCAGAAGGGACATGGTCCGTCTGGGTGATATTTATGACAGCCTAAGGAAGGAGCAGGGAAGCCTTTGACCTTTCATCGGTGCAAGGCGCTGTTTTAATAGAAGCTGGCATTGCATCCCAGGCAGTCAGAAGCTTAATTCTCCCAGCTGGAAGCTGAGCAGAGGGAAGGTGCCAGCTCACATCCCCACTTGGACTTGCTGGCTGCCCTGGTCTCCTTGAAACCTGGCTCAAACCATGACAAAATGCCAGTTTGTCCTGTTGGGAAGCCAAGCCAGGGCAGTTTTCCTTGCCAGATAACAGCATGGACCTCACCACAGTGACATCCGGATGCTTCTCTGTTGCAAATTGTTTCTAGCAGCCTGGGGATGGGAAAAAAACCCTAGCATGGCTCATTTTTTTCTGCCAGGGTCATTGTTTTTGTGGAAGGGATGGGCACAGTGTTGCATCTGGGAGCACAGCTCTCCCCAGATACATCCCCCTGTAGTTTTAGTGCACAAGGACAAAGCTCACTGGCCTTTCTCACGGGAGATTTCCTTGAATCCAGGCAAAGCTACCCTGAAGCATCAATTAGAAACCTCCCTCCACCAACCAGTGTCTGGAAGAGTGAAGAAAAGCAGAGGACATGGTGTGAGACAAGAGGCCTTGAATCATTGAGCAGAAAGAGCAAGGGACCCTGGGGCTTTGCCTTATTTTTAGCCTTTTGTGAAAGGTTACCTGTGTGGTGTTTGAGAGCTGGAAGAGCAGAGGAGCTTCCCAATGTTTTTGGGGTCCAGGAGAAGCAGGCAGGCACATGAAAAGTAACAGCCCTGGTGACAGTAGGTGGTGTTGGGGGACCAGAACATGGAGGGAATGTGAACTTGCTGCCTTTCTCCTGCCAAAACCACCCCTAACATGGGGACAAGGTGGTCTGACACACTGCTGGGCTGGCTCTGCCTGCTGGGGTGCCAATGACTGGAAACAGCACTTGCAAGGAGAGGGCTTCTTCCCATCCTTAGGCAGTGGGGGAAAGTCTTGTCTGGGGTGGCCAAGGGGATGGAGGATCTCCCAGAACGTCTTCCAATCCATATTTCAGTTTGTGGATCTGTGGCGTGGTGATCTGCAAACTGTCTTTGTTGAACTGGAATTGGGAAGTTTTCTTGGTTTGAAGAGAAGGTGATGGTCATTGGCTTGTTGGGAGCTGTTTTCTCTGGAGAAGCACCTGCTTCTTCTGGCATATGGACATTTACCAGCAGATTTTGGAGCAGTGGCCAAAGTACAACTTTGGAGCCTGGCGTATCTTGCCCTATCTCTGTTCCCAGCTGCACAGACGGGGCAAGGCTGCCATTTAGAGGATGGGAAGATGCAGGGGAGCAGCAGGAAGGCAAGTCCTGGGGAGACATGGCATTAGAGAAGGTGACCAGTGTTGGCTGCTAGCAGAACCTCGCTGGAAAGCTGGGAGAGGAGGGGCATTCTTGCATCTTTACAGACGGGAAGAAGAGGACAAGGACACTCCTCTCAGGAAGCACATCACTATGCCTGGCTTCTGGCTTCTTCAGCAGGAGTTGTCCAAAATCCCATGTTCTGGTGTCCTGCTCCTGTCCCAGGTGGGAAAGCAGAGCTGGCAGTGAAGCCCCCAAGGGTTGTGAAGGACAAGGAGAAGGCAGTGTTTTCTCCAGGTCCCCCTGGAGCTGCTGACTGAGGTTTTCCCTGGTGGCAAAGCCAGCAGATGGCCTTGGAGACCACCAACATGGCAGATAGGAACATGGAGCAGGTGTCCCCATGACACTGGGTACCCATTGCACCATCATCCCAGGCTGAGGGTTTGTTGTCCCCAGTCCTGCCTTTTGCCGCACCGTGGAGAAACATCCCTGGCGCATTGCTGGATGGCTCCCCATCTCCTCAGAGCATCCTGCGGGCAGGCACAGGGATCAGTTTCCCCCCTGGTAGTGGCAGGCGAGTGCTGGATGTTAATTCACTCCTCTCCTCGCTGAATTTCCCCCTGTCTGGCATCTCCTGGCCGCGTCGGCCGCGCTTGCCCCTGGCTCCCCGGTGTCGCGCCTGCAGAGGGAGGCGAGGCGGCTGGAAACGCCTGGCTCCTCAAGCAGGATAATTGGATGTGACAGGAACACACTAACTAGGAGACCTCGCTGCCTCCAGCTCATTTGCATTGCAAATAGCATTTAAAAATAAAGAGTGATGAGGGTTTGTTGTGTTTTTTTCTTTTTTTCTTTAATCCCCTCTTTACAGGGAAGCTGGATGCAAAGATCCATCAGGGAGCAAAGAAGGGGTTAATGAAGCAGAAAGCCGTGGGGTGAGCAGCACTGGTTCCCATGAAGCACCCAACTGCCTCTGAAGGGAGCCAGGATGGTCTTCAGCTCTGGAAAGCAGGTGCAAGATGGATCTCTGATCTCAGATTGTGTTTAGGTATTGCTTTCTCTCTTGTATTCTGAAAATATTAAAAGAGATTTGTTTTCACCAAGACCTGGCCCAACAGCCCTGTGCTTCCAGAGAGGTCCCGTGCTGCAGACAAGGGTGGGTGGGAGATGGTTCAGCTATCACTGGCACCCGCAGGAGCAGCATGATGGGGCGTGGGGAGCTCTCCAGCAACAGGCAGCTTGGCTCCATCCTGGCTTTGGCAGGATCTCCCTCTCCAAAAAGTGCCTTGAGGTGTTTTTGCTCTATGGGGTCAGGCACATGGAGGAGAAGGGTGAGAGGTGAGGGGATGAGGGGGATGGCTCCCAACAGCCAGAGACCCCCTGCCAAGAGGGGATGGGAGGTTTGGGGTTAGAGGTGGGCTCTGTGCCTGCTCACAGGTGCTCTTCCAGCCCTTTGGAATCACTGCTGAGTGCCCAACCTTACATTCTTCTGCTGATTTGTACCAAAGCAGCAGCCTCTCCCCAAGACCTGGCCCCCAGCAGCTGTGTGTAGAACACCTTTGGAATAAGCTGAATTTTGCCTTTTTCTCCAGTTCCTCTCACAGAGCCTCTCCCCACATTACCGTGTCCATGCTCGTCATGCACTGCTGTGCACTGGGCTGTGATCCCCTCATGTGGTGCTCCAGGCTCTGCCTTGCCCCGGTCTAAGAGCTCCTCCTCATTACCCTGAGCCCACGCTGCTTTGGAGGGGACAGAGTGATCCCCCAGCACTCCCAGCATCTCTTTTCCTCCTCTTTCCCAGGAATGGGGTGGGAGCTGCCAGCTCGACTGCTTGGCACAGTCCCTGGGTGTAGGTTGTCCCAGCCCTCTGCCCTCTGCGTGAGGAGGAGGAGGGTGCAAAACTTTTGTGCTGCAACACTGGAAATCATCCCATGCCGTTTGCCCTGGGAGTTGTCTTCTGGCTCCATTTGCTGCCTGTGGGATCTCTGAGGTGCTGGAAATGATGGGGCTGATCCAACGCCCACCCACGTTATCCCTCAGTGGGAAAACCCTCGCGGGTGTTTCAGCTCTGAGCTGCCCGTGATTGGCACAGAGGTTGTGGTGTGGGAGCTGTTGTTCAATGTGGCCATGGGTGACTGGATTCTCCTGCTTCCTTCCTCCTCTGGCTGCATCCCCCATTTGCTCTGTCCCTTGTGTCCCACCACTATGTTCCAGTCAGCTGTGCTGGGATTCTTAGACACTTCCCTGCACACTTCTTACATGGAGATCCTATTGGATGGATGTCCCTTGGGAGTGATGGAGAATATCTATGGTGCCAACAGGAGCAGAGCTGGAGAGGGATGGGGGGCTTGGGGAGTCATCCCGGGGTCCTGTGGCTTGGGAAGAAGGATGCAGGAGAGGCCTTCCTTGTGGGCTGTGTGGGAGAGGCGGGACACAGGGCTGGAAGTCAGCACCCAGGGAGGAGGTGCCAGGCTGGCTCTGGGTGGTGCAGCTCCTGCTCCTGTCCCAGTCTGATGGTCCCAGCACCATCAGACAAGACCATGACAGAGTGGGATCTTGTACCGACTCTGTGATCCCACAGAATCCCACCTTCCCATCACACCTAGTGCCTGTTAAAATCCCCATCCCAAGATACTGCTTCCCCAGATGCCTGAGCCAGACTTTAATATGAGCCATGATTTATTTCCATATTAAACCAGATCCATCTCCTGCATCCACCTCTGACAGTGGCTGCTCCCTTGTCACCTCCCTGTCCTTTGTCACTCACAGCTCAGAGCTGGAAGAGTGAAGGTATGATGAAACCTGCAGGTTTCATCCCTAAGGGTTCCACGTCCTCCATAGTCTGTAGGATCCTGTGGGATCCCATCACCTCAGGCAGGCTGGATCACAGGCCCTGCTCGTGGTCGTGGCAAAACGTCATTGGAGCAGTGCTGAGATCATTCCCAATGGAACTGCCTTGCCTGGCAGGGGTTTTATTTTCCTTCTGTGTTAGTGGCATCACAATTTTTCCAGGAAAGATGCACTGATCCATCCCTGGTTTGTCTTGTGTTCCTGTCTGACGCTGGTTTTTCCATCCTTGGAAGCACCATTCCTGGTCTGAGATTTGCTGAACATCAACACCAAATGCCCACAAAATCTTTTACCCAATCCTTGAAAGTACTTCAGTAAAAACTGACCTGGTTTTATTAATACAGGTTGTCTTGGAGCCTGCTAACATTGGCTCTGTGCTCTGTGAGAACAGTTTCTAATCAGGATAAGGAAAGATTTCTCCTCCTTCTCTCTTTTGGGCTTTAAGAATTCTCATGCCTCTTTTCCTGATTTAAACATCTCCTGCCTCCCTCCCACTTTCCCCAGCCCCAAAAGCTGGTGAGACACCCAAACCTCTGGCCTTCTTGGCATCACCTCCTTTGCCAGAGATTTGGGTCTTGTGTTCTCCCTGTTTGGGGCAAAAAACATCAGAAGAAATTGGCATCTCCTTTGGTGCTCTCCTGAAACCACGCTGGATGGTGGCACACTCGAGGAATGGTGGGACCTCTTTGGGCTGGAATACTTACAGCAGACCCTGGCTGGCTGGCTGGAGTTGGTGCTGCTCTCCCTCTGCAGGACCTGCAGATTCGTGCATGTTCCTGCTCCATGCTCAGCCCTGACAGATGCCATCTGGGATCCTGCATCCCACCTCCCGCTGGCACAGCTTGCTGCACCAGTTCACCTTCCTGGTTTGGGGTGTCATGGAGACAGGACTGGGACATCCCCACTGAGCTGAACTGAAATTTCCTCACCGAACTGCATGGCTGATGCTGAGGCTTTGGGAAAAGGAGCAGAGATTTTGGATTGTCTGGTGGCTAGGGTTGAGATGAGCTGGAATTTCCTCCCTGGTCAGCAGGGCTGGTGCTGAAGTTTAGGTGGGAAGTTTAGGGGACATGTCACCTCCAGGGCATGAGAATGGCCGGGGACCCAGGTGCTCTTTCCATCCAGAAGAGCGTTTGGAAAGGAAAAGTGGCAGCGTGGGGCACAATGTGGTGCATTTTGAGGTAGGTGTGGGTGCCCAGGGTGGTGATGACTCCCTCCTGTGCTGGCTCTGGGAGCTAAAAGCGTGGCCTTGGAGGGACCGTACCGGGCTGAGGTCTCACAAGACACCACTCAGAGGGTGGAACACCCCCGAAGGATTCCCCCCGCCATTTCCCAGGAGGCACTCCGGCGGCTCCGGCTCCTCAGGCAGGGAGCGCTCCGCTCCGGGCTTTGTGTGTCTCCGGCTCCCGATGCTTCAGGCGCGGTCTCCGCTCCGTGTTTTCCCGCCGCCCGGGGACGCCGCTCCGCGTTCCGCCCTCCGCGTTTTGCGCCGCGTCCGCCCCGCCCCGCCCGGCGGACCCGGCGCGGCCTGCGCGGCGCGGCCTCAGCGCGTGGCGGCCCCGGCCGGCCCGGCCCGGCCCCGGCCCCGGCCCGCAGCGCCGGCCCCGCCGCGACCCACATGGAGCGCACCTAGGGCGGATACCCCAGCGACCGGGTGAGTGCGCGCCCGGCCGGGCCCGCGCCCCGCCGCCCCGCCGCGGGCGGGGGGGGTGTGTGGGGGGGTGGCGGTTGGGGCTCCCCTCGGGCCTCGGGCACCCCCCCCGCCCCTTGTGCACGGGCTGGGCCCCGTGAGCCGTGACCGCCGGCACGGCGATATGTGCCCTCCCCGCTTCTTCCTTGTGACCCCCGGGAAGGCGGCTGTGCCCTCCCCCACCCCCCCCGCGGCCCCCCCGTGCCCCTTACGGACGGGGATCGGGGTACCCCTCCCCCGGGACCATTGGGAACGGGAGTTTCAGTGCCGCCCCCTCCTCTGTGACCCCTGGGAATGGGGCTGCGCGCCCCCCCGGACCCTTGGGGAGTCCGTGTGCCCCCCCACCTCTGCGACCCCGGGGGACGAGGATATGTGCCTCCCCCTCCCTCATCTGTGGCCGTGGGGATGGAGCTCCGGAGCGTCCCCGCGGGGCCGCTGGGGACGAGGGTCCGTGTGCCCCCGGCCCCCCCTCCCGGGGGCGGTTGCGGGTCTCTCCGGCCGTTGGGAAGGAGCCCCCGCGGGTGTTGTGGCCGTTGGGGGTCGGGTCCCCCCGGGCGGTGCGAGAGCCGCCTTTGCTGCCGCGAGGGTCGCGCTCGGGGTCCCCACGGCGGGGAGGGGGTGTCTGTCCCCCCTGCGTGGGGTCACCGCCATGCCAGGGTTTGTGGGGAGGAGCGGGGCTGCGGGGGGTGATGCGGACGAGGACGGGGCTCTCGGGAGGATGGCGGTGTTCCAGGGCGGAGGCGGGGGTCACCCCTCTTGACCCCCGTCTCTGTGCAGGGAGGGCTTGGGGGGCACAGGAGCAGAGGGACGGCGCGAGCGGAGCTTCCCTGGACCTCAGCTCTTTTGTAGTGCCGGTAGGGGGGTTCTCCGCACAAATCCCGGAAGATTGAATGTTCCCCAACGCGTTTAGCGAGTCCCTGTGAGTTCGGGGCGGGTCAGACCCCGAGAGCGGAGCCCCTCCGGGCATCACCCCCGGGGCCGGGCCCTGTGCCGGCCGCCGTGTGCCGCAGTACGAGCCGCCCTCCTTCGAGTCCTTCGAGCCCCCGTTGGCCAGCGGGGCCCGTCTGGAGGTGACCCCGCCGGTGACAACGTGGCCGGGTGTCCCGCGAGGCCAGGGGCGGCCGGCGGGGCAAGCGCTCCTGCCGTGCGCTCTCCTGCCCGTTGTGTACACGGGGAAGGTCACAGGTTCAGGTCTGGTCTGCGAGACTTGGCTCCCCTCCATCTCCCAGCAGCCTTCCTTTTGCCTTTCCTTTCCTTTTTCCCCGCTTTCTGGGAAGGCCCTTTCCCTTGGAGGAGGCTTTAGAGACTCATTTTCCAAAGTGTGCAGCGAAGAGTCCCATGGGCTCTTTCCCCCTCCTCCGGAATGTCCAAGGATGCCGGTGTTTGGGCTGGCTTTTGGTCTCCATCGTGTGCAGGCAGTTCCTCGCCTGGACATCCTCAGGAAAACCTATTTCCACGCTTTGTGCGATGACTCCAGCATCAGATTATGCCGCACATTTCTAGCTCTTTGTTGGCAGTACGCGACCGCACATGCACGGCACTCAGAAAATCCAGGCAGCTGATTTTATTGATTAGCTCTTGACCAAAAAGAATTTATATTTTATTATTTTGAAGCTGTTTGAGTTGCAAAACACAAATCCTTGCCTTTTTACACCCTTGTTCATGCCCTCTCCTGTGAGGGGGAGAAGGGAGATGTGCGCAGCACTAGGAGCGTGGTGTCTCTGTGGTGGAAAAGGACAAGGATTTAATGTTTCACCTGGACTGGCCTGGCATGGAGGGCAAGGGCTGCCTCTGGTTAGAGCCACTGGAGGAAATTAATTATCAAGCAAGTTGGAATGACCTGTAATTGAGCATGGCCAGAGCAGAGGGAGGGGGTTTTATTCCTTTCTCCAAGCCAGGCACTCCACTTGGTCTGTGTGTTTGGTGAGTCACCATTAGGCTCGGTAGCCTCAGGGGCCAGTGTGTGTGCATGCATGGATGTGTCTCTTAACACACTTGTTATCTCTCTGAGTGCTGAAAGTGGTGTGATTTTTTTTGGGGGGGGGATCCATCTGTCTGTCTGGATCCCTGTGTTGGGTGGTAGCCCCAAATAATCCCTCCCTTGCCTCAGTTGCAAAGTCCCCTCACACTTCCTTGCACCTGGCTTGTCTTATGGTGGTGATGACATCGCTTCTTCCGCCTCAAAACCTTTTTCCCTGTAAACTGAGCTGAAAAGGTGCATTTCTGGGAAGAAAGGGCTCGCAAAGGCAGTTGAGGTGCTCTCACATGGTGTTGGATCTACCCAACAGCTTGTGTGTGTCTCTTTATTTTGAATTAACAAGAAGGACAGACCAGAGTTCACTCCATCTGGTTTATTCTCTTGGAGAACAGGGCTGCCTTGAATCAAAAATTGCCTCCATGTTATATTTACAGTGTATCCTTAATTGTGATTGCATAAATTAAAGAAAACCAGGAGCTGCCTGGTCTTTCGAGCGCTTCCATGTGGGCATCATTCCGCAGACAAAGTGGATGTCTGTGTTGGCCACCACAGGTGGGACACCCACGTCTGGGATCCCACTTCTGGACTCAGCTGATGGTGGTTGAGGACCAAAGTCACGTATGGTGCCTGATTTAATAGGCATGTCCAGGGTGTAGGGATCTTTCTCTGCACGCTTGTGGTGGGAAGAATTTTGAGCTCGACCTTGGCTGGGCTGGGAGTGGGGATGCACCTCGGCACTGTCCCACCACGCCCCGCACAGCACGGCTCTGACTGGGATTAGGGCCTGTGGGCGCTGATGCAATCCTAGTCCCAGATGTAATGCAATAAGCCTCTTTGTCCCCTTTATCCAGAGCATTATGTAAATAAGATGGTATTTATGGTCCCAGGTATGTTGTTCCGGGGCTGTGTGACATCCTGCGTGCGCAGCGATGCCCTTTGAGCGTTGGCTTCGTTGCCGATGTTCCTGGCCAGAGCCAGGGACCTGCTGGGGACAGGTGCTTCTGGGGAGTGTGTCACATGCCAGCTCCCTACGGAGAGGAGGTGAGGCTCCAGGTGACCTTGCCAGGAGCTGGTGACAGTTTAAGTATGCTCAGTCCCTTGTAGTGATGAAGGCAGCGAGTGGATAGGTGCTGGAGTCTGTGGGGTGGTTGCCCACTGAGGTCATGGAGAAGTCCATGGTTATCATAGCAGGCTTCCTGCAGGATATGGACTGCTGGTTCCCCAACCTTGGGGGTGGGAGAGTCACGTGTCTATTCCCAAACCTGTGTTCCATTGCAATTTATGGTGGTTTGTGGAGATGATTTTGGGAAGCACTGAAGTCTCTGAAGCACCTGGAGATGGGCCGGGCTGTTTGCAGTTCTTCTGTGACTCCTCTTCTGATGCTTCATGGCTCTCTGGGCATGAGGAGAGCTTGTAATTTTCTCTTGGGTCTTGCCTGCTTACTAGGGAAGATCCTAACTTGGATGCTTGTTGCAGTGGGTGGAGAGATGAGGATGCATTGCATGGGGGTGCTTGACTCCATCTGGGTTCTGGGTTGGGGTGGGTTGTGTTGAAGAGCCCATGTGGGTGTGAAGGACCTTTTCTAACATCAGGGTAAGTAGATGAGCTGGCTTAGAGTATGCAACTGTCCTGGGAGCTCATTGGTGGCCACGTGTGGCTCCTGAACCGGAGCTTTGGCCACCCTGGCAGCAACCGGTCTGCTTTATGTCCCCATGCTGGGTTGACTTGGATGAGGAAGGGTGTTGCTTTGTGTTGGGAAAGGGCAGGAAAAGAGATCCCACTGGGATATGGCTTATTTTGCCATGCAGACACACTTTCCTGCTACTAAGGGTCAGTGCCTTGAGGTATGACATTGTGTCAGAGGAAGGAGTGAGGCTGAGCTTGAACCTCAATCTTGCAATCTCAGTAAAAAAATAGAGAACGGCTGCCTGACCAGGAAACTTGCTCTGGGATTCCAGTTGCTCTTGTGATTGATTTTTTCTTTAAAGGAAGCCAATTCCCATCTGCATTTGGGTGAAAAATCAGTTTTTGTGATGAGTCCAAGAGGTTGTTTTGTTTTCGCTGCAGCTGAGTGTCCTTCACATGCACAAAACCCACTGACGTAGCTGCTGAGCGTCAGCTCAGATGTGGTGTGAGGGGTATGAAAGGATGCAAGTGCAGTTTTTTGTGGATGAAAAAGGATAATTTCAGGACAACCTTGATATTTTGTACTGAAACATTAAACACCCAACTTCTACAATTCATTGCTATGTTCATGGTGTAAGAAAAAGAAAGATTGTGTTGTTGCTTTATGTTTCTCGTTCTCCAAGCACAGAAAGGTTTTGTGGCATTGGATTTTTCCTCTAAGCTGTTCTTGGGCCTCTCGTTCTTCCAGTGGCTGGAATGATGAGACCTCTGCAGTGTTTCATCATTTGTTATTGGGCTACACTGATTTGATGATAAAAAATTGATTTTAATGAATTTGCTGAGCCCATTTGTGCTTTGGATTGGCAGAGCATTGTTGGTTCAACTGGGTCCAAAGATTTGACTTGGAGTTCTCCTGGTGCTTCTCCAAGTGGATGCAGGGTGGATCAGGAGGAGTGTGCTGTGTGGCTTTAAAGGAGTGGAAAGGAGGTGTGTAATGACTTCACTGACAGTAAACACTATGAATCCAGTAGGAGAGGAAGGATCTTGCTCATCTCTGGGAGAATTACTTCTCCTTTCCCAAAGGTTTAGTAGCTTTGTTGAAATTCCTTCTTGTCCTGAGGATTTCTTGTTTATCTTTGAGGGGGTTTCACATCTCATCTGCATGTCCCCTCTGCATCCATTGCCACAAGTAATTCCAAGTGCACCAGGACTCCCCAAATAAGCCTAGCCCGCTTTGATGCATGGTTTTCATTGGGTTTTATTGTATTCCTGTGCGCTGGCTAATTCACAAAATTCGGCAATTTGCAATGGGTCATTAGCACGAATTAGCAACTTTCTGATGGATATCAGGGCTCTGCAAATGTGCCGTATTAATCTGGGAGATACACCTATTTATTATCCCTCCCAGGGAAAAAAAAAAAGGGATTTCTCGGCATGGTACTTGCTCTGCTTGCATTTGTCCCTGTCTGCATCTGCCTTCCCTCCTCCTTTACTTCACAGTCTGGTTGTTTTTTTCCCAAAGTGTTCCCAGGCTGATGATGTGACAGGAAGAGGGATTACAGCCGCACGCACTGGCCTTGCTACAAAGGGAGCCTCAGCTTTGGGAGCCAAGGTGCCCTAATTGGTTATCGAATGAAGGGAATTAAAGGCATTAATAGGTGAAGTGGCAGCTCCTTCGGTTTTGGAGCAGTGGAGAGATGTTCATCGTCTTCTGAAGGCTGGGAAACAGCCAAGACTGGCTGCATGCTCTGCTCCTAAAAGGAACGATAAAGAAAATAAAGCCCAGAAGCTCTCCCTTCCCTGGGAGCAAACAAACCAGTGGCTGTCCATCTTCTCTGACCAATGCTGTGCCCTTTTCCTGTCAAGGCAGGGCTGTAGATGGGAGAAACTGCTCTGCTGGGATCACTCCAGTGCTCTTCCTTTGGATGAAGAAGATGGAAAGGAGATGTTGGCTTGGGTGCAAAGTGGCAGTGCAGCCAAAGGTTTGCTGTTCCTGCTGTGCCTCTGTGGAGGGTGATCCTTGTTGGATACCTGCATCTCTGTGACCATGAGAACCCAGTGTGGGACTGGACCAGCGATGGGTCGGGGGACAGCAGGGAGGGGAGGAGCCATGCTGCCTCTGGAGCCCTGTAGGGAAAGGGAGCAAATGGCCGGTTCAGTAGTGCCCACCCTGCTCCCACAACACCCTGAGCTCAGGATGCTGCCAGCACCTGGGTGCCTTCCTGCATCCCTGCTGACAGCGCTGAGTGAGCAGGGGAAAAGGGCAAGCTCCCTTTTCTGGCACTTATTCCAGTGGTTATTTATGCCTGTTGGTTGTCTTCGGTCTTTGCCAGGTCTCCTTTCCTCCCATCTCCGTGACTGATGCTTCGAGGATCTTTCCTGGTCACATCCGTCTTGCTGCTTCCTCTCACTGCTGGCATTTTTCCAGCCTGCATGGAGTGCTGAAATTTGGGAACCTCTTGGGTTATTTTTATATGCCCTCTACCCTCTTCTAGGCTGTGCAAAAGGGCAGGCCACGAGTTCAGATACCTTTAAGCCTCTCATAAATCAGTTCACTTCTGTGTTTTGGGGTTAGCAAGGATGTAACTGCACCAGTTTTAAATCCACACAGCTCTTCACTTTCCCAGTCGAAACCAGCTCTGTTCAAGGGGCAGTCATTCCCCAGGTTTATCACTATGGGAAGCATTGCAGTGCCAAGCAGATTGGCTCAGATGTCTCATTTTGAGTGTTTAATGTTATTTTTGGCACCAGCCAGCAGCGACACGGCTGGCTGGGCTCAACAAGAATGGCCTTTGTGGTGGTAGAGGAACACCAGGGCTGTGTCTGGTGCTGCCGGAACGCGCTGGCTTGTCTGGGGTAGGCTCACCCAAAGGGCTTCTGTGTTCATCCTGGCTGGTTATTGCTCATGGTGTTGCTTTGCTTTTGCTGCTGTGTAGCTTCCAATGGTCTATGTGTCAGCCTTCAACAGCCAAACCCTGTGACACTGCTGCTCTACTCCTCTGGCACCGCCAGTGCCTGCCGGGCACCTGCTGGTGCCAGTGATGCCATGACACCCACAGGGTGGCACATGAGGATCATGGGGCAAGCAGGGGATGCAGATTTTGGGTGAAGATAGGGCTGTGTTTCTGATTCTTGTTAAAGCAACCTGTGCAGGTCTGGGCATGGTGGTTATACAGGGGTGTCTTCCAGCATGCAGACACAACAGTGAGGGCTGTCCAACCCAGTCCTTGTTGGGCAGCCCTGATTCAGGGTAGGTCTGAGAGCTGAGCTTGCAGGAAGGAAGCTGCTCTGTTCTTTTACCTACCGAATACTTTTTCTCCCATACTTGTGGATTTTTCAGTTCCTCTTTCTGTATACAACAGAAAGTTTAGATACTGGGCACCAGTTTGCGTTTTTGGATTTGGGATCTCAGAAGAACCATGGCCATATCTATCCTGACATTTTTGGATGAACAGGCTGTGATCCAGAGCCTGAGCCTTGCTACTCCCTGCCCATCTCCATGGCAAAGGCTTGGGAAAGGGATGTGGCTCACTCAGGAAGGACCCTGCTGTCAGAGCTATAACAAAGCACTGGCATGACTCTTGCCTGCTCATGCTGTGCTTGATGCTCCTCCAGTCCATGCCACTGTGTTATCCTAGCACCATGGCCTTTCCTACAAGCCTGGCTCCTGCCTGGCAGGAGGTCAGTCAGCTCTTTGCAGTGGGACTGTGTGTGCAGGAGCATTGCTGGACCTAAGTTCCTCTACAGAGAGGAGCTGCATGGAGAAGTCAAGGGGCAACAGATAAAAATTGCACTGGGAGAGGTTTCATCTCAACATAAAAGTGAAAATTTTTATAGCCATTCCTTGGAACAACTCCCTTCAGGACACAGTAATGGTCGATGCTGGTGGAGGTTTTCAAGATGTGACTGGACAGCGTGGTAGGTAATCTCACCTGATCTCCCTTTTTCTCAAAAGGTTGGAGCAGGTGACCTTTCAAGGTCCCTTCCAATGTGCTCTGCTCTATGGTTCTATGACCTGACTCATGTAGACATGTATGTTTGAGCTTGTGTGCAGCAATGGTGCTTGCTCAGCCTCCCAGAGGAGAGGTGACTCCAGCAGTGCAATTTGGCAGAGAGTGAGCAGATGTTCTGAGGAAGTGCTGTTTGCCAGCCATCCTTCACAGGAACAGAATGGAGCGTTTGGTGTAGGTATCAGTGTGCCTCCTGCGTGACCTGAGAACCATGTGCTGGGGACCACGGGATGGTTCTCTTGCTGATAGTTTTCTTGAAATATGAAACTCTTGGACTTCCTTGTGAGTTGGTGGAAGAAATGTGAGCTGTGTTTTATTCAGAAGTACACTCAGAAGTGGTACCTTGAAAAAAATGCACAAGTTGAGAGACATCAAAATCACATAATTGTAAATTTGAAGAACTGCGGTGTCTCAAGGCACGAATAGACAAAAAATTGGACTTTGGTGATGACACTTGCAAAACTGATGGGAGGAAAGAGGTACTTTTTCCATTTTCCCCCATTTCATGGTGTAAAGGAAAACCTGAAACTCCTGATCCTCTTTGTGTTCCCCTTTATTTCAGCACTGTGTGTAGCCTATTGAGAGTTGAGGGAAGTGAGGGGTTCTCAAGGGGGTATCTTTGCTAGTCAGACATGCTCAAGAACCTTGTGTTTTTCTGCCCTACATCGAGTTGATCCTCATTATATTGAGGTTATAGAAGTGTCAATAAGAGGCAAATGCTAGGTTTTAGCTATTCTTGTATTTTCTTCAAACACACTGGCACCATGTATCTATATTTTGTATTGACAGTTTTGTTGGACATTATCGTGTGCTGCAGTTGTGTGGAGTTTTGCTAGAAAAGTAATGTTTTAAGGTCATGAGTGAATGGGAGTGGGTGTGAGGTTGAATTTTGATCTCAGGAACATCTTTTGCCTGATGATGAATGTAGAAGTTGAGGCCTGAGTGTGTATTTGGGAGCAGGTGGGTGTTGTGGCTGATAAGTCTCTGGAGTTTTGCTTCAGGTAGGGTGCTTGCCTGGCTGCCCTGCACCAAAGTAGTCTCTGCTCACCTCTCCACTTTCCTCCATCTCCAGCTTCTTCCAGTGACCTTGTATGTCCTGCTTTTGTCATGCCTGTACTGAAGTATTTCAAGCTTTCCTCAAGAATGCCAAAAAATGACTCATCGCTGAGTGCTGCCCTGTCTCAGGTTCATCTCCAGTGTCAAGGCTCAGCCTTTGGAAACTTGGGAGTCCTGGCCTAAGTTAGTCGGTGTCTCTCTCAGTGCTGTAGCTGCAGTGCATGCTGGAAGATGTAGTCTTGGTGGGGTGCACCTCCATATTAAAAAAAGAAGGGTGGCTCCATTTTATTCAAATTGGGTTCAGCCTTCTCCCTCCCGGCAGCTTGCTGACACTGTCCCGCTCAGCCCTGAGAGCCACTGAAGTTCTCTGGGCGCCTTGTGTGAGTGCAGAGGCGGGAGCACAACTCCTCCATTCAAAATCTTGCCTAATTCCACATTGAACAGCCTGTTTTGAAGCTCTGTGCCTTGGCGTGTTTTGCAACAGCTCGGACTCCCGCAGGGCGCAGGCGGTGGAGGGATCCTGCCCCCGTTGGGTGGCAGTTCTGGAGGGTGTCATGGCAAATCTCCTTTGTCTGCTACAGCCTGACTGATGTCTGGGGGAGAGTGAACCCTCCTCCCCTGCGTGATTTCTTGAGCTGAAAGCAGCAAGTGAGTGAGGAAGCTCCTTTGTGCAGATTTCTCCGTCTCCTCTTGTTCGTGCCAGCTGGCTCGCGTTCAACATTTCTCTTTTTTTCTCTCTCTCTTTTTTTCTCTCCTCTCTCCCCCAGCTCTAGAGAGAGGGGGCGGGGAGAAAGGGAACATCTTAAAAAGAAATCTGCAGAAAAGACATGGGAGTTACTTAACAAAAATCCAACCCAAACAAGCCCAGCTGGGGGATTACAGGCACGGTGGTAGGAGCTGAGTGGGGAGCGAGTGCAGCAGCGTGGGGAAGGCAGTGTGTCTCCCCCACCGCCCCGAGTTTCTTTAGTCGTAAAAGGAAACAAAAAGGGATCTCATGCAGAGGCAGTGGATGGGGAGAGCAGCCGACTGGCTGCCAGCAGCTGGAGGAAGGGCCTCGGCACTGCAGCCCCTGGTGCTGCTGCCTCAGCTGGGGGCTTGTGGGGAGCCCTTTGGGGGTTTGGCAAGCTGTAGGGGCAGCATCCCTTCTATGCCACTGCCTTTGGCTCTTTAGGGAGGGAGCAGAGGGCTCTGCTCTCCCGGGTCGCTGCTGGCCAGAGCAATCATCTCAGCAAACCTTCTGCTCCCTGCCTTGTGCTCACTGGAGGAAATGCTGCATCCTGCAGATTTTTCTCCCCCCTTCCCTGTCCTCTTTGCCGCTCCTTCTTGTGGGCATTCCTGAAAGTTAATCAGGGTGAAAATTGCAGTCAGTCATGTCTGGAAGCCACCAGAGGCTAATCCTGGAGCGCTGCAGGCTGGAGCACATGGCTATGAGACAGTCTCCCTATGTGTGGGCTGGCTGCTGCCAGGAGAAGAGCTTTCTCCTACATCTTGTCGCCCTTGGGCGGTCAATCCTTCCCAGCTTTGGTCTCCTGGCCTTTGGTAACCAGCAGAGAAAGCCGGAGTGGCGCAGGTTCGGCAGGTTCTGAGCATCCTGCACTGCTTTTAGCACATAGAGACGGGCTGGCGCGGTTTCCTTGCTGCCTTTTGGAAGTGGAGCTGTTCTGGTGGAAGAGCTGTCTCTAGGTGTGTGTGCAGCCCTGAAAGTGAACTTTCAGGTTTGTGTCTGAATAGGGTTTGGCTCTGTCCCAGCCCGTAGATGTGGATTATAGAGGTCTCAGCACCTAATGGAGCTGAATTATTCATGTCTGGTGCTGTGTGTGTGCAGCATTCCCAAGCAGAAAGCTGTCTCCTTGTAGGATCTGCGCTCCAGGACTGCTCTTAAAACGCTTTGTTGGCAGGTCTCCAGGCCAACAAGTGAGCACATGCTTTTCATGTTGTGCGGGGATCAATCCTGCGATGGCAGGAGGTAAGGGGAAGGACACGTTTACAGCTGAATCAATCTCCTCGCTCTGTTTTCTGAGATGCTGTGATTTGTGGCAGCGTTACTCCCCCGACACGAGAGTGGGAAGGATCTGGATACCACCCGGTGCTTCTCCAGCTTGGGCAAAGGAGGCAGTGGGAAAGGCACCTCTTTATCTAGGCCATGGGGTGTGGTAGCCAGGGGCTCCTATGCACCCAAAATGATGATGGTGTGTCAGGTTGGGGTCTCTGTGGGTCTGGCTTGGGAGAGGGACTTCAGATGCTCCTCTGGCTGCAGAGGCTGAGCCTGCAATAGTGGAGTAGGGAAATGGGGAACTGGGAGGGGAGTTTTGGGGAGGGAAAAAGCTGTGAGAAATGCTTTAGAGCCACATGTAATGGAGCATATTCAGGAGATCCCCCCAGATCACGTTCCAGGGTCCCAGCCTCCTGCTGTGCTCTGGAAAGGGCTGATCCCTGCCCCAGTCCCTCTTCCTGTGGTGGCATGTCTTGAGTTCTCTGCCTCACTCTCGTCACAACGTGCCTTTACCCTGCTCTTGCCAATCCAGCATGTTCCTGTCCGTCCTGTTTGTGGTTCCTTCTGTCTGCATTAGCAGAGCCTGGGCTCCCTCGGCACCTCCTCCGTAGGGTGAGGGTTTTTGCTCCCCTTGTTTTCTAACCCTTTGATTGTTCCTGGCTCTACAATTGCCAGGGACCCAGCGGACTTCTGGGCTCCTTTTTCTTTTTGTTGTGGTAGGAATTGGCAAAAGCTGCTGCTGTTTGCAGAGTTTCAAACCCAAGTCCCGCTCATCTGCTGTCCTTATTCTACATGTATAAATAACATTTATGGAGATGTGTGTGCGTGTGTATGTGCACGTTTGGAGCAGCAAGGTGAATTCCGTGGTGGGAGTGGAGAGCTGGCCAAGCTGGCATTGTGCAGGTGTTGCATGGAGCAGGTGATGCTACACATGTTGCAGTACAACCTTGTAGATTGTCTCATTTTCCTGTCACTGCAAGGTCAGATCCTTGTCTGCTTTTCCCTTTGACCTGAGCTCACCGTGGCTCTTTGCCTGCTCCAACTTTGGGTTGGCAACTCTTGGATTTGGAGACTGAACTTCATCTCTGCTTGCAGCTCCTGTGGGTTTTTCCTGAGCATTAGTGGTCATCAGTGGTCCACTGGTTCATTGGGATTGTTCCTGGATTCCATGCCTCAGCTCAGGGCTGGGAAGGGACTGGTATCAGCCAAAAATCTGGTTCATCCAGCTCGTTACTGGCTTTGCCCACCTGCACAAAGGAATTGCCTTGGATCCATGACACTAAGAGTGTTGTGCAGGGCTGAGGTGGTCGCTGCCAGTTGCTGGCCCCAGGGATGATTTGGAGAGAGGCTCTGGAGAGGCAGGTTGGTGGGAATTGGACACCAGCTTGGAACTGGGGAGCAGGTGCTGGAGCAGGAGTAGGAAGAGGAGGAGGCAGCCATAGAAACACGCAGGTCGGCTTTGGGAAGCTGTTAGCGACTCCGGTGCACAAAGTGATCTCCTGATTCGGCACTTTCCTTGCCGCTGAAATGAGAGGTCAGTGCTTTTCATTTCCAGCTTGCACGCAAGCCCCCCAGCTCCTGGGGTTAAAAATCTCCGTAATGACCTGTCAGAGAGCGGATTATTAGCTGTACAGAGCTGAGGATGCTGTGGGGAGCAGATGGAAAATGGTCTGGCTGCGGCAGCCTGGCTGATGAAAGAATCCCTGGCATTTTTACAGTGTTTGCGTCTCTGGAAATGCACCGTGAAGCTGCTTTCCAGGCTCCTGCCTGCTGGGGTTTGAAGAAATTTGTGTGTGTGTGGTGTGGGCTTTTTTTGGGTTGTTTTTTCTTTTTTTTTTACTTCTAATTTCTCTTTAAATCACCTGTTTTTGAAGTGTGGCTTGTAAATACCACCAGGAGCAGGCAGGCCTGGAGCTTGGCAGGGAAGGGGAGGACAGTGCTGCTGGAGAGAAGGCTCATCCAAATGGGTGGTCAAGGATTTCTTAAGGATTCTGGAGAGCAGGTGGCCTTGCTGGGCGGTGCTGGGAAGAAGCTGTTACATGTGTTAATTATGTCTCGTCAGGGTAATTGCCATGACTCGGGTGCTGTGTCAGGTTGCGAGTGGGTGTCTTTTTTGTTTCTCTCCCTGGGGGCGAGGCTGGGAAGTAGGGAGGAGATATTTTGGGCTCACCGGGGTCAGCTGTGGTGTGGGCAGGTAGGGCTGAGCCCCCTCTTCCCAGTTAAGACTGGCTACTTATACAGTTACATCTCGGTTTCCCATTGGAAGCTTATCATGGCCGGAGGCGATGGTGGTAAACACTCCAAATCTGGGTACTGTGTTGCTCTGCCCAGAGCACTGGGATGGGAACCCTTATGCTTCCCACTGCAGTTTGGCCTTTGGTGATTGCTGAGACACATCCCAAGTGTCGCAGGCACTCTGAAGCCTGGGATTTATTTCCCACCAAGGCACTTGACTTCCCTGGTGAGCAGCTCTTGTCCCTCGCAGCAAGGCTGGCGTGGAGAGGAGCCCTCCCTCTGGGTGGCATTGGCAGGAGAGGAATCAATCCTCCCTCCCAGGGGCAGCGCTCGATAATTCAGAGGGAAATGGTGAGCGGGGAAATGTGTGAGTAATGTCTTGTTGGAGCCGAGAGCCGTGACCTGCCAGGGCTGGTATTGATCGAGGACCGGTGCCAGATGGCCGCTGCTGCGGGGGCGGCTGTGGAGCAGCCCCAGCCCGGGGGGTGGCAGAAGGATGCTACGAGGGGGATTTGAGAGGTTGGGGGTTTCACTCTGCCCAGATCTGTCCTGCCTGCAGGTGTGCCTGTCCGTGGCTCTTCATGTGTAACCCTGTTCTCTTTTCTCTCTATTCCAGCAACGATGCCGTCACCTGGGCAGACCCGGACCACTGGAGGCCCCCCAAGGACGTAGGTGACCCCCAGGGCGTAGAGGCAGGGAAGAGCCTTGAATCGTGAGGGGCCGTTAACTCTAAGATGTCCTTGAGCAGCGGAGCTTCCGGAGGGAAAGGAATTGATGCGAACCCGGTTGAGACGTATGACAGTGGGGATGAGTGGGACATTGGTGTAGGGAATCTCATCATTGACCTGGACGCTGATTTGGAGAAGGATCAGCAGAAATTGGAAATGTCGGGCTCCAAGGAGGTGGGGCTCCCGGCACCCAACGCAGTGGCAACGCTACCGGATAACATCAAGTTTGTGAGCCCAGTGCCAGGCCCGCAAGGCAAGGAGGGCAAATCAAAGTCGAAAAGGAGCAAGACTGGTAAGGACAGTGGGAAGCCGACCCCAGGGTCCTCCCTGTTCACTCCCAGTGAGGGAGCTGGTGGCAAGAAGGAGGTTCAAGGACGCTCTGGGGATGGTGCGAACTCGGGGGGTTTGGTGCCTGCTGTCACCCCGAAGAGCTCGGAGAAGTCAGCCAAGGCGTCTCGCAGCGTGGCTGGCTCCAAGAAGGAGAAGGAGGGCGGCTCATCCAAAAGCAAGAAGGAAAGGAGTGAGGGTGCAGGAACTGCGGCAGAGAAGGAGCCCAGCGTGCTGCAGCCCCTGGCCCTGGCAGTGAGGGTGGGACAGTATGATGGGGGCCAGGGGACAGAGCCTGCTGCTGCTGAGCAGCTTGGGAGTATAGCTATTGACACGGGAGCTGCGCTCAATCCCTTGGGAGTAAAGTCGGAGCTGGAGGATGGAGAAAGTGAGTGCCGGCAGCTGAAAAAGGTGAAGTCAGAGAAGGTAAGAAAGATGTTGGGGCATGGGAACCATTGCTGCTGCTCACATGGCATTGCTGTGACATGGTGGTGTGGGTGACAAGGGGGTGGGACTGCGTGTCTTGTACTGCTGGGGCCAGCACTGACGTGTGCCTGGGACCTCCTGGTTTTGGTGTGAGTGTCGTTTGGCCATGTGATGTGCTGGTGTCTGGACATGGCAGTGGAATGACACTGGTCAAGCTTGGCTTCTGGGAACCATGTATGAGCAAATCACCTGCAGCCTGTGTTCTGGACACCATCCTGCTGTACCCTTTGAGATTTGGTTTTCCTCAGCTCTTTGGCTGTGTGGAATACATCCAGGCCTCTCTGGCTTCTGTCACTCTGAAGTCAAGGTGATGTCCTGGTGCTTTGTCTACTATAACTCCCAAGGGGACACAAAGAGTCTGTGCTGTGCTCTGTGTCGTGCTGGCTTCACCTTGTGTGTCAGGGTTTCCTGCAGCTCCCAAAGGAATGTGTTTCTCTCCAGTTGCATCATGTGCAGAGAAGGCTCCCTTAACACGTTAGTGGATGTGGGATCTGCATGGGCATGTGGGTGAGCACAGGGAGCAGGGCTGACAGGAGTCACCGCCTCGTTCCCAGGTCTGTCAGTGGTACATGGGCTCTGTCCCACTTGTGGTGGTTAGCTAGGGCTGGTGGGTGGCTGTGGGTGATGTTTGACATGCCACTCCTCTACTAACACGTGGCAGTGATGCTGAGCTGGCCGTGCTGCTCTTCCAGGTCACCAGAGGCACAAAAAGCCCTGCCAATGACAGATGGCCAGTGGGGTGAGCGGCCGCCTGTCCATCTGGGTGGTGCTGGACTCTGGGTGGCTACTCTGTATCTGGATGTGGCCATTTTTCAGGATTCTTTGCTAGTTTCTGAGCAATCACAGTGGCTGGTGTGATTTCAGGTTCACATAAAGATTTTAAGCATGTGGAGGTCTATGCTTTCCTCCATGCCAGCTGCACATGGGATGTTGCTGGTGTGTGCCTGTGAAGCCATGTGTATGTCACACAGGGTGAGCATCACAAGTGTGTGTGTTTGGGTTGGCTTGGCCCTATTGCCATCAACATGTGCCAGGGTGTCAGGACAGTGGCTGGGGAGTATGAAAAGCATTGTCACTGTGTTTGCAGCCAGAGGTTCTCTGGGAGGATTTCTGCTTTGGCATGGGGATCACAATGTGGGCACTGGGATGGGTGAGGAGGGCACGGTGGCATCTTGGGGCAGGTGATTGAAGCCTGTAAAATTCAGGAGTGGTGTGGAGACATCTTGTTCCTTTGTCTGTTCTGGCAGTGGAACCAAAGTGGATGAAACCAGGAAGAGCAGCAGATGCTCTTTTGCATGATGGACTGGAATGCTGCTGCTAAAAGCTGTGGATGCTGAAAGTCGACCTGTGATTTGGGGTTTGTGGAGGAGAAACTCATCAGGGGGGTGTACAGGGCAATGTGTTTTGGCTTGGGAAAAGCATGAGGAGGACAGAAGCTTGGGAATTGGTTTGGGAAATACCTCAACCTGCTTGGCTGTTATGTTCCCTCACAGCCATCTGTGCTGCTGCTGTGACAGCCAACACTGGAGCTGGCTGGACCTTGGGTCATACCCTGCATGGCTTTGCTGTGTTCTTACAATTAAAGATTTATTTCTTTCACTGATACAGCTGCAGAAACTCTTTGCAGTTGGAGATACCAATGTGATGTGTGGTGTTGGTGGACAAGAAGCTCCACACAACCCTGGTCACGTGTGCTGGCACCTGGAAAGCCCTCTGTGTCCTGGGCTTGTCTCCCTATGTGGGCAGCAGGGGAGGTGGGGGGGATTTTGCCCCTCTGCCCTGCTCAGGTGAGACTGCACCTGCAGACCTGCCTCCAACCATGGGATCCCAACATGAGAAGGACGTGGAACTGCTGGAGTGAGTCCACAGGAGGCCATGGAGATGCTCCAAGGGCTGGAGCCCCTCTGCTCTGGAGCCAGGCTGGGAGAGCTGAGGCTGTTCACTTGGAGAAGAGAAGGCTCCAGGGAGACCTCAGAGCCCCTGCCAGTGCCTGAAGGGTCTCTGAGAGCTGCAGAGGGACTTTGGTGAAGGAGTGCCATGCCATGGGGCAGTGGCTTCCCACTTGCAGATGACAGGGCTAGATGGGATATTGGAAGAAACACTTTCCTGTGAGGGTGGTGAGGCCCTGGCACAGGTTTCTCTTGAGAAGCTGTGGCTGCCCCATCCCTGGAAGTGTTCCAGGCCAGGTTGGACAGGGCTTGGAGCAGTCTGGTCTAGTGGGAGGTGTCCCTGCCCATGGCAGGAGGTGGAAAAAGATGGGCATTAAGGTCACTTCTAACCCAAATGATTCTATCCTCTCCATGCTGACACCCGGTGAGGATGGTTCTGCCATTTTACTTGTCCAGATTCAATCATAACCCCCTTGCTAAAAGCTCAGGCTGAAGTGCTGATCCCTGTTTTGAGAAGGGATTTGATGTCTGGATCTGCAGGAACATGTGTCACTTAGGAGGGAGCATTGTCTGTGTTTCATCAGCCTCCTGGGGGCAGCTGGATTGCTTCCCTTGGGTCGGGAAAGCCGTGGGCGAGGAGAAGAAAGGTGTCTGCATGGTAAGGGTGGGAAAGCAGTTTTGTGTCTTGAGGAAGAGACTGAGGCTGGGTGGATGCCTGGGGCAGGGTGGAGGACCAATGGGATGCAATGGGAGATGTGGCCTTGGGCTCCTCCTGTCTCCTGAAAGCTGCAGCAATGTCCCAAAAACTGCATGTGGAGTCCAAAGGACAAGCCAAGAGCAGAGGTGTGTGCTGGCTGTGGGAGGGAGGGCAGCTCCTCCAGGCAGTGCATCGAGAGGATTAAGGTGGCAGGTTCGTTCTGGCCTGGGGACAAACCCTGCTTGGCAGGCGAGAAACTTGCTCAGACTGAAACAGGAACAGCCACAGCGTGACTCAGCCCAACCTTTGGTCTCCGTCAGCTTGTCCTTTGTTTAACCCTGTACTGCTCCCACTTCCGTTTTGGGCAGGGAAGCTGGTCTCCATCTGCAGATGAAGAAAGGGAGACTGTCTGTCCCTCCACTGCTGAGGCCTGGGGTGGGTGACCTCCCTGGAGGTCAGACAGAAGAGATGTGTGCTGAGCCAGTAGCTGCCAGCCAGGCGGCTCTGCTGTATCTCCATGGCTGCAATAATGAGCACTTTGGCGGGGAGTACTTTTCCTTGATGAGGTGCTTCAATGCTGCAGCCAGCTCTTGCCCCAGCCAGCTCACCCCACTTGCCTCTGCTTCTGCTTTTGTGTTCTTCTGATATCTTGCTGTAGGGTTTGGCAGCCATCGAGTCCTTGTTGGGTGTAGGAAGGAGCTTTGGGTTTTGCCAGACACTTTTCCTCGTCAGTTGGTGCTCCATGGCTCTGTCCATAGGCGAGTTCACCCTTGCTCCCATGTCTGACACAGCAGTGATGGAGTCTGTGGACATGGCCCTTGGGCTCCATTGGATGTGTTTTGCCAGTGTGACCCCATGGCTCTGGTTGCTGCTTCTTGGGGTGAAGCCTTCTGAGCTGAATATCCCAAATATCCTTTTTCTTGGTGTGGATCTTGGCTGTGTCCTGGCTTGTTACATGCTCTCCTCAAACCTACCATCAGTGTGTTGGGGCACAGGCTATAACTTCTCCAGGGACAGGGCTGATCTTGATGAAACCCACTGCTGATAACCCTGCTGAGACTTTCCAGGGTTTCTGGGATGGGCTGATCCCCTTGAGAACATTTACCTTTGGCTGTGGTCAGTGCCTGGGCAGGTCCTTGGAGCCCCAAAAAATATCTGGAGGGGCAACAGTGGGAACTTAAAATACTTGCAGCAGGGAGAGAAAAGAGCTTGTGCTGGTGCACTCACAAGCATGGCGACCAGTGGCTTGGTCAGTCCCTGGGTCACTGGGGATGTCTGGAGCTGAGTTAAGGTTTAGTTTGCTTTGCTTTGCTTTGCTTTTCTTTGTGGGGACACTGGTGCTGGGAGGGAATGGCAGCTCTCAGTGAGCAGCCGAGCTCAGCAAAATGGCCGTGCACGGAGGAGCAGCGCTGATTTTGCCCCACAGCCGCCGTGGCGTGGCCGAGCTGGCCTTGGGGCTGGTGGCTGAGCTGGCCCCTTCCTCAGCAGCCCTGCACCCACCACTCTGCCCACAGCGGGCCCCTGCACCGCTCCCGGCACTCTGGGGCGTGCTGGCCCAGCCGGGGGATGTTGAGCATTAAACAAAAGAGCCTCCCAGCTCTTGGCTGCCGCTCCGGCTTTGTTTTGATTGAGAGGTTGTTCAGCAGGAGGAGGGAGGGGTTTTTTTTTTTTCTCCTTCTCTTCTGACGAGCATCCAGATGTGATGCTGCTGCAGACAAGGGAAAGGCAAACAGAAGCCGCTGGAGACTCAGCTCTTCTGAAAAGCCTCTGTGGGTCACGTGTGCTGCGGTTTTGGGCAGCCAGGAGGGTGGATTCATCCGTGTCCCTCTGTGGGAGAGGGGGTGGAAGTCACCGGTGCATTTTTTTCTCCTGAATTTTCCCCTAGACACAGTGTAATGATGCTCTGTGCGTGCTCAGAGCAGCCATCCCTGCTGTGGGTGACCTGATTGAGAGGGGCTGTTTTAAGATGGGGGACACTGCAGTGTGTTCACACCAAAACTGATGTGAAAATGCCCTTGTGGTTCTGTGGGAGGACAGTGTGGCAAGAGAGGGAGTGCGTGGGGTCAGGTGACAATGGAGACAGTGGGGTGGTGGCACCGCACTAGTGGCAGCTGCCAAAAAAGAAATACACCCAAAAAATATATCTGTGCACTGTCCCTGCTGCTGCTGACTTATCCAGCAGTTTGCAGGGTGGCTTTGGTGTCACCTTTGTGGACCTTCTTGCCCTAATCCAGACCTGTGTGGTGCCTCCAGTGCTGGTCCTGCAGCCTCAGTGGGACCCCCAGATGCCAGGTGTCCTGCACCATTAATCCTTTACCTGGAGTGAAAGCATGGTTGCCTTTTTTAGCCATTTTTCCATTGTTGGGGAAAGAGATGAAACTTGGTTGTGCATGCAGCTGGAAGGATTGGGGTGAGGGATTCCTGTGTGACTCCATCTTGAAGAGGTGAGATCTCCCAGTCCCAACGAGAGATGGCCACAGACACTCTTAGGAACCTTTCTTGATGTGGGGGAGAACCAGGATGAGATGTTGGGGGTGGTCCCAGCCTTCTGCTTTGAAGACGTGCTTGGGATTTTGACTCGTGTGAGGTTCCTTGTCTTGGGGCCAGAGTTTGGATGGAGAAACCCCCAGTGGAGCTGTTTTGGTGAAAACAGTTGTTTCTTTTTCATCCCCTCCAAAGCTAGCTTTGGAGCTGGTGTTCACCCTGTTCTTTGTTTTACCCAGGGATTTTTAGGGCATGTGGGAAGCCCAGTGCTGGGGTAGGGACCTGTTCATGCCCAAAACCCTGGGGAGAAGTTGTTTCCCAGCCCTTGCCAGGCCATGGCAGCCAGTGTGACATGGGCAGCTCAGGGAGGTGGCAGGGGCGTGCAGGCAGCTACCGGCTCTTGCCTGATCCTCTCGCCGTGGTTCTTCTTCTCCAGCCGTGCTGGAATTGGCTGCCTCCAGAGCTGCTGACAGAGCTGTGTTGGGAGTCCTTGGGAATGACACCACTCGTTTCCTTATTGTCCCCATCTCCGCCGCCCAGAGCCTTCTGCTCTAGGAACAAGGCAAGAAGGGGCACGCAGCCAACATGTGTCAAGAGCTACAAAGGAGGAAATTGGCCTCGTTCACTTCAAACCATGGGGTTACTGCTGGAGTTTTGGCTCCTGCTGAGAGGTTATTTATATGTGGGCTTTCTTTTATAACCACTGGATGTAGCAGGCTGGGAGTTCCAGCTGATCCCACCTCTGAAGGCTTTGCAAAGGGAAAATTGCATCTCTCCCTGGTTGCTTTCCCAGATGGCCGTGTTAGGAAGGACTGAAAGGCTGAGCTAGTTTTGATGCCTGACCCATCAGCATTGCTGTATCTCAGTGAATTGGCTGTCATGTCAAAACATGGCTCAATCACCCCCAGAATGGACAGCAGGACATGTGGCTCCCTGTCAAGGACGTGGTGGTAGGAAATGGAGCAGCGCTAGGAAAGAAGAGAAAAAACCTCCCTGCTCCTGAAGCGTGAGAGTGGAATGACACCGTGGTAACAAATGGGCTGATAGAGGGGGGACAGAGGTGGAACAGCCCCTTCTCAGCTTCCTTGGTGCAAGTGACCTGCAAATCTGCTCCCCCAGTGCTTTGATGAGAGATTTTGATGGGAAGGCCGGCGGGTGATTGATCCTGCTGACTCATGGACCTGATTCCTCCCTTGAGAGCGACAGCAACTGCTGGAGATGGGTCAGATTTTGAGGCTAACGGGCTCTGGTAGACTCTGTGGTGTTTTTTTGCTTTGCTTCCAGGCTGGCGGTAGCTGCTCATTAGCCTAATGACCCCAGTTACCCAGCACCATTTATCTGCCGAGGGAGATTTCTTTAAAGGAAGATTTGCGCCTCTGGAGCGCTGTGCAACCCCGAAGGCTTCAAAACCCAGCGAGCTGCTCCCGCAGCCCTGCCGGGGAGCTGATGCAGGGGGAGTGTGCCAGGAATAACCCGCTAATGAGCAAAGCTGCTTCTCCACCCGGCAGCCAGGGAGGCCACAGGAAAGGGCAGCCGAGCACAGGCTGCCTGCATTTCCCCTCCTATGCTTTTAGAGGCTGCTTGGTTGGGGATTCGCTGCCTTTTCCCTGTTTGCTGCAGGCATGACATCTTCCATGCCACTGCTTTCACAGTGCTGCATTGCTCTGCTGCTACTCTCGAGGATGCTTTGGGCTGGAGCTGTGAAATCCATCTTCCCTGTGAATCCTTGTGTGCATGCAACCCTGGAGATGTGTTGGGCAAGAGGGCACTTCAATCCCCAGAGCTGAAGTTGGGCAGGAGAAAAGGCAGTGGTGATTGCTGTGGACTTTCTGGGGTGGTTTTGTGACATTCCTACCTCGAGGTGATCAGTGCCTGGAGCTTGAGCGCTCATTGGGTGCAAGAGGAGCCACCCCAGGGCTCAGAGCTGTTGAGCAGCAGCTGGGAGAGCAGCCCAGGGCTGGGAAGCAACTGCTGGGCTCCGGAATGATTTAAAGCCACCAGCAGCCTGACGATATGTTGTATTCGGTGACAACATCTGCTTGAGATATTCCTGTCCCTGTTACTCATTCCTGCCCACAGAGCAGCTCAGGGAACTGATCTGATGTAAATAAATGTGCTCAGGGTTTTCTGGGGTGAGCTCAGGCTGGCATGGATGGGTGAGCTGGGATGGATGGGGCCTGGGCAGTGGTGATGGCACTGGGGCTGGAGATGGTGGCATAGCAGTGGTAGTGGCACCTGGGGCTGGACGTGGGGGCTTTGCTGGGGCCATGCTGTGATGTAAAGGTTTTAGGGGCTCACTGGCCTCTCACGTGGCTCACAGTAGCTTTGGTGAGCTCTGCTCAACCCAGGAAAGCACATAGTGCCTGTGCTCCCCTTACCACCTCCTCCTGTGTCCCCAGCCTTGCCAGCTGAATGGTGCCAGCTCCATCCCAGTGTGGATCTGGAGGAAGCAGCAGGATAAATCCCTTTGCAGGAAGGATAAATCCCTTTGCAGGAAGGATAAATCCCTTTGCAGGAAGATGCTACCATGGAGCTTTTGTACTCTGTGGTAATGGCATGTACTCACATCTGCTGACTTTTCCCCTGTCCTTGACACTGAAGTGGCTTTAAAACTTGGTATCTAGGTTTACTTCAAAATACTGTCTGGCCCTCGTTCACTTGTGATGTCTTGGAGTGTGTTGTGATGAATAGTGCAGAGAGCATGCCTGCTCTGCAGACCTGAGCTGGAATTCTGGTTGAGATGTGGATTGGAGGTCACCATATTTTGGTGAGGGAATGGGATGTGATAAAGCTCAAAAGTGGATTTTGTCTGGTGCTGAGGGATAAGATAACCCCCTGGGCTGCCCTCCCTTAATGCAAATCTGGGGGTCTGTGTGTCTCAGTTTCCCCTGTCCTCTGCATGGATTGACTGCTCCTGTTAGGCTTGAGCATGGGGTTTGCTGAGGGGAGCACGAGGGTGCTCTGGGTAGAGAAGGCACCATTGCAGCTACAAATCCTGTGGCTGTCGTACCAGAAGTCGTGGTTTTGGTTTTTTCCCCAAGGCAGAAAGTAATTTCCTTCCGGGAAGCTCGCCCGCTCCCCCGGTTAGCCACAGAAATGCAGTGTTGTGATATTTCCCCAGGTACAATGCAAACAAACGCTGTTCCCAGGCTGCCCTGCTCACCCTCCCACCCCTCTCTCCACTCTTCGGGGTGCAGGTACACTGCCTCCCATGCTGGAAACGGCCCTCTTGTCTCTTAGCAGACAGCTGTGGCACGTTCTGGAGTCAGCTGCATGCCACGTGGCTGGTGGTCACCATCCTAGGATCAGCCCTCAGGAAAAGGACCCTGGAGCTGGGTTTTGGTCCTGTGTTCAAGCTGGACCAGAGGAGGGAGAGCTGCAGCCACCTGATGGCCTGTGTGTAGATGGTGGCAGTGGAGTCCCTTGAAAGGGAAGGCCATCCCAAAAACCACTGCAGCTGGGTTCCCCATCATTGTTGTGGTGCAGAGGGAAGGCTGTGATGTCCATGTGGTTCCACAGCAGACATGGTGCACGCTGAGAGCTGTGGCTACTGTGACTACACCAGCTCCAAGCAAGTATTTCCAGCTGGTGCTGCCCTGCCAGCCTGGGATCCCGACCAAGCCCCAGGTCTGCACTTCTGTGTCCTCTGGCCCACCGTGGTGTAAAGAATGGATGCCCTTTTGCAAGGAGAAGGGAACAAAGAAAGGGTTCAGTGCAAGGGTGGTGAGGCATTGGAACAGGCTGCCCAAGGAAGTGGTGGAATCACCATGCCTGGAAGTGTTCAAAAAGTGTGTGGATGTGGCACTGGGTTAATGACTGGACTAGAGGTCCAGCCACTGGAGGTCTTCTTCAGATTCTATGAATCTATGAAAGCTTGAGCCAGATTCTCAGAGTCAAGTGGCTAAGAGAGGCTTGGAGGAACAGAAGAGCACTGGGTTTGGGCTCGGTGTGCTCAGAGGACAGAGGAAATTGCTTTCCAAGGCTGAAAGGGGAGGATGGCTGGGCTCCAGGCAGCTCTTGGAGGTGGTGACAGAGTCATCAAGCACAGCTGTCCTGTGCTGGCAAAGCCTCTCCTGCCCGGGTGGGACCAGCAGATCTATGGGTGCTTTGCACACAGAGCAAGGTTTCAGGGTTTCCAGGGCTGTTTGCTGTTCTGTGGCTCAGAGGGGAGGAAGGTGACTGTGTCTGTGTATCATGGACCTAGTTTGCTGACAGGAAGGTTTCCTTCTTTGCTCAGCATTAACATTTCAAGGTGCAGGAACTCTTTGGGCATTAGTGTTTTATGGTCTCACAGGCTGGCTGTGAATGCTTTGCTTTGTGGGTGGGGTGAGGGAGCTGGAGGGGCTGAGTGGTGAGTGGCCCTTTGAGGGAAACCAGCCTTTTGGTCAAACCCCTATGGCATGGGCAGAGCTGCCCCACCCGGGGAAGAGTCAAAGCCCCTTGGTGGAGGGGAGAGCAGGTGCTTAGCTCGCAGGCTGGGTTTGGATCTCGCATACAAAAAGCCAAGGTGAAACCACGCCCAAACATGACCAAATATGCCATGGCTTTGCCAGATCACTGCCTGGCTTGTGGAAGAGCCAGGTCCCAGGAAAAGGCCCTGCTTTAGAGGGGCTCACAGCCTGTGCTCCCCACCTGCTGCTTCCTCCAGACCAAGAAAACAGAAGCTGTTGGTGTTCCCTGTGATAGATCCCTCAACAGTAGCTTGGACCAGTGTGTGTCCTGTCCACATGGTCTCTCAGTGTCTTCCTGTTCCCCTAGGGACCATGAGGAGGTTTGTGGCATTAAAAAATAGAAGTGTTGGGATTTTCAGGCTGTGTACTCATCAGTAATGCCTTGGCTCTGGTAGGAGCAGCTCCTGTGTGGGGCCCTGCAAAGGAGGAAGACACAGCAGAGGGGGCAGCAACACATCTGGTTCTGGTTTTTCTTGTATGAACAGAGTCTGTTTTGGGGTTCCCTTGCACCACCCCTGTGTAGTGCTCTCAGTGTGCTTGAGCCCCAGACCAAATGTGTCTGCCTTCCAGTAGGGAAGGGGCTTTCCTCAGCTACTCTTGGCCATCTTCTTGGTGACCTGATGGCCTCCACCCTTTGGCCACAGGAACGAGTGACTACACTTGCAGGTGCCTGTTTCTGGGCAGGAAATCAATGGTTTCATCCTCCAGGCTACCAAAGCAGACAGATTTTTCTGGGCAAAGAGGAGATCCAGTCTGGTGTAGATCTCAGGCTGGTAGCACAAGGAGCCTGTGATGAGAGGTTGCCTTCTCTTTTGAAGTCACCATCACAAACCAGAGCATGTCAAGTAGGGCTGAGAGACTGGAGTAAATGGGATGGTTTTGGGCATGGAGATGTGTTACAGTGCAGTGCTTTACTCCTTACCACTGCACCACTGTTGTGTGTTGCCCAAAAGCCTTTGGGAATGTTCTTTCCTGGTTGACCTGTTTCAAACATGATGCTGAAGCAGCACCCAGTGAGGTGGCTCGGCAGCCCCTGTCAGCTGAGCAGTCCCAGCCTCCTGCCAGTGAGTGAGGCCATTAAAACCCAGTCTCCTCTGGGAGCTGATGGTCTGATATGGGAGATGGAAGGAGCATTGCTTTCAATTTCCTTTTGATCCTAATGAGCCAGTGTGGGAGACTCAGATGGCTTGGCTGTGTTGGGAGCTGTTAGCTCCAGCACTCAGAGCTGCTCTCAGGTCTGCTTTGCTTCTCAGTTCTAGGAAATGGAATAAAGAGAAAACCACTTAGGAGGATTTTAATCAGAACTTGGCAGAAGAACTTAAGGAAACCCAAGAAATGTTCTGACAACCACACTTCACTCTGAGATTACCAGTGAATGGGAAGGGCAAAGACAGGGCCTTGGCTCAGGTGGGTTGGGTTTCTTCTGGCTCGTTTAATGGGATGCCATTAGCATTCCTGCCCTCCCTGGCTGGGAGGGGAGGGGGAAAATAAACCTTCTTCAGTATGCTGGAGACTTGTCAGCTGGAAATGAGGCTGAGTCTTCTGGGAGTAGATGATGAAAGTCATCCCAGACCTGCTGGAGATGGCCAGCATGGTTCAGGAGGAGGAGTTGGTGTAATTTTTACTAATAGTGGCCTTGGAGTTTGAGAGAGTCTTGTGGTATGGTTGGATTTCTTCAAGAGGTTGATCTTGGCAGGCTGGAGCGGTGGGTCTGTGTGAAGCTCATGAAGTTCAGCAAAGGCCAAGTACAGGGTCCTGCCCCTGGGCTGGTGCCACAAAAACAGGCTGGGTGGAGAACAGATTGAGCACAGCCCTGGGGGAAGGGCCCGGGGATCCTGGTGGGTGACAGATTGGATGTGAGCTGGCTGTGTCTGCTGGAGTGAGTCCAGAGAATGCCATGAGAGCTGGAGCTCCTCTGCTCTGGAGCCAGGCTGGGAGGACTCGGGGTGTTCACCTGGAGAAGAGAAGGCTCAGGGAAACCTCAGAGCCCCTTCCAGTGCCTGAAGGGGCTCCAGGAGAGCTGGAGAGGGACTGGGAACAAGGGCCTGGAAGGCAAGTACAAAGGGAAATGGCTTCCCGCTGCCAGAGGGCAGGGTTAAATGGGATATTGGGAAGGAATTCTTGGCAGTGAGGGTGGTGAGGCCCTGGCACAGGCTTCCTAGAGAAGATGTGGCTGCTTTGTCCTTGGATGTGTTCCAGACCAGGTTCAATGGGAGTTGGAGCAACCTGGGCTAGTGGGAGGTGTCCCTGCCCATGGCAGGGGATTGGAAAGAGATGAGTTTGAAGATCCTTTCCAACCCAAACTGATCTGTGATTCAGTGGTGCTGAGCTGTTGCTGGTGAGTGCTGTTGGGAATGAGAAATCTGCTATGAGGTTCAAAGCCCTTGTGAATGGTGTCTGGTTTCAAACTAAGATGTGTGAGGAGTGGACAAACCTGTTGCTGTGATGGGAGATTTCATCAGCTCTCCTGGTCCTCACTTAGAGCTGATGGCGAGTTTCCCATAACATCTTCCTCTAGCTCAAGTTTCTTCTCTCAGCTGTAACTCCTTTTGTAAATTGTTATTTTGGAATATTTGATTAAAAATCCATGGAGTGGTAGGAGTAGCTTGACCATTTAGGGGCAGGAGAGTTGCAAGAGCAGTTCTTGCATGTGTGTCCTGCAGCTGGGTAACCCAAACCAGTTTTTGTTTTCCAATTCCTGGGGAGGGGAGCATGTAGTTCTGGTTTATGAGTGTGGGCCTGGCAGAAACTAGAAATTGCTGAGCAGAAACCCCCTTAAGTTGTGTTTATTTGTAAAGGGCTTTTCAAGACTGCATTGTACCACTGCTTTTTGTTTTATTGATATTCCAGCATCTGGACTGTTTTCCTAAATGTGCTTTCATCCAAGGAGAGATTAAGGGAGTGAGAACTGTTCTGATAAAGCTGCCAAAAATAATCTTTGCTTGAGACTAAGTACCGCTCTCGGGACTTTGTCTTGTAAAACAATTTGTGGGTGAGCATGAAGAACCATCCTAGGAAGCCCCAAATGCTCCAGATTGTTGTTCCTCCTGGGGGGTTGGGGGACTACAAGTTTTTCACAGGAGTGTTTGAATTTGTCATGTGCTGCCTGAGGTGATCTAATAGCAGTCAGGGAAGTTTTGGGAGTTTGTGGCTGGATGACTGAATCCCTGAGAAGAGAGATCTGCATGCAATGTGGTCGGATTGATGGGAACACTGCTGATGCACGCATCCATCTTCCTCACACCCCACAATGGATTGCTCAAGGACGGGTTGTCATCTCCTGTGACGAGCTGATGTAATGAGGGTGATAACTGGTGTAACTTTAGGTGTTGAGGATCTGGTGGTGGCAGTGTGATGCAGATAATCCGTGGGGTTTTGTATGAAGATCCATCTGAAAGTAGGTTGGTGCCGCATTGGAGTAGTTTGGCTCTCAGCACCTGCCGAGGTGCCGAGCTCAGCAGAGCACAGCAGCCTTAATGCTGCCCCCTTTGTCATTCTCCTTCTGGCAGTGTTTTTGCTAAAAATCGCATGTCCTTATGCTGTGACTTTGTTTGACAACTTGTGCGGTGACAGGGAGCTGAACTTCTTCCTTGATGAGATATGTAGGTATACACGGCATGTGTTCTCCAAACTTGCGTGGCCCTGAAGCAAAATATGGTTTGGATGCCATCTGCTTCCTAAAGGGCAGAGTTAGAGCTGCTGGAGGAAGCTTAACACACTTCTATGGGCCTTATGTTGCCCCATGCCTCTCCCAAAGGACCTGGGATTGGCTGCTCTGGGTCAGTTCAATTAATTCACAATCAACAAGGTGCTTTTAAAAGCACGCTCGTTCTCTGAGGCTCTTGGCTAGTGGCTTTTGTATCCCACCTGGGAATCACACCATGGCCTGTGAGCAGGTGATTGAAGTCATAACCCATTGAATATTCTGAGTTGGAAGTAACCCACAAGGATCATCAAGTCCAACTCCTGGTAGGCTTGACTCCATAAACAGTTACGATGTTAACTTGGAGGAGATAGTGTTGGTAGGACAGAGTGTTCCTACTCAGGGATTTCTCTTGGCTCTAGAAATGGGAACTCTGGAAAGCACCATCAAAAACCACCTTGGTGTCTCTGCCTGTAGAGCTCCTCAAATTCCCAGGATGGCTGAACACATCAGTGCTGGCTGGGAGCCGTTCTGGCTCCTGCCTGGGGTCATGGTGCAGGATGGGGGCCCTGGCTCTGGAGACTCACTCGAGGGTTCCAGCTGGCTTGTGACCCAATGAGGCTGAAAGTAGTCACTCTTCCATCTGGGCCAAGAATTTGTAAGGGTTTAATCACCCTGTCCTGGCACTGGGCTGGCACGCTCTTCCAGTGTCAGATTTACTGCTGTTGGCCCCTGAATGCCCAGTGCAGCTTGCTTTTATGGAACTCTGCTTGCTTTTATGGGACAAAATTAACATCTCAGCATAGTTAGACTTTTTTAGTACCATTTGAATGTCCGACACTGCAGGTCTTCAGCTGGTTTCTTACGGTGAGGTGATTGTACTGTGTGTGCTTTTGAGTGAAGTGTGACCAGTTGATGAAAGTTTTGGTTTCTCCCTTACTCAGAAGTTCTCTGCACAGGGGAATGGAATCTTTTATCTGGGTGTATTTTTTGTGGCCAGGTCTCCATGTTCCTTCGTGAGCCATGTGTAGCCTGGTAGTGTTTTAGTGGGAAGAAACTAATGGCTCTAGCAGCTACCTGGGCTTCACCCTGCAGAGGAGATGGTTTGAGGGGAGTGGGGATGGAGAGGGGTACTGTCTGGGGCTTGAGGCTTGATCCAGAGTGTCATCCCTGAATCACTGCAGGATGTTGGATGTTGACATATGGATGTGAGTGCACTACCTGGAGAAGTTGGAAGGTGTCTCTGCCCATGGCAGGGGTTTGGAACTGGATGAGCTTTAAGGTCCCCTGCAACCCGAACCTTTTTGTGGGTCTGTAAGCTGAATTTGGCTCTGGCAGGTGATCATTTCAGATCAGTGATGTCCTTCTCTGCAGGTCTTTGCCCCAGCATTGCTTGTCTTCTTGTTCAGTGCTTCAGCTGCAGTGCCTCTGCCATTCCCTGCTGTTGTCCTGGTACGAGAAGGAAGGAAGCTGGAGGAGCCAGGTGTGGTTCCATTAGTGTTTCACAGACTCACAGGCTGCTTTGGGTTGGAAGGATCTTTTAAACTCACCTCATTGTTTTGCCATTGTCCTGAACCACTTTCAGCCCAGCCAGGTTTTAGGACCAAGCTCTCTGGATACAGCTGGTATTTGGTGGTGATCTCTTGGAAGATGGAAGATCTCAGCAGAAAGCTTCCTCACAGGTTTGTATTCAGCCTAAACGTGGGCACAGGAGCCTTCCTGCCTCCTTGTGCAGTCATTGGAGATTTGCTGCTCCCCCAGGAGGTGTCCTGCCTGCTCCTGGCCGCCCCTTCCCACATCGACGCTCAAGGGTTTGTGCAACCATGTGGGGAATTGGGTCAGGGACATGATCCAATTAAAAGCTGTGCTGAGTGACTTCGAAAGCAGGTTTTAACCAGACAGTTTCCTGACAGTCCACAAATGCCTGTTGTTAGGAAAAGAGGGCTTTGGACCACAGCAGGAATAAACAGCCATGGGTGGATTGTGGTGGGATGGTTTCTTCTGCTGGTGGAGCTGGTCCATGAAGGCTTGCTCTGTTGGTAGGCAGCTGTAGGGACAACAAACCTGACTCCCACTTGGATTCTGGCTGGTGAGTCTTTGTTTTCTTCCCAGGGAGCCCAGTCTCACTCCCTTGTCTGTTTCATGGCTGCCATCACTCATGGAGAGCCTCTCATCAGATGTTTCTCAGCCTCCTTCTCTTCAAGAGTGCAGCCAAGGGCTGTGGTCACAGGGGAAGACTGGAATTGCACTGCACCCATGCCCATCCTCACTGCCTGGGGCGAAGGGGGGTTGCCTTCAGTAATCCTGACTAATCCTTTAATCTGTATCAACACTGATAGGTATTAAAGCAGCAGATAAGGTTCAGACCATGGCTTGGAGCTCAGCGATATCCCCACCCTCTTCCAGCTAAATCTGGGCTGATTGTGCTTTCTCTTAAGGGGACCGTGCTTGTTTGCTGAGCAGCTGCACTGGGTTGAGAGGGTGGATTAGCTGTTCACAGCTGGAACATGCCCCTGTTGCTGGGCTCCAGCTTGCCAGACAAGTCCATTGATCTGTCTTTGTGTGTTCCTGGTAACCAGCATCCCGTGCTTCCTGGAGCAAACCTCTCCAGGTTCGTGTTCCTCTGGCAGTCAGCAGCAGATCTGTAGCCTCCTGCTTTTTATCTGTGTTATTCACCTGGATATAAGCCCAATTCAGTTGTAGACACTTCACAGAGTTCTTAAGCAAGAGCACAAAGCTTTCCAGTGCTGTGGATCTGTGGCTCCTTGCTGCCTGCTGCTCACAGCAGGATTTCCCTCCTCTCCCATCTCCAGAGCAGGACTCCCACCACCACATCCTTCCCCTCCAGGCCTTCTGCACTCTGTTCTTTTTGGGTGCCTTTCCTCCTGGCTGAGGTCTGCGATGCTCTCACTTGTATGGCTTCTGGGCACCTCCAGTTACCCCAATGATCCAGCACTGTGCAGGTGGGACTCCAGAGCTGGCTGTCCCATGTTTGGTGGGCACCAAACCAAGGTTGTTAATGCTGGGAAGAGCCACTCCTGGTCGAGTTCACTGTGCAAAACAAACTGTCCCTGTTGTTTTTGCTGTTGTAGGCTCATCCGCCCTTTCCCTGTCCTCTTCCAGCTTCTCCCCATGCCTGTGGGATTGCTCCGAGTTTGCCACTGGTTCCCTCATCAGCAAAGCCATGGTTAATCCTTCCCATAAATCCTTTAAGCTGTCAGCAAACAACCCCCTTCTTAAAATTCTAGCACGCAAGCTCGGCTGGGACGGAGCCTGGCTCACAACCCCAAAGTTTCATTTTTGTTCCCAGATTATCACCTCTGGTCCTTCCTGTTTCCAGTTTTGGCTGGCGCTGCAGGCTTCTCACCGTGGCTGTGGAGCAATGGATGGCTCATGCATGTGTGTGGCCTTCCATTATATATCTGACGTGTAAAAATATTCAGGTTCTGGATTACCTAATGGGGGGTTCCAGGTGTGTCAGGTGGTTTGAAGTCACAGATGAGAATATGTTCCTTAGATTGCATGTGGATGAAGTCTCACCTCTCTGAGGAGCCACCTGTCCTGTGGGACAGAGTGTTGGCCCTGTTTCTTGTCTACATGAGCTCGACATGCAGCTGATGGGGCCAAAATGGGCTAAAAAATAAGAGTAAAGCTTTTTTGTGGTCATGCTCACCTGTCTGCACCCACTCTCACATCTTTGCTGTTTTGCTCTCAGACATGACTGTTTGGGCTCTTTTGGGTTTGTTTATTCCTGTAAAAGCACAAGGTTGGGTCACTGTTTTGGGTTGTATTTTCACTGGTGATTAGGTTATGAGCTTCAGGTGTTGTACATCTTCTTTTGGAGGATCTCCTTTCCTTCAAAAGTTGACATCCTCCAAGGAATTTGTCAGAATCCAAGAGAACAAAAAACTGGTTTCTCAAAGTCTCAATCCATGCCTTGAGTTTCTCTTCTGTGAAATTTGGTTTCTCCCTTAAAACTCCTGATGAAATACAGTTTAGAATTTATGGGATTCTCATTACAGGACTGTCATACAAGAACCACAGACCTTTTTCCACGGTTGATCCCAGAGGGAGGAAAGGCTCTGAGACTCCCTGAGGAATATTGAATGGCATCTTGCTGCCGAGCAGCTGCATCTGGGGATTACTCAGTAAAACAGAAGGAAGGGGAAAAAAAGGTTAATGCAGTGTTGGCAGCCGGCAGCTCCAGAAGCTCGTGTCCTTCAGGCTGCTGTGATTCAGCTCGGTGACTTCAGTGCAGGTGGTTCTCAGCTTATCCCTCAGGTCTGCCAGAGGAAAAGGGATTTGGGGGGAAATACCATATTAAATCTAAATTTCTGAAAAATTGATTTCTTAAAATTGATTTTTTTGGACAAAAGTGCATTTGTCAGCAGGGGCTAATTGTAAAAGGCACGTGGCTTGTGCATGCAGCCCTGTGAGCACCCTCTTTGCACAGGCTGTTTTCCTGTTTTTTTAGCTCTGCACCAGGGTCAGGATTGATGGAAGCTCTATCCTGATGCCTGTAACACCACAAAAACCCTAGGGCTGAATTTGGGGTGAGTTGAGGTGGGAGAGGCACGGGCAGGTGCCAGGCAGCTGCAGAGCTGCTCCCGTGAGCAGTGCTCCTGCTGCCATTGTGCTTTCCAGGAGCTCTGGCCAGGGTCAGCCTCCAGGCATTGCATGCTTTCTTGCAGGCTGCTGTGATGATCACCTACCACCAGCAAGCATGGGCTTGAGCAAAAGCTGGTCACCTGGATCCACAGGGTTTTATTTATTATTATTATTATTTTTGCAAACGAGCTGGGTGATCTGCACTCAGCTGTTGGCACTGCATCCTGTAGCATATGACAGATAATCAGCCTGGCTGCTGGCCCACGGAGGAGGTGAGGCTCCTATGGATGTGTGACCTGGGAAGGCACGTCAGCTCCATCAATCACTGCCTGCTGCTGCCCGTGCCTTGCGCCTCTCTTCAGCTTCTTGGCAAATTCAATATCTGCAGCAGGGCTCTGGGTGGCTCCTTGCCACTGGGTGAGCATGAGGTGCAGGGTCTGTGCAGGGCAAGGAGGCAGGGCAGGCTTCTGTCCAGTCCCCTCACCCCCTTTAATGTCATTCTCCAGGCAGAGAAAATGGATAAACTGCTGTCTTGCTGTGTTCCTTGTGCTGGGGAACACGGCTCCTTATGGACACCAGGACTCCTGCCAAATCCTCCTGATAATGGCCTGGGTCTTTAAAAGCCAGGGATTGGTGATACAGGGTGGGTTTTCTGGGTTTTGAGGGCTGGTGCTCAGCCATGGGGTGCATCAGGTTTCTACTTTATGGGGGTTAAACTTACCCAGGTCTCCACTGCTCTGCTGTGCTCATTCCCAAACTGCCCTGGGAGCAGCCACGTGCTGGGAATGGGGTCTGTGCTGCTGAGCCTTTTTCTAGAAGCAGTGAAAGCATCCTTTGGGGGTGCCAAATGCCCCATTCCTGGAGGTATCCTCAGAGAGAAGTCACTGCTGCCAGCACCCTGCTCCAGGAGATGGGAGATGCTCAGCTAAAGGAAGTCAGCAGTCTCTGAGGATGGCAGCTGTGGACACTGCCAGCACAGAGGGCAGAGAGGGCACTTGCTCTGCTCTGGGTGGGAAGGGAAGTTGCTGATGTGATGGAGAAAGGCTTTTTCCCTCTGCCAAGCTGCCTCCCACGTCTCTCCCTGCCTGCATAGCACTGCCCAAGGCAGTGTCCTCAGCGTGACTCCAGCTGCGTGCCAGCTCTGTCTCTTCACTTGCTCCTCTGGGATGTCAGTGCTTCTCCACTTAGTTTGGTATCTCCCCTTGGCTTTTCCCATGCTTATTTGTTACTTATGTGCCTAGCTACTGTTACCATATCCAGGAATGTTCTTCAGGTCCCCTTCTTCCTCCTGTGCCTTGGTGTTCCTCCATGTGAAAGGAGTGATTTCCAGGCTTTTTACCAAGTTTCAACTGTTTAATCCCATTGAGCCTCTCCCAGGCCCAGGTCCTTTCCTAGTGCCCATGCAGCTTTTTTAGGCTTTCATCCCTGCAGCCATCAGCTTCCTTCTCTGAGACACTGCCCTTCAAATGCCAGTGCTTGATTTTCAGTCTCCATGGCCAAGAAGCATCTCTGGGATCTGCTGTATCAGCTGTGCCCCTCTCCTTTACCAGCAGCCCCTTGGAGGCCCTTGGGAAGCTCTTTGGTTGTCCCCACATGAGCTATGTGATGTTTAGGAGACATTGCCACGGTCTCTACTGGTGTTCAGACAGGCAGCTGCTTTGGCTTGGTAAAAGCCAGCATCAGGTCAGATGTTGGCAGAGATCCCAAATGATGGGAAGGGTGAGCAAGGAGGACTTTTGCTGCCAACACCACTCTGAGCACAGGGGTTGCATAAGTATCCCATCCATCCATCCATCCATCCATCCATCCATCCATCCATCCATCCATCCATCCATCCATCCATCCATCCATCCATCCACATCTTTTCTTCATACTCACTTTCCTGCCTGCTTCTGGGTGTTACAGAGCTGCACAAAGCCCTGGTTCTCCCCAGTGTCTTCTTTTCTACCCCCAGCCTGCAGACCAGCAGCTCATTAGCACATCCTGGCCATCCCAGAGCTGCTGTTAGGCACGATGGGAACATTCTCCCTCTGTCCAAACCACATCTTGTGTGATTATTATCAATAAAAAGCTGCTGTTCCTTTTCCTCGGGTGTGAGCGGGAGTAGAGGATGTGCATGGACATGCTGCCTGTGTGTTTTCAGGAGAGACAGTGTGATTAAAGGTCATACAGGTTTATTACAGACAGAAATGCATTTTGGCTGCTTCAGGCTGGAGTAGAGCTATCAAAAGCTGTTGGACAACCGTTGCAGGGGTTCTGGAACTTCCAGAGGCTCTGGAAGATTGTCCCATTGGTGATGAGGAATTGTCTCTTACAGGGTTCCATTAGATCATGACACTGAGCAAGTGGCATTCCTGGGGGGGACTCTGGTATCCTGTTTGTCCTACTTGCCTTCAATTTATGTTATGGTTGTTATTTGTTTTTTTTTTTTGTTGTTGTTTTTTTTTTTTTTTTTGTTTTTTTTTTTTTTTTTTTGTTGTTGTTGTTGTTTTAGCTCTCCAAGATGCTGGACTATAAAAAAGAGTTATATCACTAATTAAGAGTTAAATGCAAGAAACACTGTGGGACTGTCTTCCCAAAGAACCTGGAAATGTGGAGCTGTGGGGTGGTGGCTTCCCCTGTGCTAAAGACATGCTTTTTATGGGTGTGACCCCAAACCCTCAGCATTTCCTGGTCAAAGTGACTCTTTTTACCATCCCTCAGAGCCAGCCATCAGGCGGGGAGAGCCCTGGAGAGGAGATGTGGAGCTCCCTGATCCCTTCCCACCTCTCTCCAAGGCAGGAGGGGAGGTGGAGGAGATGGAAACATGCAGCCAGCAGATTGTTGAGCCCAGTGCTGGCTCCTTGGTGACTTTTCATGCCTTGGAAGAGCTTTCTGCAGCTAGGACCCCTGGCATGCAGGCATGGGAGTGCTTAGTGACCACTGTGTGCTAATCCATTGCTGAGCTCACGGCTGCCTTCCCAGGCCAGCTGGGATGCCTGGGGTGCAGCATTGGCTCCCCATTCCTGCCCTCTATTTATGCCCCCCTTGCTGGGCATAAAAACCTTCCAGGCTCTGACTTATGACTCTCTTCTGTCTTTCTAAACAGGACTTGAGTTATCCTCCATGGCTGCCTGTTTGAGCTGAGAGCACCATGGTCCCTCTGGCCCCCAGGGGAGCGTTTGGATTTTAATGATGTGTGGCCAGGTTTGGGTCTGTGGTGGCCAGCAAACCCCAGTACTTGAGCATGGCATCTTTGAGGCTAAAACTCCCTTATTTATTACTCTTCCACTCTTCCTCATCCCATTAGGATTTCTCTGCCATAGCTGGCTGCTAATTTGAAGAATGAAAGAAATTTTGACAGGGCAAGAAATTAAATTTAAGGGGATGTGGGCTTGCTTATGATTGGTCTAACTCCAGCAGTATCTTTGCCTTATTTTAGGGATGCCAGCTAAAAATCCAGTGTTGATTGAATATAAACTTGGCGATGCTACTCCCTGATCTATGTGCCCACCAGCCCCTGGCATCTCATTTTTACATGTCTGTGTGCTGTCTGAGGTGCTGCTGAGTGGAAGGAAGCATAGGGACTGCCAGCATTGGATGGTGTTTTTTCAGTGGTGACTGTTTTCTCTCTCATTTTGCTTTGTTTTGTGGCAAAGGGGAACAATTTCTCGTTAGCTGGAATTTGGTGACCCGTGGGTGTCCCAGCATGTAGCCTGAGAAATGTGAGGTTAGAGGCTAAAAACCTTCCTGGAGCTTAATTGGACTAGCAGAAAGCTTCAGCTGTGAGTGGTGTCAGCATCCATCCCTGTTTGGTGGAGGCTGATTTGGATTTCAGATGTAAGCTCTTCCCCTTGGTATGGTCCAGAGGAGCTGATGAAGCAGCTACTTGAAGCTATTTTTCTATTTTTATGTGGAGTACTCTCAAGGAGGAGCATGGCTGCCAGCGGCACAGTCCTGTGATGCGAATCACAAAGCTCCCTCTGCTCCCTAAGATGTGCTGAAAGCCCCACTGTGGCTGCACTGCTCCCTGGCTGTAGGTGGCCTGCAGGTGATGAGTTACACTCTGGCTTGGCTCTGGCTCAGCTCCTCTTCTCCCTGGCTGCTCAGCCTCCCTGCAGGGAGCCATCGATCCTCCCCAGCCTTGCTGCTCGACCGCTGGCGGCTGCTGGTCGTCAGCACAAAACCTGCCAGGTGAGACCTTCAGGCATCACAGCCCAGCTGTGTCCAGCAGCCAGGAATTGGCTCCCACAGGAGCATCAGCTCTGCCTCCTCCTGGCAAATGTCCCTGCTCGCAGTGGGGGCTTGGATGGATGAGCTTTAAGATTGCTTCTAACACAAACCAGTCTGCGATTCTGTGATCAGAGCAGAGGCACCAAGAGGCATTTGAACCAAAGACAGGAAAACAGCTTTTCATCCTCCAGGCTGGAATTAAAGTCTGGAGTGAGGGTAGGTGATGGGAGCCTGTGGGTTCACGTGGAAAGCTCGTTCCTGCTCCTCTTGCAGCTCATCTAGAGATTTCATGGCAATATGAGCACATGTTGTGCTGCTTTGGGGTCAGTGCCCGGGCACTGTTCTGCGCAGGGATAGTGATGCAGCATCTTGATTTCAGTAATTAATAAACCCTTGGGGACTGGCTTTAAAAACTTCCTGTGGAATTTGCTGTGTCCTGCAGGCACTGATTCCTGCATGCTCCTGATGGGAGCTGAGGGACATGGGTGCAAACTGTTGCTTGAAGGGTTGGGATGAGCCTGGCATTTATCGGCCAGAATAGGAATATTGACTTGTGTAGTTTTAAAAGATTGAAAGAATTTGCTGGAAAACTGGGGTTTGGGGAGTGGAGGTGATGCAGTCATGGGACCCAGCACATTTGTAATTCCTGTGTTAGCATGAGGTTTCCATCTTGTGTGCTGAGAGACAGAGGCACATTCCAGACACCAGTCCCCTCTCTGTGGCCACTGGCATGAGACACATGTGGTGACACCATCTTCCTCACCCACATTCTTGTGTATCATGTGATTGGGCTCATTTCTTGCTCTCTCTTCTCTTGTAACCTCCCCATCAGGCCATGGAACAGAGCTGGCTTTGTGTCTGGAAAGCACCAGGATCTCTCCTGGCAACTGGAGCAAAACCTACAAAGAAGAGGAGATGAGAGCCAAGTGGGCGGCTTCCTAAACGTGCAGCCTGCAGGGGCTGGGACGTGCACATCATACCAAAGCAGGTTTTTAATATTAAATAGATGGAAGGAAGATGTCTCCTTTTGCCTGAGGGATAAATAGATCTGAAACTCATCCTAGACTTTGCTGCTTGTTGCATCTGAAATATGTGTGTCTCACCCTGGAATCAGCCTCTCCAGGAGCTGCCAATACCTGGCTACAACCCATGTGTAAAAATGCTCTGATGTTCGTGGTGTATGTGGGATGTGATGGAAGATCCAGTGAATGGATTTGCCTCTTTTTCCCCCAGTCCATGGCTATGTGCACCCCATGGTCTGGACATGGTGTTTCTCATGGTGCCACCAAAGCAAGTGTCACATCTGTGGTACTCTGGTGCCCTTCCAGTGCTTGACCTCCTCCAGGAGCTGTGTGGGTGCCTCAGGAGGTGCACCCTGCTTTGCAGGGACTGAGCATTGTCTCCTTTCCTCCCCCCACTTCCCTAAACAAATTTTACAGGTGTGAGCCCTGAGCACCTGGCTTGGTCCACAATCCACAGGACCTTCAGGACCAAATGCTGTTTGTAGCTGTGGGCAGACAGCTTATTGTGGAGGAGAACTGCTTAGAAAACTCTCCATCTTGCCACTGCCATTTGTTGGGAGATGGATGGGATAACAGAAGGATTTTTTTCTTATCTGCTTGGCCATGAACCTCCTGGGCCAGCCATGGAGGTGGATCATAGAGCTGAAGCTGCTCTCTTGTCAGAGATGCTTGTTATCGTGGTTGCAGTATGGAAGAACATCAAGAAGAGATAAATCTGCCAAAATTTAAGTAAAACCCTGCCAAAACCTGGCAAATCTAATCTGAACTTGGGCAGTTCCAAAGCTGCTGGATGTTGGCTCTCTAAAAGGAGAAGGGCTGCTGCCTTGCCTTGGGGAGTCCTTGAATGTGACTTGTTGGGGATTCAGAGCCTGGCATTGGGTTGGATCTGGGGTGTCAGCAGCATTTAAGAGGTGCTGTGGGGAGTGATGTATGATATTAATGGAGGGTGGTAGGAAAGAAAGAAGGAGCAAAGCAATGGAAGGATGAAGGATTTTCTCACTTGGAAAATACTGGTATACTTAGGAACAATTTCCCTGCCAGAAAGCTGTGGCCAATGTCTGTCTTAAATGTTCCTCTCATTGATTCATCCCATTTCCTCCTTGCTCCTCTGCATCATCCTCTGCGTAATTCCTCTCTCTCCTTTGATGTTTTCATCCCCCATGTATTTGTAGATTATGGCTGTGTCCCCACATAGCTGTCACAGAACCAAGCTATCCATATTTAGCTCTTCTAATCTCCTCTTCCAAACCAATCCCCTCAGCCTGTTATTTTTGTGCCTCTTCTTTGTACTTCCTTCAGTTTGTCTCTTGTGTCCTTTGCTGTCATGAATGGACTAGTTAAAGGTGTCCCTGCCCGTGGCAGGGGGGTGGAATGAGATAAGTTTTAAGGTCCCTTCCAAGCCTAACCATTTTGGGATATTAAGATGGCATCTTGGAGATGATCCCCTCTAGGTCACCTTGGGGTGGTGCTTGACTGTTTTATATATGTCTGTACCTCCATATTCCCCCAGTTTTCTTGCACAGGGACTCTGAATGTGAGTGGGACTTGCTTTTGGCCCTCTTTGAGGCCTTGGAGGCACAACCCAATGCCACAGCTTTGGCTGTTGTGGAAGGTCCAGCTCTCCCCACACCACATTCACAGCTTGGTTGATCAAAACCCCCCAAACAAAGCCCAGCTTTCACCCCACACTCCAACTCTTCTTTCTCAGCTCTGCTCTGAAAACATCAGGGCCTTTTATCACATCATCTCTTGTGCTTTATGAGTGTAAAAGTTGGTTTCTTAATGCTGTGATAAAACCACATCCCTGCACGTGGTTGCGTTGTCTGCCGTGGGTCCACAGTGACAGAGTGGTTGTGGTGGCTTTGTTCTTTCTCACCTGGAAGTGGGCACTGGCTGTTGGGATGGATGTGGACAAAGCTGGTCCCTGGACTGTGCACCAAGCAAGCAGAGGAACCCATCCTAGACGAGACAGGTCTGAGCCCAGCTCATTTTTACTTCAAGGGTTGGATCTGTTTTCTCCCTTCTACATTGACAAGAATCCAATTTTGTACTGAAATGATTTGTAAATGCCGAGCTGTCTCCCCTCTGACTGATTCCTATGTACTGCAGCTTTTCAAAGGTAAGGACTTTGTGCCTGGATAAGCATTAATTAAAAGTGATTGAATTATTAATGCTCTGAGTTTGCATGTAGGGTTGTGGGTGTGTGTGCACACGTGGCTGTGCCCTGACATGAATTGCTGGAGGCCTAGCAGCCACATTGTCCGTGTTTTAGGGGTTTAGATTGGTGAGACTTATGTAGAGGAAAAAATGGGTGAAAAAACTGAAGGAAAAGTTGAGGCAGGCAGGTGGAGCCGTGTTATTCCCTAACAGAGAGCTGAGCTGCTGTGCCAGCTTCTTGTGCTCAGCCCTGACCTTCCAAGTGTCAGCTTTGGCTTGCAGTCCTTGGTTGGTGATCCTTGCCAAGGTTTGTTGGTAACTTTTGTATTCTTGCTGTCTCCAGGAGCCTGCTTTTTCGGCCTCCTTCAGCCTCATCTCTTGATCTGTTGGAATGGAGATTCCAAGCCCTGCAATATGTTTTTCATCCCTCGGCCACCATCCCTAGGGTGGTGGGGCCTGTGCTCGGTGCTCAGGATGCTGGCCAGTGTGCTGTGTAGCACAAGGCAGACCCTGTAGGCAAGTTAAAGCCACCTGCCATGAAAATCCTGCTTTTTCATCTGATTTCTCCTGCCTGCCTTGCAGATTCAGGTTTTAGGGATGTCTGTAGTTTGGCTGTTTCAACCTGTGTGTCATTTGGCCAGGTTTGTGCAGCTGGTGGTTATCAGATGGCTCTTAACAGTGGCTGGAGCTGCCAGTGGTTTGTGAAAGGTCTCATAGATTTGTATCCTCCTTCCAGGAGATTGATGCACTGAGGCACTGTGAAACCTTTTATGTTCTCCTTTGCCTGCTTAAATGTGCTGGTCAGCAAGTGCTGTTAATGGCAGCTATTGAGCACTGCTCAGGTCCTCGGGTGCAGCTGCCTGGTTATTTTGTTGGAAAGAAAATAAGCAAAAGCTAGACTTTCCCTCACAGTGGTTCTTCCACACAGAAACCTGCCTTGCAGGAGACTTGGCTGGTGTCAGAGGTGCAGGGATGCTGGAGGATGGAGATGTAGGAAGCAGCAATATGAGAAGCCTACCATGCATTTGTGATGGTTGGCTGTGTTGACAGAAGGGTGGGTGCAGGTTGTGGGGCGTGATGGGAGACCTGGGTTCCCAGTGGGAAGTCACTTGCTGTCATCAGAGCTTTCCTGCTCAGGCAGCGCTGCCAGACGTGAGGATGGTGAGGCTGGTGACCATGGCAGCAGTGGTGCTGAAGAAGGAGCTGGAGGCTGGGTTGGTCTTTGTGAAGGATGCTCATAGCCATCCGTGATCAGGCTCTATGTTTCTAATCATCTCTGCTCTCCCATGACCCAGATGCATCTCCAGTGCTTTTCCACATGGGATCTTTTCCTGTTTCCCCCCCATCTGAGCTGCTTCACATTTTAATTCATTAAATGAGGAGACCTGTGGCACTCCATCTGTGGGATATCAGTGGTTTATGATGGCTGAATGGAGACCCAATGACGTGCTGGGACTGGTGCACAGAGGTCCCAGCTTGGATTTCTTTCCCGTGTCTCTCACTTATGTCACCTGTCCCCTTTCATCACTGCTCTTCACTACGTCTCTCCTGCTGGAGACACCTTTTTTTCCCTTCCAGGAGCAGATCTGATAGTCTTGTAAGTGGTTGGAGCAGGTGACTTGGTGCCAGCACGTCTGCCTTGGATACTATTCCTGGCTTTATTGAAGACACGGTAATATGCAAGACTGTGCCTCTGCGGTGTCTGCCTCCTCTTGATCTCAAAACGCTGCAAGCACTGAGATAAGACAGGCTGTGTTCAAGCAGTGATTTTATTCCCCTCTCCTCTGCAGAGAGAAAGCAGCTCCTTGTAAGTCATGCTGGGTTGTATTTGCATTTCTCCAGCAGTGTGGCTGAGGTTGATAGCACCCGGCTGTCTGGGTACTTGGATCAGTCCCCCACCACTGGCATGGTGGGAGGTTGTACCTCCAGCGTCACTGGTGAGATGTCTCACCACGATATTCCATTAGCTGTGACCAGGTCTGGTTTTGGTGGTGCTGGTCGTGGGGCTGTGAGCTTTATGCAGATAATCCTCTTCCAGAGTTTGGTTCCTGTGGCCCACTCACCTGTGGCCAGAACAGACGTCCTCAGCCAGATCCACCCCAAAGTGCCCAGATAAAAATGAGTCTGAGTTGGGAATGCCAACCCCAGCACTGTGCTGCATTGTGCCATCCTTTTGGCCACCGTCTGCTCTGGCCATTCTGCAGGGACTTGCTGGCCAGGGAAGGTGTTTGCATGGATGCAGGCAAACCCCTCCTGGATCTCAAGAGCTGGAGCCCAGGTGCTTGGCATGGCCAGGAAAGGACACGGAGGCACCTTTTGTAGGTAGAGCATTCCCATTGCACCTTGGCATCAACAGCCCCACAGCTGGGAGATGCCATAAATCCCAAGTCTAATGGGTGGAAGCGGATGGTGATGAGCCCTGGGAACAACTTGTGAAGGAGAGTGATGGAGAATTGGCCTCTCTTGGCATGTTTTTAGGGGGATGCTAATTCCCCTGGGGCTGGGAAATTGAGACTTCTGCTTCTTAAACCTCCTTACTTCCCATGTGAATTGCCTGGCTCTTTGGTGGTGGTGCTGGCCAGGAGGTCCCACGCTCGCTTGGCTTCTCTGGAGAGTGAACTCAGGGAGTGTGATGCTGAGCCCTCTCCATTCTGCACAGATGGAAGCACATGGAAGCATTAATCCTTCCTTGTGGCATTTACTGCTTCTTGGTAAGGGGGAGCTGTCACAAATGTCAGTCCCTTTTTCTTGGAGCAACTGTCCTGTTGCTCTGTGGGCTCAGATTTGCCAGCTAAGGAACCCAATATATTCCCCAAGTGTTCCTGTGGCCTGTAGAAATAGCTGGCTTTGTTTATTTGAGCTTGTGTTTACCCAGGGAAGGGAGACTTTTGTCTAGAACAGAATCCTTTTTTCACATCTTGATGTCAGCAACCTCAACTTCCTGCTGTAGCAAGAGGGGAGAGCAGTGGGGCAGCAGCATTGGGATCAGTGCCCCAGACCACACTCCTGGCTCCATCCTTGGACCTGACACTTGTGCCACCATTATTTCCCTGCATGTTGGAAGCTCTTGTTGGCTGCTTTCTTGCTGGAGAAATCCAGCCAGCAAGCAGTCAGTGTTAAGTGGTACCTGCACTGTTTGGGGACGGGATCTTCTGGAGCCTGTTGCACGTGGCATGGGGTTAAGTACCTGCAGTGTGTTGGGATGATGTTGCTGGGGGACGTGACTGGAGCTCTGCTTGCAGGTGGATTTAAAATGGAATTGTAGACATGTTGGGCTTCAGAGCCAAGAAAGGGATTTTGTCTTCAGGGTCTGCATACCCAGCTTTGAGGGTCAGGTTGGAGAAGACTCTTCTAAATTCCTTCCAAGGTCAGAGGGGAAGAGGCACTGTGGGGCTGTGGTTTTGGGGTCTAGAGATGCCTACCGAAGATGCTTGTCACCTGGGTGGATCTGCTCCCTGGGGGTCTCTCACCAAGGAGCTGCAAGCTAACATACCCAGCTCCTACTCTGAAAAAACAAAACTGTGGGGCATGTAGTGACAGACCAGAACAGGAGTGAGAACATCAAAGCTCCCAAAGGCTGAGCTGAGCTGATCAGTGACATGGGATGTGTTGGGAGCAATGCTCCTATGATGGAGCACCTTTGGTCCGTGTTCTGTCTCCTGACACACAGAGTCATGAGTTTGTGACTCGTAACAAGGCTCCCTCTTGGCTTTTCTTGTCTCCGTGTCTGCAGGAGTGAAAGGACCTTGTAGGTGAAAAAAATAGTACATGTGCTGCATAGCTTCTTCATGTGGGGATACACAGGAGCCTAGAACTGTCTCAGATGCTTTGGTGGTCTCACCCTGAGTTCTGGCTGACAGATGGGGTGCAGATCTGAGGGTGCCCTACACCGTCACACCCTCTCTACCCTTGGAAATGCACCACAGATATCTCTGCTAGTTGCTCTTCTCAGGACGTTTTGCTTTTGGCTTTTGTCACTCCAAAATGCATTTTTCTTGCCTGACTTTTATTATTGGGGACAAACCAAAATTCTCATAAATATGAATGGGTGGTCTGGATGGTCCAGGGAGTGGCATTAAAACCAGTGGGGTGTTTTTATTTCTGGTTTTCCCTCTTTTCACTCTCTGATTAATAGTTGCTGTTGTGATGTCCCCTTGAGGGCAACCGATGCTAAGGAGCCAGCACTGCTAAGATGGCAGGCATGGCTCTGTGTGCATCTCTCCATGCCAGCACCCACTGCCATCCTTCCCTTCCTGTGGGACCCCGTTCCACCTTCCTGGGGGGCTGTAACGAGGGGTAGGTTTTAATTATCCCCCAGAGCCTGGCATCACTCTGGGCTCTCGGTGGATTTGCTTTTCCCCCGGCGAGCAGAGCCCGTGCTGGCCGCTGCCGCCCAGGCTTGGCTCCGTTCCACTTCTGTCCTCGGCGGTGGTGAAAGCACGTTCCTCGTGATGGGAAAGCCTCCGCCAGAAACACAAAGGGCTTTCATTAGAGGAGGCAGCGGCGGGCGGACACGGATGGCCAGCGCTGGCACACAGGAGCTTCACCCCATGTAACTCCCACAGGGGTGGCTGCAGACACACCGGGTTCCTCCAGCAGGGAGAGTGCAGCCAGTATTTAATCACCCAGCATGGAAAAAGAAATGAATTTTATTTCTGCAAGGGGTATTTAAGGCCCAAAAGTGGTGTGGGGGGTGGCCAGAAGGTACAAGGCTCGTTTTTGGAGCTGGGGATCTCGGCTAGCACAGCCCTGGAGGTGATGTGAAATGCACTGCTGTGGGGTGGGAGTGCTGCCCACCACCCCCAGGCCAGCATTGCCCCAGGCTCCCTCTCTGCCTCCAATGGGGAGAGCAGCCAGGAGAGCTGCCCCATGCTATGTAGGGCACTCCCAACCATCCTGCATCTCCTGACCTTGCTCAGAAAGCAGCAGGGTGAAAAGATCATGGCAACGGGAGATAAGGCACACATAGAGGGGGAGGTGAATTTCAGCGATTGATCCATGTGTCTTTTCCTCCAGCATGGCTTTCAGCTTTTTTTGGTTCTGCTCCTGCCCTCACCCTTGAAGAACCATCCTGAACCTTTTTATTTTGCTCTGGAGCTTCAGGCAAGGGAGCAGGAGAGCCGCCTTGTCTCCCCACGGCTGCTGAAAGAGGCTGTTTATTACAGAGCAGGGTGAGATATGAAATCCCATCAAGCCGCCTTGCTTATTAGAGATCTCAGTGAGCTGCTTATTATGCACCATGGCATAATGCAGATTACGAATGTGACCGGGCGATAATTAGCAGAGCTGGAACTGTAATTAAACGCTCCTGAGCTGCGCTGTGGTTTCTCTTGCAGAGTGGAAGGAAGCTGAACGGTCTCAGCAGGTCTCCAACGCGCACACGCAGCCACCACTCCCCAGGCAATGGGGGCGAGTGATCCCTGCCACTCCCTGGGCTCTTCCTGCTGCCCACCCAAGCCAGGCAGCCCTGCCTGGTTCTTCCCTGGCTTTTCCTTTGCTGGAGACTGACTTGTGGTTTGCAGAATGTGGCATTGAGGAGCCCCTTCAAAGAAGCCTCATGCTTCCTTGGAGCATCTTGCCCTGGATCTGCTGATGAGGTTGCTGTGTTTTGGGGGGTGATTTTCCTGTGGGAGTCTTCTGGAAGCTCCTCTGACAGCCTTCTGGGGTGGTTTTATGCCAAAACCACCCTTCTTGAGTCCCATGGGGTGCAGTTGGGCCACTGACCCTAGGGCAGCCTTGGAGGTGGGTGGTCTGGAGATGGGCTCCTGGGGGAGAGCTGGTTCTGTTGCTGGGAGATTGGAGGTGGTTGTGGATGACAAGCTGTGCTGCTGGGGAGGGGACTGTGGGGTCCAACCACTGTTGTTAGAGACCTCTAGGCCATCTTTAGTGCCAAGTGGGCTGCATGTTGCTCTGATGAGCCATCTAGAGAGAGGATGGATGCAGGACAAGGAGAGAGCTGCAGACTGAAAGTGCTTTGTGTTCTTCTGGAAGAGTAAATGCACTTGCCCTGTCAGAGCCAGGATGTGACATCCTCCTCTCTGCTCCTCTGCCTAGAGATTTGTGTCGCCAGGGGTGTGGAGAGAATCTGTGGGTCAGGAGTTGGTGGGGAGGTGGGATGCTCCAGGCACTTGCTGTGGTTGTGGGCACCCAGGGCAGGGGCAGGCTGGGTTGGACATGCAAGGTTCTGCTGGAGTTGTTTCCCTTGCTTGAAGGATGGAGATGTGTGAGCAAGAGAGGGAGCAGGCAAATTTGGCAGCTGGTCAGGACCAGGATGAGAGTCAGCAGCAAGGTTGGAAGGGATCGTGGGCTGGTGCCCATGTCCACACTTGGTAACCACAAATTTGGGCTCTCCAGCTCTGTTGTTTTCCCTCAGCAGAGTTTTAGAGGGTCTGGGACTAGAACTGGGTGCTCTAAAGGAATCTTTGCCTGCTTGAAACTGAAACTGAGGTCAGCACTTGCTGCGGATGTGATGAGTTTCCTCAGTCTGCTTCTCTTCTGAGGTAGCCCAGTGTCTAAAGATCACAAATGGTGAAGAGAGGATGTCTAAGCTGAGGAGCCACTCGCCCCTTGCTGCAGGTCCTTGCAAGGCAAGGCGAGGGGGTGGCTGGCCATGGCTGGCTTGTCTGATGAACCCCAAAGGAGGAGAAGGTCTCCACCTTGCCTTGGCCAGCCACAGAATCAGCCCATCAGCCATCCTCCTCCTGACACTGCTGTAATCTGCTTGCGTGGCAGAGCGGCCAAGGACCTTGGCTTCTCAGCAGCAGGGTTGCTTGGCTGGGCTTCCACTTGGCATGTTGGCTTGTTGGCTTTCCAAGCCCGGCTCTGGCTGTGGGATCTGGTTTCTGTGTGCAAAGAGAGCACAATGGCTGGATCAGGCTCTGAAGCAGATACTTGCATAGGGAAGAGGGATATCATCCAAGTGCCTGTGTCTGCAGGTGGTCACAGGGTAGTTCTGGAAGAAGAAGGATGTTGGTTTTCATGGGTGCCAGAGGGAGTCTGCTACTCGTTTGTCCTGTCCTGCTGGTTGAGCAGAAGCTCTTCTAGTGAGCCATCGGGTCCAGAGTCATTGACTGCATTAACATCTGAGCCATAGCCAAGAGGCATCCTCACCAGGCATGATTACAGAAGCCGTCGGGGAAGGAACTTGCCACAAGCTCTTTCAAGCAGGAGCAGAGATATCTCCTGCACAAGGATTTTTGGGTGTGATCTCTGTGACTACAGAGCTCCTTAGGGTTACATGGGTATGGGCATGCCAGGGCAGCAGAGCCCTGCGAGATCCTTGTCCTCTGATGGGATGTGGGACATGAACTGAAGGTGGCAGTCCTGAGCTTGAGGTTCTCCAGGAATGTAAATGTCTGTTGATACTTGCTCTCCCTTCCGTGTTGCCAACAGTATTCCTGACAGTGACCACATTTCTCTTTTTTCCCCGCAGATGGAATCTCCAGTCTCTACGCCCGCAGTGTTGCCCTTGCATCTTCTTGTCCCTGTGGTCAACAACGACATCTCGTCGCCGTGTGAGCAGATCATGGTACGCACCCGCTCGGTGGGGGTGAACACCTGCGATGTGGCCCTGGCCACCGAGCCCGAGTGCCTGGGCCCCTGCGAGCCCGGCACCAGCGTGAACCTGGAGGGCATCGTCTGGCAGGAGACGGAGGATGGTGAGTGTCACCGAGCTTCTTGCTCTCTGACAGCGTCACGGGGAGTTGCGGCAGTCCCTTCCTTCCCATGTCCCTGCTGTGTTGTTCTTTGGCATGTCCTCGGCTTTCCTGCCACCAGTTGGGTGGTCAGGACAGAGGAGCTGTGTGAAAGCAGTCCATAATCCATCCAGTAAAGGGAGTAATGGGCCAGTGCTTGCATCAGCCCTGTGTGTTGCGTTATCCCTTTGCCCAGACAGCAGGCGAAAATCTAAGCTGCCGTTTCTCTGCCCTTTGACAAGAGCTGACTTGTTCTGGAGGTGCCAGGGGAAAGGCCGTGCCAGCCGGCATGGGAATTCGACAGAGTTGACTTCATTTTTGCTTGGCAACCCACAGGTCTGTCACAAAAACACTCAAACCCTGGGAGGTGGCAGAAATCTCCTGCTGGATTAAAAAACCCCAATGGAGCTCTCAAAATTGACTCAGTGGGAGATCAGCCTCTCGTCTCTCTTGCCAAGCCAATCCAATCTTTTTTTTTCCACTGGAGCTCATCTCATCCGTGCACAGCTTGGTTTGCTTTCCCAGGTCCTTTGATGGGTTTTCGTTGCTCTTGGTGCTCTGCCAAAGAATGCAGGGATGAATAGGTGGCTCAGTGGCCCATGGCAAGTGCTGGAACTTGGCCTTCCCCCTAGCCTGAGTGGGATGCTGGAGGTTTCTGCCTTTGGAGGCACGGAGTGAGCTCCTTGTGTTTGTGTCTGGAAGCAGAAACAGTCCAGAAGCACAAAGGTGAGAGAGAGCAGTGGTGGTGGAGGCTGGTTGGGGGGTCATCTCAGCCAGGCATCCATGTGCTCCTCTTGGACATCTGCTCCCACTCTTCCATTGCTGTTCTGTCTGGAGAATGAAGCTGTTGGCCTTTATCCCAGCCACTCCTCACTGAGACTCTTTATTATTGGTGATGGAAGCTGAGCTGAAATCTCCGTTCCCATTATCGACTTCCAGCGAGGTTCTCTTCTTGTCCCATGCTTTGGGAAGGTGGGGGTGGAGCCAATTTGCCTTTTCTCTCTTCCTTCTGGCAAACTGGTTTTGAAACAGTGGTTGGCACAGGACCAAGTGCTGCAGTAGCTGCCAATGTGAGCACTGAAGTTATTCCCCTTGGAAGAAGTGTCTTGAGAAATAGCACCTGAGCTGTTTGGGAAGAGAGCAGTGGATGGACCATGCCAGGAAGACTGGGATGTCTAGCTTGGGATGGGGACCTCCACACTCTTCTCCTTTACCATCCATTCCATATGGAAAAAAAAAATCACCCTGATTGAGGCAGCTGGGAGCTCTAAGTGTGTTTTTCTGCTGCTCCAAAGCAGAAGCATGTCAGATGTAAAACCTGTGAGAAGAAACACAAAACAGGAGAGTTCGGGAACCCTGCTCTGCGCATCCCAGGGCCAGGGGATCTGCAGGGTGGATCTGCTCCAAAGAAACCTATGGAAGGTCTGCACTGATCTGCCACCTCCCCAGCACTGCGTGATCAGTGTCTGCAAGAGCCTGGTCACTTTGTAGGATACAACACCTTCAGCTGGGGAAACTGAGGCACAGCGGGTCTGGGTTTTGGGAGATACAGCAGCACAGAGGAGCATTGGCACCCTTCATTTGTGAGGCTCCCCCATCTCCCCAGCCCCATCAGCCTGCTGTCCTGGTGTGATTTCCCTCAACCCAAAAGCCCTGGAGCTGCAGAGTTCCCTGAAAATCCCAGGGCTGCTGGAGAGCCCCATGGGCAGCAGCAAAGCTGGGGAGAGCTTGGAACTTGTGTGGTGGTTTTGGGTGGAAATCAGGAGAGGGTCATGGTGGCCATGCCAGGGTGGATGAACTGAGCATCCCTGAGGCAGGGAGCACGGAAACATCCCTCCCTGCCAGTTCCTGGTTGAGAGGCCTTGCCATGGGAGCAGTTGCTGCTCTTTTCTCCTGCTCCTCACCCCACCATGGAGCTCCACACCTGTCTGCCTGTCTGTCCACATTACCCCTCACTTCCACAGCCACCATTTCTGAGCATGCCTTGGAGGTGTCCTGTGATTTCCCACATCCCAGATTTTTTTAGTCTGTGGTAATTCAGTGAACTCACACAGTGACGCTTCTCTGCCAGCTGCTGATGGTTGCCACTGTTGGGAGCAAGGATTTCACATCCAGTCCTGCACAAAAAAGGCGAGCCCTGATACTGCCTGTTTGGTCTTGGCTCCGGTCACACGGCATCTCTTGTCCTTGAGTGTAAAGGCAGGGGGGGAGCCATCCCTGTATTTTGCCTGGCATCTCTCCCCTGCCTTCCCCTTGTTAAAGACGGAGTCGAGGGTGATGCTGGATCTGGCTGTCAGAAGCTGGAGCTTGTGAAATGTTCAGGGATGCAGCAACCATCTCCCCTTGCCCAAAGGATACAGAGGAGAAAGCTACACCAAGGGCATGTCTGCAAAGTCAGAAGAGCTGCTTCCAGCATCTGGAGACTCTCCTCAATATCTCCAGAGGGATTAATTTCTCCCCTTGCTCCTTGGGATGGAGCAGCCTCATTGGACTGCATGGAAGGACCCCAGAGCAGTGGAGCAGCTCTTGGCTTGCATCAAGTTTAGAATGACGGAACTTAGGAATGGTTTAGTTTGAAAGGCACTTTAAAGCCCAGTTCATTCATCCCCTGCCGTGGTCAGGGACACCTTCCACTAGCCCAGGTTGCCCAAAGTCCCATCCAACCTGGCCTTGAACACTTTTAGGGATGGGGCAGCCAGAGCTTCTCTGGGAAACTTGTTCCAGGGCCTCACTACCCTGCCAGGAAGGAATTTTTTTCCTAATATCCAATCTAAATCTCCCCTCTTTCAGCTAAAGCCATTACTCTTTGGCCTGTCACTTCTTTGGCCTTGCAGAAAGTCCCTCTTCAGCCTTCTTTTAGAGATCCCTTCAGGCACTGGGCTCTTAAGATCTCCCTGAAGCCAGCCTGCTCCTCTCCATGCGAGTCTGCAAAATCATGGAGAAAAGCTTCTAAAGCCAAAGCCAAAGCCTGGCAATGCTTGGAAAGATAAGTTGGACAAGAAGGACCTGTCCATCTGAGATGGGAGCATGAAGCTCTAGGGAACCTGATGATGTCCTTCTTCTCTGAACCAACTTTGTCCTCATCTCCCACTAGAAAATCTGCCATGAGTCCATGAGCCCTGCTAAAGGTATCCCAGAGGGCTCCCAACCATCTGGTTCCGGGCTTTTGGTCCCCCTTCTCCTCCACCATTCCAGGTTGGTGTTGGCCCAAGGACTGGTCTAGCTGGTAGTGACACTGTTATTCGTGCTCTCCTGTGGCCATGCTGGTGACACTGTCCCTTTGCTGAGCCTGGCTTGCACAGGGATGTGTTTTATCAGGACACTTTGAGTGGGGAGCAGCTGTCTTGGGAGCTCCCCTGGTGCTGTTATGTGTAATTCTGATCCTCAGGAACTGAGGAACAGATTAAGTGATCGATCACACCAGGAAGCATTGCTCTCTTGGCTGCCTCAGGAGCTGCCAGGTCTCCTCCATCCCCCTCGGTGAAGCTGGTGTCACCTGGCTTGGGCTGTGTCACCTTGTCACCTTCCCACGGTGCCACACCAGTGCTGATTGCAGCAAAACAAGCACAAACCCTCTGAGCCATGAGGATCATGGTGTGTCAGCACCTGGAAAACATCAGCACACTGTACATCCCTTCCTCTAGTTCCTGCTGTGATGTTAGTGCCAGGTTACTCATGGCCCAGATTTCTGTACTCCAGACATTTGGATTGTCTTTTTGCAAACTTCTTGTGAGGGTATGATAGAGCACAAGCCTGCCCAGGGTTGGCACATGCCAGTGGATGTGTCCTTGCTTGGAGCAGGAGGGAAATGCAATAGATAGGGATAGAATGGGGAAGATAGGAGGGTGAGAGCAAAGACTTCTCAAATACAATGGATAGTGGCTTAGACGCTTCCTCTGCCAGCTCCCCTGGGAACCATGAGGTCTCATCAGGTCTCATGGACTTACACACCTTGAACTTCTCTTACAGCTGGTTCTTCCTTCTCCCTGTCTTTGCCTCCTCCATCTCAGGTGGTGTGGCTGGAGCCGGTGTTGCTGGTGAAGATCAAGGCAAACAAGTCATTGAGCCCCTTAGCTTGGGCTGCCCCAACTGCAGGCTTTCGTTTGTGTGTTTGAGTTTCTCCAAGAGTTCCTTGTTAATGCATCAGGCCTCCTGGCATTTCCACCTGAATTCTCTTTGTTGGGATGCATTGCTCCTGAATTAAGGAATGATCCTTGGATGTCGCCCAGCTTCCTTGGGTTCCACTCCCCTCCAGCACTCTGTCAAACGGGTCTCTGAAGAGCCCATAGTCTTCTCTCCTGAAGTCCAGGGCAGTGATCCTTCTGTGTGCTGCAGTCCCTGGAAAGCAGTTGGATGGCCAGGGACAGTCATGCACCATCTGAGCATCCATCCCTGCATGGTGTGATGGGATGATCCCATCTCCCACTGGCCCTGCCAGGGAAACCATGTTGCCTGTCAAGGTTTGACAGAGGGAACTTCTCTGAGAAGACACCAGAAACCTCCCCCATGTTGGACAAGGTCAGTTAAGGCAGAGCCTGTCAGCAATGGGGGCAGGATAATGTATTTAGGAAGGGGAGAAAAAGCAGCCCCCATTCCCCATCCCCCTGTGCTGTTTGGGGGCAGAAATCTAGAAATCAGGAGTAAAGTTGAGCCTGGGAGGAAGCCGGGAGAAAGTATTTTAAAGTTTGGTTTTATTTCTCATTACCCTACTCTGATTTAATTTGTAATAAATTAAATTAGTTTCCCCAGGGCGAGTCTCTTTTGCCTGTGATGGTAATTGATGAGTGATCTCTCCTCACTGGGGGAGGTGACAATTATGCTGGACAGCCCCGTGATGTCCCCTGTCTCCTGGCAGGAGCATGGTGGCCATGAACAGCTTTGGTGTTGTGTCCCAAAGCCTGGGCACTACAGGTCAGGTGGGATCTCTGACATGGGCAGGGCTTAGTGAAAAGCTGGAGTGTCCTGAAAGTAATGCAGCTGGAGGGGAAATGACAAAGATAATGTTAAAGATGATGCAGCTGGGGAAGAAATTCATGGAAGAAGGGGCATCCCAAAGCCAGGACATCCTGCAAGTGATGCAGATGGAGGAGGAGTTCATGGAGATGTTCTTGGTTGGGCTTAGGGGATTCATTGAAAAGAGGGGAAATGTGCCCCAGTAGAATGGCTCCTGGTGCCCACAGCACCTTGTCCTCCATCCCACATAATCCCAGGATTTTCTCATACACTGCCTTCCTGAATTCCACTTTGCACCGTCACCAACCCTTAATTTTTCCAGCCAGGATACAACTCTGATATGAGCACTTGGTGAGCAGGATGCTGAGTGATTTACACCCAGATTTGGGTGATATTGATTCCTTAAGAGCTTGAGAGATGTCACCTTCCCATGAAACCAGATGGGATAGGAGTTACCCAAGTGGGATTCCTTCTGTTCAAGAGCATTGGTGTTCTTGGAGATGTGAAAACATTGCTTCCTCACTGCTGCCCTTGTCATGCCTGCTCATCATCCTGCCGTGGGAGGGGGACACAGTGGGTGAAAAATGCTGCTTAGGATCTATCCTGGGGTTTAAATTGTCCTGGGTTATTGTTGGAGGATTAGGAGGGGATTTGGTGTGATTGGTTGCAGCGGGTTAAATATAGGCTGGTGTGTGTTGGAAGTCTGGCATTCCAACAGGGAAGGAGACATGGTGCCAGCTCGTTTTGCCCCTTCCTCTTTTCATCTCTCTCTTGTGACTGTGGTGGTCGGGATGAAAAATGCCAGCACTTCTTTCTAATATCACACACTGGCCCCAGGATGCAAAAGAGACTGCAAGTGGTTTGCCATGCAATTAACTTCCAGTGGCTCACGTGGTCTTCTCTGCCTTCAGAGGGATTGAACTGGCAGGGAGAGCAGAGGGACTGGGAGGAATGGGGCCTGGGTTAGTGCTGCATGTTCCTCAGTGGCTCCCAGGTCCTTGGGCAGCTCCTGGGAGGATCCCACAGCAGCTCTTCAGAGGTGTCCTGGGAATGGTGGGGTTGGGTTGGGGTGCAGGATGCAGCCAGGAGCTTCTTTGGATTTTAAGGAAAGGGGGACAGGCTCCTGCCTGCCAGAAACTGCTGCATTAGGAGGAGCAGAGGGCCATATTCCATGTGCCCTCTTTGGGATGCCTGGAACCAGCATCCCACTGTTGCCACTGATATTTCCATGCATGGGGCTGTGGGTTCCCAGCATTGGTTTCTCCCTCAGGTTGTCTCCATAATCACAGCCTGGCCATGTCTTTGTTGAGGCAGGTCCTCAGCACCTTCCTCTGAAGGCAGAACCCAGCATCTCTTGCTCACTGGGATGAGCCAGTTGTGGCTCTTGGCCACGTGCTGGCACCGTGTGTTCCCATGATCTGCTCGCAACATTTTCCAGGAGGAAAAGGAGAAAGAGAAGGTCTGCATTTCATTTCTCTTTCTGAAGGAGCCCCACGTGTCAGGCCTTGGCTCCATGTATTATCCATGCCGAAGCCTGCAGCTGGCTGCTGGCATAGCACAACGGGGGATGTGGGCTGAGATTTATAAACATGCTTCAGGCGCAGCTGCTCCGGGCTCCCTCGGCTCCATCCATCTCCCAGGGCCATATATCTTGCTGCACTCATCAACCCTTGCAAACCCGTTCCTGAGTTTTACCTTGCTTGGATAAATGTGCCTGGCACAACAGACTGTGCTGCAGTTGTGTGGAAATCAGAGTGATCCATGGCAAGGAGGAGACACACAATGCTGAAGGGTGCTGTGGGAGACCCCTCTGCCTCCCAGAAGAGGTGCTGAGGGTCACAGTGTGGGTGTGAGCCAGGCAGTTCCTCTTCTGAATTAGTGTGGAAAAGCTGAAACTCCAAGGTTTTCTGAATGCCCAGTGACTTTGCTTCATGATGGGAGGAGGTGGCCCCATGGATGGTTCTCCAGATGGAAATTCAGGGCAGAGGGATTTCCTTGGAGGTGCTGAAGCAAAGTGGCCCAGGGCAGTGGAGGGTTATTCTGCCAGGATTGGGTTTTCCTGCGAGGGACAGTCGCCTGAGCAGGAATGCTGGGCTCAGCTTGCCATCTAGTGGCAGCAGCAGCTTTTTCTGGAGGGTCATGAGGTTCAAGGCCATGCTGGTTCATGCAGACCCATGCTGGGTCCACAGCTCCACTCTAGGGTCCACAGCCTTGCTACGAGCTTTCTGCATTTCCCCCAGGGTCTTCCCAGCTCTTTCTCTCTGGAGATCACATTCCCTATCCTACCTGAGCACACATGGAGCCAATGTTGATCTTCAGGTCCCCTCTGAAGGGCTGAAATCCCATAGCCCTTTGGAGGTCACTGGTTTTAATGTCCCATGAAAGTAGGGAACAGGAAGAGAGGTTAGGTGAGACATGCCAAGGGAAGGGATGAGCTGGGAGTTTCCAACTCCCATCTTGGTGCCCCTCCAGTCTTGGAGCCCAATGTTTCACCTCTTCTGAGAGCCCATGACCACTTGTCCATTCTCCTTCAAATCTAGAGCTAATCTCTTCCTCCTGCCTGTCTGGAGGGGCAGGTTCCTGGCACCTTGGGATCACACCTGGCCCCATCTGACCCTTTCTCCTCACCTTGCAGGGATGCTGGTGGTCAACGTCACCTGGAGGAACAAGACATACGTGGGGACACTGCTGGACTGCACGCAGCATGACTGGGCGCCTCCCCGGTAAGTGGGTGGGGGGCTCTGATGGGCTCCTGGTGCTGAGGGCAGATCTGGCCCTGTATGACCCCCATGGAGCCTGGCACACTGCCCTGTGCCCATGGGGCTGCCACAGAGGTTGGCATCTCCGCCTTGCCCAACCCAGCTGCTCCCATGACTCTTTGCCCCTGCAGTCACACGTCCCTTGCCCTGGGGACTGGAGATGGTTTAGCACAGCCCAGGGGACCTCTCTGTTTCCTCCTTATGGGTCAGTGGGGAGAGAAATCTATGGGATTGGTAGCGAGGGGAGTAAGGGGCTCCCCACTGTGCCTTGGGGACAGCACAGCCCAGCAGGGCCACCTCTCTGTTAAAACCTCTGTGTCCTCCTCCCTGTAGGTTCTGTGACTCTCCCACCAGTGACCTGGAGATGCGCAACGGCCGGGGCAGGGGCAAGCGCATGCGCCCCAACAGCAACACGCCAGTCAACGAGACGGCCGCGGCCTCGGACAGCAAGGGCACCAGCAACAGCAGCAAGACCCGGGCGGGAGCCAACAGCAAGGGCCGCCGGGGCAGCCAGAACTCCTCGGACCACCGCACCCCGCCTGGCGGCACCGCCGAGGACGTGAAGGCCAGCCCCTCCTCCGTCACCAAGCGGAAGAGCAAACCCCTCTCCGACATGGATCTGAACTCCAGCTCCGAGGACTCCAAGGGCAGCAAGCGCATCCGCACAAACTCAATGGGCTCGGCCACGGTGCCGCCTGCCACGGTCAAGGTGGAGCCAGCTGTCCTGGAGCGCAACTGCCCTTCTCCCATCCTCATCGACTGTCCCCACCCCAACTGTAACAAGAAGTACAAGCATATCAATGGGCTGAAGTACCACCAGGCCCACGCACACACGGATGATGACAGCAAGCTGGAGGCGGATGTGGACAGCGAGTATGGCGAGGAGCCCTCCCTGCATGCCGACATCGGGAGCTGCAACGGTGCTGCTGGGACACAGAAGGGCTCCCTCTCACCTGCTCGCTCGGCCACCCCCAAGGTGCGTTTGATGGAGCCACACAGCCCCTCCCCATCCAGCAAGTTCAGCGCCAAGGTCCCCTGCAAGAAGAAGGTGGGTGGGGAAGGGGACACAGACCTGGGTGCTCTGTCTAATGATGGCTCTGAGGATGGTCCTTCGGTGGCCGATGAGACGAGTAACGATGACTTTGACTCTCTGGAGAAGCGATGCATTGATAAGGACAAGTCAAAGAAGTCCTCTGGTGCTAAACAGGAGAAGGTTCCTTCCAAAAGCTTGAAGTCCGCCAGACCCATTGCACCAGCTATCCCCCCGCAGCCAATTTACACTTTCCAGACTGCCACACTGACCACAGCCAGCCCCGGCTCCTCCGCTGGCCTCGCCACAACTGTGGTCCAGACCATGCCCAACAGCCCCCAGCTCAAACCCATCCAGCCCAAGCCAACAGTGATGGGAGAGCCCTTCGCTGTCAATCCTGCCCTCACCCCTTCCAAGGAGAAGAAGAAGAAAGACAAGAAGAAGAAAGAGCCCAAAGAGGTGGAAAACCCTTTGACTCCTGGCAAAGCCTGCAGAGCGGAGGAAGGTAAGAGCCCTTTCCGGGGGGAATCCAGTGAGCTGGGGATGAAAGGCGAGGGGCTGCTGAACGGTTCATCTGACCCCCACCAGAGCCGGCTCGCCAGCATCAAGGCCGAGGCAGATAAAATCTACAGCTTCACTGACAACGCACCCAGTCCCTCCATCGGTGGGGCCAGCAGGCTGGAGAACACCAACCCAGCCCAGCCCCTGACCCCACTGCACGTTGTCACCCAGAATGGGGCAGAGGCCAGCTCGGTGAAGACCAACAGCCCGGCCTATTCGGACATCTCTGATGCTGGGGAGGATGGGGAGGGCAAGCTGGAGAGCGTGAAGGCAAAGGATCCAGAGCAGCTGGTCAAGGAAGGCGCCAAAAAAGCTCTTTTCCCACCACAACCACAGAGCAAAGAGTCTCCCTTCTACCAAGGCTTTGAAACCTACTATTCCCCTGGCTACCCCCAGGCTAGCCCAGGACCCCTGAACCCCGGCGGGCAGTCTGCGGCCGAGACACAGACCTTGAAGCTGAAGAAGGACGAGGAGCAGGAGAACCCGGAGGTGAAGGTGAAGAGTGAAGGCTGTGAAGAGAAGAAGGCAGAGCTCGGCAGTGGCTCCAGCCAGCAGCCCTCAGTCATCCAGCAGCGCCCCAACATGTACATGCAGTCCCTTTACTACAACCAGTACGCCTACGTGCCGCCCTACGGCTACAGCGAGCAGGGCTACCATGCCCACCTGCTGAGCACCAACCCTGCCTACCGCCAGCAGTACGAGGAGCAGCAGAAGCAGCGGCAGAGCCTGGAGCAGCAGCAGCAGCGAGGGCTGGAGAAGAAGGCGGAGCTGGGCTTGAAAGAGAGAGAGGCAGCACTCAAAGAAGAATGGAAGCAGAAGCCACCCATGCCCCCAACGCTGACCAAAGCCCCAAGCCTCACGGACCTCGTCAAGTCGGGGCTGAGCAAGCCCAAGGAGCAGGGAGGTCCTGATATGGCCAAATCGGTCATCATCCCCAAGCTGGAGGACTCGTCCAAGCTGTCCAGCAGCCAGGTCGCCGAGGGGCTCAAGGTGAAGCTGGGTGAGGCTGGTCACCTAGGGAAGGAGACGGCTGAGACGAAGGCTGGCTCCGAGTGTGGCCGGCAAGCGGAGGTGGACCCTGTTCTCTGGTACAGACAGGTAATGCCCTGCCCTGTCTGCCAGCCCAGCCTTGGGTTTGCTCCTGCAGGAAGCTGCTCACTGGGCTTTGCAGGGGCCATCACCTCAGAGAACATGTGTTGTCCTCTGCTTGTGGTGGGACTCCGTGAGAGAAAAAGGGTGGGGCTGTGAGGCCACAGATGAGCTAGGGAGAGCCCATGGAAGGGAAGTGGGGTTTGCTGGTCTCCTCCAAACCCAGCATGGATTTGGGACAGGTGGGACTGCGGGGAGGCAGCTGCTCTGGTGATTGGCTGTTCTTGTGGGAAGTGGAGACCGCAGGTGGGCCAAGGAGAGCCCGGGGAAGGGGAATGGGGTTTGCCAGTCTCCTCCAAACGCAGACTGGTTTTGGGACAGGCAGGACCAGGGGGAGGCAGCTGTTCTGATGGCTGGCTGTTCTTGCAGGAAGCTGAACCCCGGATGTGGACCTATGTGTACCCAGCAAAGTACTCAGACATCAAGACAGAGGATGAGCGGTGGAAAGAGGAGCGGGACCGAAAGTTGAAGGAAGAAAGAAATCGAAGCAAAGAAGCCTCGTCCAAGGAGGACGGGAAGGAGAGCACCAGCTCCGAGTGCAAGCTGACCCCCACCGAGGAGGCTCGCATGGTGGGGAAGGACCCCAGGCCCAGTGTCCACGTCCCTGTGTCCTCACCCCTCACGCAGCATCAGTCCTACATCCCGTACATGCACGGCTACTCCTACAGCCAGTCGTATGACCCCAACCACCCCAGCTACCGTGCCATGCCCACCGTCATGATGCAGAATTACCCAGGTAGGGAGCCGGGGGCTTCAAGGGGTGTCCATTCCCAGCTGTCCCTGCTCTCAGGGTGGGGGGTGGCCGTGGGACATCCTCTCACACACATACAGAGCCACATGCTCCCACTGTGCTGCTGGAATACTCCGGGTGCCCTGACTGCTCTTGTTCCCCCAGGATCATACCTACCCTCCAGCTATTCCTTCTCTCCGTATGGGAGCAAGGCGTCCGGCAGCGATGACAGTGACAAGTCCCGAGCCAGCCCCAGCGTGAGCTGTAAATCCAGCTCGGAGTCCAAGGCCCTGGACATCCTGCAGCAGCATGCCAGCCACTACAAGAGCAAATCCCCCACGGTGAGCATCAGCAGGGCGCTGGCTTCGCCCAGCTCTGTGGGATAGTCCCTAGATCCTATAATGAGGTGGGATCAGGTCCGTTTGTCATGTGGATTTGCTGTTTCTGCTTGCTGTGGGGGACCTGCAGCCATGGATTCCAACATTACAAAACCTGTGCCCCAGCACTGGGGCATCACCAGGCCCTGCAGCAACCAGGTGACACTTGTCCTCAGCCCTGGAGCTGGCAGGTGGGATGTGGGGGCTGTCTCCATCCCGTGGCTCCTCCTGGGCTGAGCTGGGAGACAGAGCTTGGACACAGTGAGGAAAGAGTGGTCCTGTGTCCTCCACATGGCTTTTGGCCATCCCACCCCACTTTGGGTGGGAACCTTTTGGGCAAAGGCAGAGGGAACGTCGCAGTATGTGCCCCAGGGTTGCTGGTCATGTCCCTCAGCACGTGTCTGCTCTCTCCTCTCCAGATAAGCGAGAAGACGTCTCAGGAGCGGGAGCGCAGCGGCTGTGGGGTGGTGGGGGGCGGCGGCAGCTGCAGCAGCGTCGGGGGAGCGGGCGCAGGGGAGAGGAGCGGCGACCGGCCCCGCACGTCGCCCTCGCAGCGCCTGCTCTCCACACACCACCACCACCACCACCTCGGGTACTCGCTGCTGCCAGCGCAGTACAACCTGCCCTATGCAACAGGTGAGAGTGGGGCCGGGCTGGGGGGGAGCTGCACCTGCCCTTGGGCCACGGGACCCTCACACTGTCCCCGAGGGCCCTGTCTGCCAGCTGCTGACACCTCTTCTCCCTGGCAGGTCTCTCCTCCACAGCCATCGTGGCCAGCCAGCAAGGCTCCGCTCCCTCCCTGTACCCGCCTCCCCGGAGGTGAGAACGGTAAGGCTCCGCTCCTGCCGCAGCTCCACGGCCGGGCTGGGCGCTCACGGGATGCCCTCGAGGCTTTAGGGTTTGCCCATGGCTGTTGGGGCTCGCGGGAGCTGACTTGCCCTTGGGTCGTGGCAGGATGTGACACACCGGGATGCCTGGGCTGTACAAGACGTGTGACTGGCTCACATGGAGAAGTGCTGGAGACTCCTTTAGACATCAGTTGAATGGTGTTAATTGTACTGCTTGACGTTCCTGCCGTGATCTGAGGCAGACTCTGTCTTCTCCCCTCGTCGGACACACACTGACTCCCCGCCCCACCCCTCTTTGGGGAGTGGGTGAGCTGGTACCTGCGGATATATTTATTCTACTGAGCACCAGCACTTGGGGTGGAGGCGACTCACCTGCCTGGTGCATATGAAGAGGAAACAGAAGCACTGAGGTTTCTTGATGAATTTGGGACCCTGCCGTGTCTCTGTGAGCTGCTGCTTCACGATAGGACTGGGGGCAGGCGGGGACTTGGAACATGGGGCCGAGCCTGCCGTGTGGCCACAGTCTCAGGAAAGGAAGGAAGGACTGGCTCACAGAGCCTTGGCGGGTGTCAGGGGCTGGTGTGAGCCAGGCGGGTGGGTGGCAGCCTGGCTGGAGGCAGCTGTGGGGCTCTCCCAGTCCCTCATCTGGTCCTGCACCCCACAGCACCCACAACTCTGTGCCTGGGGGCAGGAGCCACCAGCACGTGGCCAATGGCCAGAGTGGGGCTGGGGAAGCTCTTGGCCCCAGCAAAGCAGCCTCTGCCCTTGGGGGCTGGGGCTCCGTGGGGCTGGGGGCAGCAGGGGACAGAGCTGGGGGCTGTGTCTGTCACCCCACAGGCTGCCAGGGCCCCCCAGGCTGTGCACGGTCCAGACCTGCCTGAAGCTCCTGCCTGTGGCTTTTGCTTTGGTTTCGGAGCTGCAGCTCTGCAAATCCCAGCCTTTTCTCTGCCCCACTGTCACGGCAAGTGCCCCCCAAACCCTGGGGCAGCACATCCTGCTGTGGGGGGCTGTGGCTCCCCTTTTCATCCACCTTTTGCTTTTAGGGCAGCTTCCCCAGGCCGCAGGCAGGGCGCAGCAAGAAACAAGCACACTTAGGTTCTGCTGGAGGCATGTGGGGCCATGCCGGTCCCCGCTCCAGCCTCGTGCCAGGGCTGGGGGCACCAGGCCCTGGAGGAAGATGGTCCCCACTCCTGGCTGCTCCCAGCTCTGAGGACAGGGGCTTTCTGGTCCTCTGCCCCCAGCCCCAGAGCGGCTCTCCCCAGGCCGACACTCTACCTCGGCCCCGCAGCGGCCGGGCCGCCCCTGCTGTGTCCCCGCCTCTCCTGCTGCCCGGCCGGGGGACATGGGGGCCATCGGTCTCAGTTGTGTGTGTCCGTGTCGCACCCGGCCCCGAGGGCCGCTGTACGGGGATGCTCTGCCTGCTGGGCTCTGTACATACTGTAAAAAGCAATTGTTTGAAAGCTGTTGTTTTGGGTTTTGTTTTCTTTCCCCGTTTCTTCCCCATCCCGCTGTACCCAGTTGGAAAGGTGCTGGCTGCTCTCGGCCCGGTTCAGGTGCCGGCGGCACAGTGGCCCCAGCCTGCTCTTGTTGTCTGACTCATTTTTCTTCCACTCTTTGTTGTGTTTGGAAGGAGACGGGGCCGCGTGGCCCGGCACACTCCGCAGGGACAAGGTGGGTTGATGGGCCCACCCCGCACCCGTCACAGAGCCACACACAGCCACAGGACTGGGGACTGGCGGGGTCGGGGTGCTTTGGAGAGCCCCACATCCCACCCGTGGAGGAGCGTCCCGCTGGCTGCTCCTACCTCCAGCCTCGGCCGGCCCGGCCCAGCCGGGCTCCCAGCACGGCCGGGGCCCACCGCGGCTCCAGCGGCGCAGAGGAAGTGCCTGGGGGTGTTGGGGGGTGCCGCAGTCGGAGGGGCTCGGGGGCTGCTCCCCACCTTCCCACTTGGGTCCCAGTTGAGTCTCCCTTTAGGTGTTAAATGAAACAACAGTTTATGCAGAATAGGTTTGAGGTTTGACATTTTCCGGGGTCTCTGGGCCAGCTGCTGCCCACGGGGCCACCCCCAGCCCCGGTGTCAGACCGTTGGTGTTTATAGCTCGTTTCCATTGGCGTTGCTGTGTTGGGTTTCATTTCAGTCTTCCTGACTCTGCCCTTCTGTAAAGTGTACATTATTACCAAGTTCCTTGTTTTTTTATATATATATATATATAAATATATATATATACAAACTGTACTCTTCTTGCCTTTGTACATTTAGGCAAGGAGGGAGAATAAATCTTTTTAAGAGACAATCACAAACCTGTGAGGGTGGCTTTTTCTTGCTGTTCCCCCAAGTCTGGTCCTTTATCCCTAAAGAGTGTGGCCAGTTATTTTTGGGGGTGGGCCAGGGGGTTTCCCCATATTGGGCATCTGAGAAGGCTCCTGGTGCTCATTGACCCCCTGGATCCACCTCTGCCCCAGCACTCGTGGCTCTGGTGGGTGCTGCAGCTGAGCTCAGACCTGGTAATTGGAGGCAGAACCCCCAGGGCTGAACCCCTGGGCACCAAGGCCCTGCCTCAGGGTACAGGAGGTGCTGGGGGCACAGGGCAGGCACAAGGTGGGGTTTGGCTCCTCCAGCTTTGCCATGGAGGTGATCCGTGTGAGGGGCAGCACCCAGGGGCATCAGAGCCACCTTGCAGATTTTTCAGAGGGTGTTTTGGAAGGTATTTGGCGATCTGAGAAATGCATATTAGCCCTCCTTTACTTGAGGAGGGCAGGAGAGGATTTGAAATTGTCAGAGAAGCCACATGCAGTGGCACAGCCTTGTATTTCCAGCACAACAAAGAGCTCAGATCAGTCTCACTCCAGCTCCTGTGACCAGAATCCATGTTCCAGTCAGTTTTACCAGTCAGAAGCAAAGTGGTTCCCATCCCATCAGCTGGGATGTGCCAGCCTGGGGCACCATGGGGTGGCAGCCAGCCCCTGGCACATGCAGGGACACCCAGGAGGCACCCCCCAGTCCCCAGACAGAGTCAGGGCAGCTCCAGCTACAAGAAGGGATAAAACTGCAGCCTTCTGCAGCCAGCAGCAGCACTCAGCAGTTCAGCCAGGGAACACCCATTCCCCAAGGGCTCCTCTTTCAGAGGACAGCCTGGTTGATTTTAAACTAGGTAGATTTTAAACTGGTAAAGGCTCTAATGCCCTGCTGGAGGGAGCAGAGCTCCTTTCCCTCTTGGTTTCATGGAGGTGAAGGAGGGCAAAAGAGACCCAAATTTATGATTATTTATTCACACACACTCATATGCCAGCCCCCCTCTCCCTAGCCAAGCACACAAGGTGGATATGGAATGACTCGGGTCCAGCTTCCCAACAGAATCATCCATGAAGGGCAAGAGCACAACAGGAACAATCCCACAAGGAGCCAGGCCAGGAAGAGCTGAGGGCAAGGCCCTGGGGCACATCCCCCTTCCCTGGGGCCTGCCAGACAGAGCCAGCCAGGATACAGGGACAGTGCCAAAGGACAGGGACAGGGCTGGGCTGAGCCATGACCCACTGCTAGCACCATGGCCCCTTCCTGGAAAAGCCCCTGGATGGGGGGAATATCCCAGCACCTGCCCCCATACAACCCTTCTGTTTGGATACAGCCATTGGTGGCATCTCATGCCTTGAGCTTATCCCTGTGGGAAGATGAGTAGGAGCAGAGGTGAGGGCTTGGGGTTGTTCCAGACCCATCCTAGGGAGGATGGTAAAGGCAGGAGCTTTTCTTGGCTCTTTGGACCATCCCAACCATCATGGTGCAGGTCAGGAAACTGCTCCTCCCAAATAAGCAGCCCCAGATGTGTGAAGTCATCTGAATGCCCCTTTTATTGAATGCTGTGATAGTGTAGTGGGAACATGGAACAGGGTTAAGACTGCATAAAACAAAAGCTGGAAGAGCAAGAAGTTTCAAAAAAAAAAAGGGGAAAAAAAGGTTAGACCAGTTAAACCAGCAATGGAGTGGAGATGTATGGGGGGTTTAATGTAGTGTTAAAGGATAAACTTGAGTGTCTCCTGCACGTGCCCCACACCAAGCCAGGCTGTTTGTAAGGTCTTGAGTGGGGAATGAAGGGGTCGTGTCCCAGCTGAGCCCACGCTGGGCGGGCAGGAGGCACCAGTGGGGTTCAGAGGAGTCCCGAAGGTGGTACCGACCCCGGGGCTCCCACACCATGCAGCTGCATGGGAAGAGCTCCTATGCCAGTTCATAAACATCTTCCTTTTCCTAATGATGATTACATGTGTGATAGATAGTTCTCTAGGCAACATGTTTCAATGAGAGTCAACTCGGGATACACAGCCCAATCTAACAATGAGAAATGCGCTTGCAGTCCAACAGAAGCTCTGCTTCCCTCTCCTCAGGAAAGGAGGTGGTCCTCTCTCCCCTCCACAGCATGTTAGGGTCCCACTGGAGTTCCCCTGTGCAGCTATTCTTCGTCGGAGGAAGAGCTCTGCTCCAGGGGGTACACCATGAACATCACGTCGGGCCGCGACGGGACAGCGGGATGGCCGGGTCGCACGATCTCGAAGCCCAAGAAGCTGAATGTCTTCAGGAGTGGAGCTACCAAAGAGAGGGAGAGCTGTTACCACCAGCAATAATCCTCTTTACCTCTCCCTTGAGCCATCAAAGTGCGTGGGACACCCTCTGTGAGGGCATCCAGAGCTCCCTAAGCAGAGAAGCACAGCCCTCTCCAGCAGGGGTTTTTGTCTCCTCCTGTGCTCATTGCAGCTGCTCCTAAGTGTCAGGGGGGTTTAGCTGTGCAGCTGAGCAACTCTGTCCATGCCTCTCCTGCAATGTTTCTTCTATCCCCTGTGAGAAACAGTAATCACTGGTTGTCTGCCGGCACCAGCTGCACATCCCTGCTTTCCCAGGATGCTGGTGGCCATCCCATAGGATTTGTCCTGCCCCAGCACCCCTTGAGCACCAAGAGAGGACAGAGAGCAGCAAAGAGGAATCTGCACAGGGACAAGGGACATTTGCTGTCTCCACAAGGAGGTGCTGGAGCTCAGTGGGAACTCCAGACAGCTCTGCACTGCTCGAGATGGGACCCCAGGAAAGCCACTGATGATCTGTGGGAATTCAGAGTGGCACCATGCCTGTGTCACTGAAGCAGTGGCTGCCCTGTGACCTGTGACACTCACCCTGGTGCAGCGTCCCACCCCTATGGCACCCTCGGGCAGTCAGCTCCAGGACTGAGTGACAACGCACAGGAGCTCCTGAAGATATTTTCTGGCAGCAGTGAATTTCAGCTGCACAGGCAAGGACCCAGGATCTGGACCACTCCAGAACTCCTACAAACAACCCCTGGCATTGGCTGTCCCCTGTCCCCAGCCTCCATGGGGGCCACCTACGCAACCGGTGCTAGTGGTGACATAACAGCCAGGGCTTGATTTGGAAATTATTCCTGGCATGGTAATGAGGGATGATGACATCTTCCTGGGCTCAGCTCAGCTTTACTAAGGCCCTTAATTTTGGAGAAGCCAGGGCAGCTCATGAAGCTGCAGAGTAAAATTAGAATTGGGGCTGGAATTACTCGCTAGGATACAGCCTGACTCTGGTGGGATTTAGAGTGACATGTTCCCAGCCTGGTACATCCCCAGCCCCCTGGGCTCTAATCCCTCACCCAGCACGTCTATCTTTAGACCCTAATGCAGGCCCCAAAGCCATAAGCATCTCGAGCCAGGGCCAGGATTACCTGTAAGCCTGGAAAGGACAGAAGTGCCAGGAGATATTTAAAAAGCTGATGAATTTCAGGGCAACAGGCTCTAAGTGCTTGCTTTCTATCTAATAACTCCTCCCTGGTTTCACCTTCCATGTCACAGCAGCCTGGTGCCAAACAGAGACTTCACTGCTCACTAAAAGGAGAATATTAACTGACACTGGATGAGAAAATTACCCCAAATCATTCAGGAGAAGCATTTTGCATCAGAATATTTAATGGCAGGGCAGCAAAGCAGATGAATGGAATCTGGTTTGGGCTGGAAGGGATCTTAAAGCTCATTGAGTTCCACCCCACTGCCACAGGCTGGAACAACTTCCACTGGACCAGGTTGCTCCAAGCCCTATCCAGCAGACCTGCTGGAGAAACCACAGCACTCCCTCACCCTTACCCTCCACACAAAACTATTCCTGTAGGAATTATGCACATAACAATCCCTGCACAGGGAGGGTCCCATGGGTCTTGCCCTGGGGTGACCAAGTTCTTTACAGCTTCAGCAGCACCGTGTGGGATGTCAGGAGTGAACCGAGCGCGGGCCAGCCCTCACCTCGATCTTCTCTGCTTTTTCTGAAGCAGATGAAGACATAGTTGACTTTCATTTTTTCTTCAGCAAACTCCAGCAGTGCTGACAACCTGCCAAGGAGGGAGAAGACAAAAGGACATCAGCTCTGGGAAGTCCTGTCCTGAGGAAGCCTCTGAGCATTATCGAATTATCAACGGTTTGGATGATTTCGGACACAAAGATTGTTTACAGCGCTCCTCCAGCGAACAATGGGTGCTGAAACAATGGGCTTCCTGCCCTGCAGATTCAAGAGCTGTCCTTGCTCCGAGTCAGGATAAGTTCCTGTCCTCACAGCCACAAACACCCTCCCCACCCGTGGTGCTTTGGGACTGAAGCCTTCGTAGTCAGGAAGCGGAATATCACAGCTGCTCCCAGGCCAGGCTGCATTCCCTGGCAATGCACGTGGGGGCTCTGGGAGTTCTGTGCTTTTTGGGAAGGAAAACTGCCCAGAACCGAGCTCGTGGCAGGCAGAAAAGGAGAACAAACCATCCCCAGAGAACATGTGTGCAGGCAAAGCCATTTCCTGAGCTGGATGGCACAGCTGCTGCCCCCTGAATCCTCGCTTCCTGCCTTTCCAGCTGGATTATTTCTGCCACCTCCTGATGGAAGCAGGGCTGCAGTAACCCCTCTGTGAGCCTCCAGGGTGGCACACTGATCAGCTGCTGTCACTTGCAACCACTGGCGCTGCCAGGGCGGTGACAAACAGGCCTTCACTCCACATCTCAGTAACCAGCTGTCAGAGCAGCACAGGAGATTAAATTTGCAAGGGTTCTGTTAATATGTTAATGAACTACTTTAATTATGGCTTCTGGCCTCTCCTCGGCTGTTTCACCCAGCTAAAAATAACCTGACAAAATTGCGCTTTAAGTCACAATGACACTGGCAAATAAATCCCCTCCCAGAAGGAGCCATTCCAGGGAGAGCCCAGAGATTTACGGGCCAACTGGAGAAACTACACAAACATTTATCTGCACTCGGAGTCAAATGAGACAAGTGTGAGACAGCAACAACACTGCCACTTCCTGGAGGTGTCCAGTGATGGGTTTTTCCTTAATTAGCTTGTGTCACTGAGGGATGAAGCCTACTTGGAGATTTAGGAGGAGCTGATTGCTCCGCAGAGGAATCCAGCAAAGCCACATCTACACTGCAGCACAGACCTCTGGCACAGCACTTGGCAGGAAGGAGCTGCTCTGGAAGCTGCATTTACACAAACTTCCCATAGCAGAGCTGTCTGGACAAAACATGACCGGATTCTGCCAAGAGAAAAATCAGAGCTCCTGGCAGAACCCAGCACCAGTGCGGCAGCGCTCCAAGAGCAGATCCACCTACTGAGGAGGAGAGCATCAATAGGATGGAGGGGTTTTTAGTTCCCTCAAAGAGAGGAAAATCTGCCAGGATAGGCTTGCCAAGTGGCCAGAAGAAAAATAAAATTGAAAAATAATAAAATATCAGAGACAATCTAGTTGGCTTTCTGTACCAAAGTAGACGAAGATTCACTCTGCTCATTTATTGCTTTTCATTAGTGTTGGGACTCAAAAAATGGTAACACATCTGGAATATCACTGGGGAAAAAATATTCCTTTGGAGGACTGCACAGACCAGGGAGCAGAATGTGCACAAACCACAAGCAGAGCTGCTACTGCACAGCCAATTTTCCCCACACACAGCATGGAATCCCAGGATGGTTTGGTTTGGAAGGGACCTTAAAACTCATCTCATTCCAACTCCTGCCATGGGCAGGGACACTTTCCACTAGACCATGTTGCTCCAAGCCCCATTCCATCTGGCCTGGAGCACTTCCACGGATGAGGTGTCCATCCACAATCACTTATGAAACCAAAGTCCTATCCTCCAGGAGCCATGGCTGCACCGTGGGATCCAGAACTTACCCTTCTTTGCTTCCATCAGCTAATAACCCATCAGGGATTTCCACAAAGAGGCTCTGGTTTGAGAGCACTGCATCCCAGGAGGAGGTCTTCACCTCTGTGACCTTGTACTGGAAGTGGACAATGTGAGGCTTCCCTTCATGCACTGGGACATCTTGGCTAACAGTGATCTTCTCATCCTGGGAAAACGAAAAATGTAAAGTTCCTGAACAGCCAGAGGACAACTGGAGAAAGCAAATGCAAAGCAATGGTCTTAGGGTTTTATTGAGAAGAGGATTATGCTTTTCCCTCTCCTTTTGCTGGCTCAGGGACACATCACACAGTTCTCAGTCCTCAGAGTGATTTGTAGCCATGTTTTCCTGTTAAGGGAATGCAGTTTTACATATTGACATAATATTAAATTTCTGAGCTGAAGACTCCACTCCAGCCACATCTGGTGGTGCTTCATGAACTGCCCTTCCAAGAACACAACTGGACCCAACACCAACACAGAGCTTCTGCTACCACAGCCCAGCCAGGTTTGGTGCCTCCCCCATCCCCAACACAGCCTTTCTGTTCCAGGAGTGACCACAAATTGCTTTCCCAGATTTTATGGTTTGCCTCCTGGTGTAAGGGAGGAAAACACAGAGCATAGGGAAATTCCAGAGCAGATCTGAAGCTTGTGAGGAGGTCTTCTCCAGAGACCACAAACACACATGTCCTTCCCCAGTCTTGCCCCATGAGGATGCCAAGCATGCAGATTACTTGGGAGCAGCTCAGCAGTTCCTAGAAAACAATTCAGTGGTTAAAGCCCCATTCCTTCAGACAATTCCTGCAGGCACTTGGCTTGCCCAGTAATGATTTCCATGTTTCAGTGCAAAGAGCCCCAGCAAAAGAAGCAGAGTTGATGCTGTTACTGCAGTGGAGCTGAACTGTCCCCTGTGCTTGGTGACAGCTCGTGTGTCCCTGTCCCTCACAGGCACCCGGGCAGCTTTGAAGGGCAGAAGCAAAGCAGATACCCAGATCATGAGAGCACCTGGAGAGCCGTGCTCAGCAGGTGGGTGGGCAGTGGTTCACTCCTCTGGGTCATTGGGTGAGCGCTGTCCAGCCTCTGGATATTTTATTTTAACAGGGTGATTAATTCAGCAGCTCCTTACAGCCTCCTCAAGCCACTGCCTCAGTGCTTTAATTCCTCATATCTTAAAATAGATGCCCCTTGGTTTGACTGCTGTATGACAGAGAAGCCTCTGAGGACATTCACACTGGTGACAAAGTAATGCCCAGCCAGTGCAAACTGGGAGCTGCTTGGCCTCTGAAAGCCGAGCAGAGGAAGTTGCCTTTCATTGAAAGCTCACAAAGCTGAGCTGAAAAACAAGTTTACACTTCACCAGAATAAATATCCTGTAGGAAACAAGTTTATTCATTGAGTTTGAAGGAAGTCTGAGTGGCTGAGTGCACCAAGAAATGCACTGAGAGCTGTTCCAGGCAGGTCAAGCTGTGGCTGTGGTGGAGCCAGCAAGCAGAGAGAGGCAGGGCTGAATACAGAGGTTCTTAAAAAAAAAAAAAACAAATCCAAGGGGCTTATGTGTATATCCTCCAGCAGTGACTTCAGAGGACCCTTTACATTTGTTGTTTCGGTGCAGAAAGTGTTTCTGTTCCAGAAAACATCCTTCTCTCCAGAAAAGCTCACAGATCATGCTTTTCCCATGCCCACAAAACTAAAACTGGGTGAGGAAGGTAAGGAAAGCAGGCTGGGATTGACACATGGGAGGTGTGCCTTAGAGTGGCAAGACTGGCACTGCCATAGGAAGGGAAAAGCATTCTGAGCCATTGGGCTCAGAACTTCCTTGTCACCAGCAGTTATGTCCAGTGCTCTAAACCCAGTGAGATTGTTCCACGGAACCCCCCTGTGACAGCCAGGAGCCAAAGGGAGCACACCACAGGGATTAGCAGAACCAGCTCCCCCGCTTCAGTGGGAATTACATTTGCACAGCCTGGCTGGGAGAGCTGACACTTTTATTTCTAGGCATCCAAACAGAGATGCTGGGGAAGAGAAAGGCTCTGTGGGCTGCTCCTGTGACGCAGCAGCAGCAGCCCAAAATTCTTTGGAAGCTGCTCAAAGCAAAATCCTGTTTATACAACAAGTGCTCGGTTTTAGTTCACCCTGGAAAAATCCCCACACAAAATCCCCCTGCCACGTTCCTGTGGACAAAAACCCCTGCCACCAGACTGGATTTTACCCAGCTGCCTAAACCCTGGCTCCCCAGCCCTCCAGCTCCATTTCAGCTTCCACTTGGTTTCAATTCACCGAGCACAAGACTGCCCAGCCCTGCTCTGCTGCTCAGATGTCCCAGGAAGGATGGGGGGAGCCCGGGGGTGCTGGCAGGGTCAGAAGGAAGGATGTTGCAATCCACCCTGGCCAAGTGGCTGCAGAAAGCTGTGGAAGCACCCAGTGCTGCCATGTGCTACACCTGCAGCCTCCTGCCAGCCAGGGCACATCTCAGCTCTGCAGCACCCACACCGGTCACTGTGGCATTCCCAGCTCCAGCAAAGCCCCCTGGATGGAGGGCTGAGCTTGAAGTCTCTTAACACAAAAATTCCAACACTTGCAGAGAGCCCCAGTTTATGGCAGTGGTCTCTGAGTGCTGCATGCAGCAGCAGAGGCAGGTGTGTTCAGAAAGGTCATCCCTTGGAGTGGAACAGCTGATACAGCTGGAAAAAGAACTTAAACTTTCAGATCCAGACGCCTTCCCAGGTCATGCTGTGGCTGCTGGCTGGAAAGCTCAGCTGCTGCAACTACAATACTGCCAGGGCACTGAGGGGCAGACAGAACCCTGTCACCACTCCAAGGTCTGACACACCCCAAATCTGGGGTCACTTCTGGGCTCCTCATTCCAGGACAGACAATGAGGGGCTGGAGCATGTCCAGAGAAGGGAACACTGCTGGGGAAGGGGCTGGAGCACAAGTCTGATGAAGAGCTGGGGGGACAGCCTGGAGCAAAGAAGGTTCATGGGGGACCTTCTTGCTCTCTACAACTCCTTGACAGGAGGGTGCAGCCAGGTGGGAGCTGTGCTCTGCTCCCAAGGAACAAGGGATGGGATGAGAGGAAATCACCTCAACCATTTCCAGGCCAGAGCAGGTTGGGTATTCGGGAAAATGTTTTCACCAAAAGGACTGTCCAGCCCTGGCAGAGGCTGCCCAGAGAAGTGGAGTCACCACCACTGGAGGGGTTTAAAAGCCCTGTGGATTTGGCACTTGGACACACGGATTAGTGGTGAACATGGTCAGTGCTGGTGGAACAGCTGGACTCAATGACCTTAGAGGGTTCTTCCACCCAAACTATTCCATAATTCTTCGTTACAAAAAGGGCTGATTTTCTGACAGATTCTGCTAGTTTTGTCCAGCAATAAATCCAGGAGGAATTCCATCCATATTTCTGGGATGCTGCAATCTGGATGATATCCCCCCCTGCCTACACACCACTGCCAAAATCTGTGCAAGTTCAGGGCTGTACTGGAATCAAACACTCCAAAGTCTCCAAATCATGATTCCTTCCACTTCCTCCTCCATGCTGAGCCCATTTTCTGCCTCTGGGCCTTGCCTGGTGCACACACAAGGCTTGGCAAAGCTGGCTGGCAGGGTCTCATTTCCCACCCAGAGGGGACTCATTACTTGTCCTCAACCCTCTTGAAGCTATTTTTGTATCTTTCTTCTGTGTCAGGAAGCCCACTGTGCTGCTTCTCTGGAGTCTGTACCCCCCAAACATCTGTGACATTCACCTCAAGCATTAAACTGATGGGACATTGTCACTGGAGGCTCAGAGGTTGGCATTTTGCAAGGGAAGCAGGTGAGGAAAGTGCTGAAAACTCACCAGAGGAAACTCTGAAAGCAACCATGAGGTCTGTGATTCTCTCAGGAACTCCAAGAGGAGACTCTGTGGCCTGAAAGGGTCTGTATCTTTCCATCAGGTGACGTCTGTGGGCCGCCCACAGGTTAATTAAAAATCAGGTCTAACACCTATGACAACACCCCTGGTTCAACAGCCAAATTTGCAAGGTCAGCATAAACTCAGTCTGCCTCATCTAAATGGAAAAGCAGCCCTTGTCCCAGAAGGGAGACAGATCTGAGCCAAGTCACACAAGTTACTCTACAGGAAGGAGCAGCCAGGTCTCCTCATCTGAAAGGAAAGGTCCCACGGAATGAAGAGGAACACAAAGTGAGACAGCTGCAAGCCTGCAGACACAAACCCTTGCTAATCTTGCCCTGCCTGTGCTCATGTTCTAGAAGCAGCCCTGTCTGGGAGCTGCCTCTCCCATCTGCACCTCAGTTCAGGCAGCTCCCAGGCCCTGACAGCTTCACCTTCCAGACCAGGGTGCAGGAAGGAGCTTATCAACCCCTCCCGTGCTGCATTTCACCTTTCTGCTTCTCGCTTCCTTTCCCTGCCAGCCATTTCAGAAGCCCTTTCACGTTTTGATAATGCAGGCTCCACGTACAATAGCTGCAGCAGGCCCCTGGGGACAGGCTAGTGAATGATCTGCTGCACAATGCTCTCTCATTTCTTAATAAACAGGTGATATTTAAGCAGCAGAGACCTGTCTGCAGCTCAGTCCCTGAAAAATTACCTGTTCTCCCACTTATTATCTCGGATTTCTTTGCATTTATTCCCATCAGACTGTGAAAGGAACCGAGCACAGCTGTAACACAGGTAGAGGTCAAGGTTTAGATGTTAAATGTGTCTCACCTTATATATCAGAGCTGAAAGAGAAGGATCCCTGCCACCCCCTCGCCCACCGGGGATCTTCGACAGTGGGTGAGGGGCATCAGGAGCACCACAGAGGCCCTGGAACGATGTGCCTGCAGCACTGCAGCTGGGGACAGTTACTCAAAGGTAGGATACTACTGCAAGAAAAACAGAGAGAACACCGTGTTACCTTAGCAGGGATCAGGTTTGGGAGGCTCCAGCTTCTCAAACCCACAAATCATTTGTATCCTTGCTCCTCCACAGCACCCAGAGGTCAACAGAGAAACCCACCCACTGCCCCAGTGGCACCAGAGCCCAGCGTGTTTTGTTGGGAATGGAGGAGGGGCTCGAGCCAGGAACCCAGAGAGTGCTGAGCAACCTCATGCTAATAAGGGAGGCCTGGAAGGCTGCCAGGAGCAGATGGCTGGGAACACATGACCAGATGAGCACACATTTTCTAGAGGCAAATATCTACAAATAGATCAACAGGGCCCAGGAGGAGAAGGTTTAAGTTTCACATTTTCGAACCCAGGAGAAGTGAAGGGTTGGTTCTTCAATATGCTCCACAACATCCATGGCAATATTTTCACACACACATGCAGTGCCATGCAAGCATCCTCCACCCCAATCCTAAAAGTTACAAGTTCATCCCACAGAGCTACTTTGAACAGCAAGAAAACACATTTCCCTTGCAGTTTCCAAGTTTGTTTGGAAGTCCTACACACTGTCCTCCAGAATGGCTTTGGACACAGGCTTTAATACCTGCTCTGGCTTTTAGGAAGCTCATCAAAGCAAATTATTTTACTTCTGGAGCCTTGGTTCCTCTCTCAGCACCACAAGAGCTCTGTGCTGAGGCCCAGCAGTGTTCCTCTAGCACAGGCTACAAAAACAGTCCTTCCCCAGTGCTCCCATTCTGCAACACACCAGCACAAAGCTGTGGAAGCACCACCAAAACACAGTGAGGGGGGGTTTCATGAGCACAGAGCGAGGAATGAGGCTGAGGTGGATAAATTCTGCAGCTGTTCTGACAGCCACTGCCTGCCCTGAAAGTTCTCCCTTGAAGCGGTTCCCAACGCAGTGTTTTTCCACTCTAATCCCTGTCCACGAGGCAGACAGGCTTAAATATCCAAACACCAAGTACAGAGCTGTGCTGTCAGAACCACCTCGGATGCCTAGGAACAGGGAATCAGACTGGGCTGGGCTGGGAGGGACCTTAAAGCCCATCCAGACCCCCTGCCACAGGCAGGGACACCTTCCACTACACCAGGCTGCTCCAAGCCCCATCCAACCCGGCCTTGTAACTTGCCTGTGCCAGCTGCAAACAAACTGCTACAAGTTGGCATTTCTGAGTGCCAAAAACATAACTTAGCACAGATCTCTGCTTACCACCTGCCACCAAAACCATCTTTCTACAGGAAACACTAATATTCTTCCTCCACATATTCCCTCCCCCAGGTTCGCCAGACAGGGCACTAGAGCAGCATTCCCATGTCCTAGAGCAGGCACCTCTTGGAGAAAAGGCAGTTTAAACACACCAGGAGATGTCTGGGGGCAAAGCAGGACGCTCTGTGCTCCCCGGTGTGCCTGGGGCTATCAATGGGCCAGTGTGTGCTCAGTAGTAGAGGATGTCGAGAGGATGACAAAGCACTTTGTGCCGTCCCCACCCCCGAAAGCTGTTGGCAGCTTTGTTATTCCCTTCCCTCCTCCCTCTACCCTCCAGCCAACAATGTACTATTGATAGCTCTTTGCAACTTGCGGCCAAGGCATCGAGAAACTGGATAATGAAGTGGAGTTGTGGGAAAAAAAAAAAAATTAAAACAGAGAGGCAGCCAAAGACACTTCCCGGTTTCACTTCCTCTGGCACATGCAGAAGTCAAAACACCAGCCCCCTTCAGCTGCTGCCTGCACATCCCTGGCCCAAACCTGCACACCTCCCCCAAAACCAGGGTCCCTGCACACCACCACCCCCCCAGCAAGGACTGGGGTTCTGAAAGAGCACCCTCAGGGAAGAGAGCATGTGTGGGACACAGATTAAAAGGGCTTTTGCTTTATCCAGCTGTGCTTCAGCTCGCTGGGAAGGAATTCATGCAAACACCCAGCAACATCTGATCCCTTCATCCATCCTTGCGCAAACGCCAACTCTCCCTGAGGTCTGCTGGTAGCTTAAAAGTTAGTCTTGTGCTCCCTTCTGACGTCTGTCCTCCACGGAGAAGCTGCTTTCCTGCAGCTCGGTTGAAATTAAGATGCATTTAGATCACCAAGGCCTTTCCGTGGAGAAACTCCTCAGTGCAAGCTGCTCGCTGGTGCCCTGCCCAAAGGGGAGCTGGAAGCCGATGTTCAGCTCTCATCCCGCGGTGTAATTTTAACTCGCTAAGCTCCCAGCGATCCCAACCCCGTGCCCTGTCCCTGGGAAGTGCAAAGGGCAGCTCAGCAACTTCAGAACCCCATCATCACTGCTCCTAGGCAGCCCTGGCACACAGAGCCAGGCTGAGAGCACCACCAGGGGCTGAAATCCACACATCTCCTTGTGCTTTGGGGGTTTCATTTGTTTTGAACACTTAGACCAGATGGAAGGACCCACAGAGCTCTCCTGACATTGGAGAAGTGACTGTTTTGTTTGTTTTCCTTTCTGCCCCTTCCCAAAACAAGCTCTGGAGCTGAATAGCTCCCAAAACAGCTCTGCAGCTGCACCTGAATAATAATAATAATGAATACTACTAATAACAATAATAGTAAAAAATATTATTATTACTATTATTATTGCTGGACACATATCCAGGAGCCCGATTTGAGGAGTAAATTGCAAATAAGCATCGGATGAACACAGCTCAAGCATGGCAGCGGGCAAGACCCGAGGCTGCTCCACACGCATCCTCTGGGCGCTTATCGGCGACAGAGGCGCAGGAAATGACACTCTGGGGACCCCAAACAAGGAACGGACACACAAGACAAATCGGCCAGCTGAGAAAAATACACAGATCCTGCAAGTGACACCCAGCCTGCCGGGAAGAGCCACCTTCCTGCAGGCAGAGAGGCGCGGGGAGGGAGCGCTGGGAGCCCGCCGCGGCCAGGGCTGCCCAGCGAGACGGGCCCAGGCCCTGGCGAGCCCCGACCCACCCCCGGGGGCTTCCTCCAGGGGGAGGCATCGCCTCGATGGGGATTTTAAACGCGGAAAGGCGGAGCGGCCTCCCCGCGTCCCGCGGCCTCCCCGCCGCCTCAGCGCCCGCCCGCGCCCCAGGCCCGCCCGCCGCCGCCGCGCCGAGGAGCGCGGGAGGGCGGGGAGCGCGCTGCACACCTGTCCTGGGTGTTTATCATCGTGCGCTCGCTCCGGTGTGCCTGCGGTGGCTGTCGGCGCTGGTGCCCGGCTGTGCCCGGCTCGGCTCCGCTCCGCTCGGCGCCGCGCTCCGACTGACCCCGCGGGCCCGCGCGCCGCCACGCCCCCCGCGCCGCGCGCCCGCGGCCCCGCCCCCGGCCCCGCCCCGCGGCGCGCGGGCCGCCTGGGAACCCGCCGCCCAAAACAAAGGCGCGCGCCCGGCCGCGCCCCCGCCTCGTACCGCCCCGCGCCCGTGACGTCACCGAGCCACGCGCGCGCGCGCTGCGTCCCTGGAGGGGCTGACGGGAGCGCGCCTGAGAGCCCCGGCTCTGCCCTCAGGGGCTCGGCTGTGCCCTCAGGCTCCCGCTCATCCACGGGGTCCCGGCCCTCCCCTCAGGCTCTCGGCTCTGCTCAGGGTCCTGCTCATCCACAGGGTCCGGATCTCCCCGGGGTCCCGCTCATCCCCAGGATCCTGGCTCTCCCCAGGGTCCCGCTCATCCACAGGATCCCGGTTTTCCCTCAGGCTCCCGGGTCTCCTCACGGTCTGGTTCTCCCCAGGGTCCCAGTTTTCCCCTCAGGCTTCCCGTTCTCCTCGGGGTCCCGGTCCTCCCCAGCACCCCCGTGGGACAGGTCTCACGCAGTGACAAGGCCCAGGCAGGAGCAGGGGCAGAGGTGGCCGGAGGAGAGGCTGGGGAACAGGGCTGAGGAACGCGTAGTGGAGCCACACAGAAGCAGAGGTGGTGCAGAGGTAAGAGATTGGGAAGATATTCTTCCCTGTGAGCGTGGGTAGGCCCTGGCACCCAGGTTGCCCAGAGAAGCTGTGGCTACCCCATCCCTATCAGTGTCCAATGCCAGGCTGGACAGGGCTTGGATCAACCTGGGATAGTGGAAGGTGTCCCTGCCCCTGGCAGAGGGGTTGCAACCAGATGGGATTTAAGGTTCTTTCCAACCCAAACCATCTCCTGACATGATGATTCTATATCCTGCTTAAAGTATGTTGCTGGTGCATAAAATGTGGCCTGGGATACAACAGGTAAGTAGGAGCCAGCGTAAAGAATGAACCTATGGATAACAGAATGTGGAGCTGCTCATGACAGGGGCTTTTGGTGAGCAATGTGTCCATGAGAAAAAAGAAATCACACAGCCAAAGACGAGGCTCCTGGAGAACCAGGCAGATGGAAGAACTTGTGGGCTTCAGCCCTGCAAGAGGTGGGTGCTGAGCCTTCCCATGGGGTCAGGGGCTGAGCAGCCCTCTGGAAGGGAAGCTCTGGAGTCCCTGTGGATGCCAGCCAGCCCCCAGGGCTGGAGTCCTGCAGGATCTCACCCTGACCATCTGATCTCCCACCTGGCATGGCAGAGGCAGCTCCCCAGTGACACATGCCTGAGGTGTGATGCCCCAGGAGGCCCAGGGGCTCTGGGGTCTGAAGCATCCCTGCGCTGGCGCTTCCCGGTTCCCAGTGCATGGCGCTGCCCCTTGCTCGGCAGGAAAGGACCAGATGTTCTGCAGAAAGCTGGACATCAGCCAGGGCCCAAGTTCAAACAGAGCCCATTAAATGGCCTTTTCCCCCTTCCTTCGCATTTCCAGCCCTGCTTGAAGCCCTGATTCTATTTATAATGCCCAGGAAAAGCGAACTGAGACTTTCCCACAGTGCCGGCTTCTCAGGCGATTGTTGTTTGGGAAGCTGGAATGTACATAGTATTATTTTTGCATCTCCCTGGGAAGGGTTTTTATTTTTTATTGCGTGTCCCTCTGTGTCCCCATCTGCGCTGAGGAGGAGAGTGTGTGAAGCACAAGGTGTCGGGTGCTGCTTACAGCTCTCTGGTGCTTTGCCACTGCTGCTTTAGGGGTCTGTGCCCATGAGAGGTGTCCTGACAAGCCATGAGGCTGGAGGCCAAAGAGGGGCATTGCCCTCAAGAAATAGCCCCTGTCTCAGTGCCAAACCCTGGGAGCACCCATCATGTTGCTGGCTCTGTGCCTCAGTGTCCCCTGAGTGCGGAGGGGAGAGTACCAAGACCCCTGCTGGGAAAATTTGGCTCATCATTCCTGCTCTCCCTGGCGTTTGGCATCGAGACATGCCCTTGTGCCGCAGATTTGGGGTGGCAGGGCTGCCACATGAGGCTGGGCCTGACAGCCAGGCTGTGGGGTCACTGTTTGTGCAGTGCCAGTGCCAGCAGAGGCCAGCAGCTTCTTTATTTGCCATTCTTGCCCATGTGAGGCTGTTCCCTGCACGGAGCTGCTGTGGGATATTCTGGGCTGCCCCTGAGCTCCACTGCCCCCGGGCAGGCAGGTGTTTCACAGAGCAAAAACCACTTGTTTGGGCTCAGGTCCTGCCTGTCCTGTCCCTTGTCACTGCCGCCTGGCCACACTGCCCGCAGTGCTCCTGGCTCTCTCTTCCCCTGCCCTGCAAGGTCCTGCACTGCTCCATTCCCTCTGTGCCTCGGGGCCTTCCTGCTCTCCCCAGGTTTTATCGCCCTGCCAGGATTTTGGCAGTGGAAAGGCTGTTGCACCGTGTTTTTGGACAGTTTCTTTTTGCCACAGCCAGTCTGATGAAGGACAGACACCTCCAAACAGCTTTACTCTGCCACGCTGGGTTCTGGGGTTGACTGTCCCAAATTCTAGATGCAAAACAGATGCAGTCTGCAACCTCTCTGTTTTAGAAGCTTGCAAACACTAATTGAGCATTTCCTTAATTATTGTGATTAAATGTGGACCGTGTAGCTCCTAAAAATACTTTCCACGAGGACAAACTGTGGAAAGAAGTGATCGACTTTTCCCCAGCTAGGGGAATGGAGACTCAGAGCCCCTCTGTGCCTGGAGCCGGTGACACTGGTGGGCTGGGCTGGTGGCTTTAGCCTCCCAGAGCTGCCTGCCACCAGGACAGAAGCTCCTGGAAGGGAGAGAGGCGAGGCCAAGGCGAGATCACTGGGTCACAGCCTCCCTGAGCACAGGGCTGGCAGCAGAGACACTGCCCAGATGTTTGGGGCCATGGAGGCAAGGGGGCTCCTGCAGGACAGGCTGTGCCTCTGACATTTGCTCCAGGCTCTTCTCACCGTGGCTCCTGTGGCCATTGAGATAAGGGCGAGAGCGCAGCTGCAGAGGGGGCTGCACCAGGGAAGCCCTGGGATGTTTGCAGCCTTTCCCTGTGTCTGTTCCCCCAGGCAGTGCTGCATGTGTGCCTCCCTGCAGGCAGCACTGGGGTGTGCAATGGGCTCCACATCACACAGGCAGTACCTGCAGAAGTGCTGCACAGCTGGCTCTGCTTAAAAGTGTTGCCTAATGGAAAACGCTTCCAAAGGTTTCCAGACAAAGAGGGAAAAGGGTTGGTAGATTTTACTGTAATTAATACCCTGTAGTTGTTTAAAAACATTGTTAGAAATGTCTAACTCGGAACTTTCTAGGGCTGGACATGTATCTGGGGATGTAATTAAGTTTTCAACAGTGCCTTTTCATCCCCCTTCTGTGACTGATCCTCCTTTTAATGTGAGGATCTTGTTTTCCTAAGGAAAAAATAAAAATGAACCCTGCCAGAGAATTTTGTTTTCATACCTCAGTCCCAGCCCTTCTGCCAGCTCGGTCTTCCTGTGCTGACATGTCTGTGTCTGTTACAACCAAAACAGCACCAGGAGCATTCCTGGGATTTTGGCTCCCTGTGTTTTGAGGTGAGCTGTGCATAAATTCCCTAAAGCCGGCCCATCAGTGCGTCTGGAATTGTCTTGAGAGCCCATTTGTAAATCTGTAAGGTGGGTTTTAATTGTTTGAACAGTCAAATTGGTTGGTGTCACTCACCTGTGTCTTCGATCTGCTTCACATCTGTAAAAAACAAACGAGGTTCCTTCCAAACCGTGCTGATCGTTTTCTGCTCTCCCTTTATATTTCCAGCAGGATGATTTGATTTCTTGGCAGAACTGCCTGGAGCTGAGGGTCAGATTTAAGGCACGTTGCTGACATCAGTGGCTTTCTTTTTTAATGAGCTTTGTCAGAATTTGTTCTTTAGCCATTAAGTGGTGCCAGCGTGGAGTTCATGCATGAGCTGAGCTGAAACCTGCTCGGTGTGAATTAGTGATGAGGGAAAAGGAGGTCAGGGAATGTCTTGTTTCAGGGAATGGCAATAACTGGTGTGTCCAAGGCCTGGAACCAGAAGAAAACGTACAAATCATGACAAGGGATGAATTCCCACTGCTGTGCTCTGAGGAGACCCTGTCCCTCCTCATGCCAGTGGGATGTGCATCAGCACCAAGCAAAGGTGTTCCTGTGCAGCCTGAATTTGGGAGGTATTGGGATGAGCTGGATGGTGTCAGGGGGATGAGCTGGTGATATGACATGATGGCCCACCATGAGAGGGGTCTGTCACGAGCTTGTGTCATTGTGCTCCAGAAGGATGCTGTGGGCCAGCATCAATGCCTTTGGAAAGGGCTCTGCTAGTATGATGGGATGGCCATGGGAAGACATGCCAGAGCAAGTCCCTGACTGTCCCTCCAAGCAGTGAGTGCCAGATGGGTTGCCCTGAACAGGCAGAGGGGTTTTACTGGCAAACACTGAAAAAAAGGGCAGTTTCTCCACCTGTGGTGATCTGGCACAACAGAACCTGGGAATGGGGTGTGATGGAGAAAGTAATCCATGGAGTGCAGAGGCTCCAGCGAGCCAGGAACGTGTGCCTGGGAGGTTCAGGCATGCAGCTCCCGGCTCTGGACTGCGTCAGCCGAGCTGGCAGGGAGGAATATCTGTGGGAGCTGGGGTTTGCTCCAGAGGTCACTTCTTCCTTGGCCAAAATAAATACTTCTGTGATTCCCTGTCCCTGTTTCCACTGCCTGTAGCTTCTCTGCATCATCCCTGCTGCTCTGTGCCCAAAGCTCTTTTCCTTGGTTGCTTGTGGAGTACAACACACTCCAGGCTACTCAGTGCAAGGTCTGGTGGGTGGCACAAAGAGACAAAAAATGAATAAAATCAAGGACAAATTGATAAAAAGGAGCATACAGGAAAGCCCTTGGGTGGTGGGGAGGTGCCTTGCTGCTGGCATTTGCACATCTGAATCCAGCCAGGGCTTTGTATTGATTCCTTTAAAATCTCATTCAATTATTTTTACAATGAGCTCATCTTTCCTGGCACATCCTTGCTCCCTGTGCATTCCATACTGGCATGGCAGGTGTTGTTCACCTCTCTGTAGTCATCCACATATAAGCTGGGAACAGCAGCTCTGCTGCTTGTCCCTGGAGAAAAAGAGGTCTTGGCTGCTTGCAGGCACTGTGTGAAGGTGGGATGGATGGAGCTGGAGGAGTTTCTGATGGAGCTGCCTGACCTTAGCCAAAACAGGGCCTGTGTGCTGCCTCTGAGCAGTGGGACTTGCCCAAAAGCTGGTTTTCTGTGGCCAATACTTCAGGAAATGTTCCCATGAGCAGAGGTGGAGTTGTGGAAAAGCCTGGGTGGTGTGTTGGTACATGGTGATGAGCCACTGCTACTCCAGCCAAAAATCCAAAAGGCCTCTTGGAGTTGTGTTTTTAAGGCCACAAGCTGACTGCACACTGCAAGGACAGTAAAAAAAAATTAAAGTCTTGTGTCTGCCCATGGCATTCACAGTACCTGAGTGAGGCTTTTAGAAATTTCACATGGCAAGAAGTCAGAACTGTGTCTTGGGGGAGCTTGTTTTGTATCATTCATCTTAACCTATGGCTGTATCATAAAATAGGAAATCTTGGAAACCCCAAATCTGGAAACCTGGAGTCTCTGCAGATCTGAAATCCTTAAAGTGCTGCCCCAAAGCTCCCTGAGCAGAGGGTGCTCCCTGCTGAGGTGACACCAGCAGCACCCAAAGCCTCGCTCTCCCTACGTGTTTGATTTAAGGAGTGAACCAAGGAGTGGGTGCCATGGATCCCACACAGGGGCTTGGTTCCATCCTCCAGAGGGACTTGTGTCAAGTCCTGGGGATGCTGCAAGGCAGCACCAGTGGTTCAGGGCTGAGGATTCACCCCTGGCTGCAGAGCTCCTGTCTGCTGACACCTCCTGTGCTGGTGCTGAAGCTGTTGGAAACAAAGAGCCAAGAAGCTCAAGGACCTGTCCAGGCAAAACACCTCCTTTTGCTTTAATAATTTTGTTTTTCTCAATTCTACACCCCCATAATAATGTGTCCAGGCCTGTTTCACTGTACTGGTTCACTCAGAGGATTCATTCTGAGATCCAGATGTTTCTAGAATATGATCATGCCTCTGTCCCATCCTCTGGAATAAAGGTAGTGTTGTTTCTCTCTATGTCACACATGCAAACTTGGATTTTGCCAGCTGGGTTTGGGTGTGCACTCCCTGCAGAACCCCCAAATCTGTGTGGATTCTTCCTTTCTGTGCCTCGGTGTGTGTGAGATGTCTGCTGGGCACATTTCTGTTCCAGTGCAGTCGGATTCATAAAGCTCCTGTTTTTGCAGCCCCACAGGAATTTGCAGGCTCAGTGAAATTGCTGGGGGCTCCCTGCAGAGGCTGGCTGGGTGTTAGCCCTCTGCATCATTTGCAGGCAAAGGGCTGATGGAAGAAAATTTTTCTGCAAAGCTGCCTGCCCTGCACCAGCTTCTGGCTCCTGTCAGCAGCTGCAGTGTGTTAACCACAAGCCAAGGTGCTGCTATTCCTCAGGTTGCTCATTTTATGGAAATGAGCTCCTTTATAATACCCAAATACTGTTAAAATTGTCTTCTGGGTAGTTTTATTATGAATGTCTGTATATGTAGGTGTTTCTCCTTGAATTTTGTGCTTTTTGGTCTAATGGGTGATGCAGCTCACTTATTTATTCACAATATCCTAAATATCTTAATCTAATATAAACTCAGGATCCTTTTGTGTTCCAAACCCACCAAATATGCCTTTCCCTGTGATTCAAAGTTACTGTGGTTTTGGATTTTTTAAGATTCAATTAATTTACTCTTGTAAAATTACATTCTTTGTTTGAATCTCTCCAAGAAACCACTGCTTGGGCACGCAGAGGGAGAGAAAAAGTTTGGATTCTGGAGGATCTGAAAGTTTAATTTAGGAGGGGCAGTTTGGGAGAAGAATGACTAAAATGCCATGAGCTCTTTTACAGACAAAGGTCTACACTACCATCATAAGAAGACTCAAAAGTTCAAAACTCCCATCACCTGGAACTCTGGGGGCAAACTGATACAAAGAAAATAAAATCAGGGCTCCTCATGCAGTTTCCTGTTACAACAGATGATGAATAATTTGGTTTTTACCTGGCAAAGATGACTGCAAATCTTTCAGGGGTTGTTGGCACATATCCACAGCAAGGTGAGAGTGTCTGCCTGGGAGCAGGGAACAGAAGGGGCTGGGAAGGTCCTGTGCCTCCATGAGGCAGGAGAGGAGGCTCTTTCATTTCAGTGTTGTTATAACTGCACTGGGACACAGGGTGAGGGTTTGTCAGCTCACAACATGGCCACATGCCAAACCTTTTCATCCCCATTACCTTGCAGCTCTCCTTGTTCCACGGAAGTGTTATTCCAACACAGCTTTGCTCAAAGAATGGAGAGGAAAGAAACAAGAGGGAGACAGGAAAAGGGCCTCCCAGGCTCTGCATGGCTTTGCCTGGGATTTGGGACAGGAACACCTTTGAGTTGCAGGTGACTCCAGCTGGATTCATCCTGGTGTGTTGACCATCAGGAGGAGCCCCTAAGAAATCAAATGTTTGCCTTCAAGAGCCCACAGCTAAACAGATTTCCAGAGACTTCCCTCCTTCAGGAGAGCCAGACAAGGTGCAGACTGGGCTGTAATTGTTGTCACCACGTGCAGGGGCAGCCTGCTGTCCTGGAGCTCCAGTTCTAACCTCCAAGTGATCCTAAGCTCCAGAAAATCTGAATGTTTTGCAAGAAGAAACTTGAGAACATGCCCATCAAACAGCTGGGTCAGGCATTAATGAGCTGCCATCTGGAGTGCTCTGGAACACTGATAAAAAGCTTCCCAATACTCGTACATGGAGGGCATTCCCAAATTCAGTTTCTGGATAGCTTTGTCCTGCCATGTGTGTGATGGGTCAGTGTGGAATGTACCTAAGATAGATGGCTCTATGAGCTCTGGTGCCCAGTCTGAGCAGGGAAGCACTGCTGCTCCCTGCACATCTGCCTCCATCTGATTTGCAAGATGCCCCGACACAGGGAAGAACGATGTGCAGAACTCCATGATATCAGAAGGCTAATTAATTACTTTATTATACTATATTACAGAGAGATATTATACTATATTATCATATTTACTACCAACTTACCAGAAAACCTGTGACTCTCTGCCTGAGAGTCCTGATACACACACACACATGGATCCAATTGATCAATGAATCTAAAACACCATCACCAGAATCCAATCAAGTGATCACCTCGGGTAAACAATTTCCAGAACACATTCCACATGGGCACAAACACAGGAGCAGCAAATGCGATAAGAATTGTTTTGATCATTCTTTGCTTCTCTCTGTTCAGAAGACAAGTGAATACCACATGGCTGCACGTTTGCCCTCTCCCTGCACATCTCTTGAAGAAGGGATGGGGACCACTGCGAGGCTGGGAGCCCCTCCCTCCTGGAGTGTCCCCTTTCAGCCTGGTGCAACGGGAAGTGGTTTTGGGCTGGAGCCAACCCTGGGCATTTTACAAACGCGTGTAATGGCTCTGTTTGTGCTACAGCCTCATGCAGGACGAGGAGCAGAAATACTCGGGGCCAAGTTTCCCAAGAGCTGCTGTCCCAGGGCACGCAGCGACCCGCTGGAGGCAGGCAGAGCGGCTCCCGGCCGGCAGCGGCTCCCAGCCCGGGTGTCCCGGCCGTGGGGAACTCCACACGGAGGCCGTTCCCAGGCTGCGGCCGGCTCCCGGCCTGTCCTTCCCCCCGCAGATCGCAGCGTTTCCTCCCCGTGTCCCGGGGCCGTCCCGGGGCCGGCCGGCGCAGGAAGCGCAGCGGGCCGTGGGAACGGCCCGGGCAGCGCCCTGGGGAGCTGGGGTGAGGGGCACACACAGCCCCAGCTCGGCACCACATACACGGGGCAGGATCGTTCTCCTTTTAATGCCTTTATTTAAAAGAATCAGCTCAGGCGGGGAGAAGCTGACAGGTCGCGCCCAGGCCGCCGGTGCTCCCAGGAGTGGCACGGAGGAGGAGGAAGGTGATGATGCAGCTGCGTCCGCTGGTCTGCAGGCAGAGCTGGGGATTCCGTCCTCACGAGAGATTAGAAGATTCCACCATTTCAGTCTAACATTCCAGGTCCTCTTTCTAGTTAAGACCTTTTAGGTTAGGGTGAGGAGTAAAAGGATCTTAGCAGATACTGGATGAAGTTCCTCATCTTTAGACGTCACTTAGGTCTCTTAATTCCTTGTTGGCTCGTTGTTTTTAGGGTTTTTTTCCCTGGAATGTTGCAAAATCTGGTGAAATGCATTCTCATCTGCATACTGGCTCTGATGTCACTTTCCTTCCCCTGCTACCTGCGGGGTCTGGTGTCACCCCTGGCAAGCATTAGAGGGGAGGATGGCTAATCACCAACCATTAACAGGTAACTGAAGGAGAACTCTTAACAATAGGTGGCTGCAACATGCAGGTAACCTTCAATTTAACAGCAATTAGTTCAACTTGTTTAACTTTGCAACCTTAAAAAAAATGGATAACTTTTTTTATTCATAAGAGGCACACAGCCCCTCACCTCCCAGCCTCGGGTTCCCACCATCGCGCCCCATGTGCCGCAGTGTGGGTGCCCAGCACACCCTGCTCCCTCCTCAGCCTTCACTCCTGCCCTCTGCCCTGCCCGAGCGGGCACTGGGGGCTGTGTGAAGCTGGGCAGGTTGTTAGGGACCAGCTGAAATGCCTCACGTGCCTTTTAGTGTTTTCCTTCTTTTTATTAAGAGAGGAGCCGCCTCTGAACGCTAAAACCTCGGACTGCTTGGGAATTATTGAAGTGTCACTTTTAGCCCTGACAGCATATTTGTTATAGTATTTTTAAAACTCTTTGCCAAGTTTTCCTTTCAAGTGCTCAAAAAGGGCTGTGTTTCGGAGTTCCTTGTCCTCTAGATCTCTCCCAGGACTTGCTGGGGCCATTATCCTGCAGGAAGAGCCCCAGGAACGTGAGTGCAGCTCTGTCCCAAGCACAGCCTTGCCAAGCCTGCTTCCACCCTTTGAGGCTTTTATGGGAAATTCAGCTCAGCCACCATCTTCCAGCTGTTTTCTCCATGCATTTCCAGGTCACTCTCTTGCAGCAGGGCTGGATGCATGTGAAGAAGATGGTTTATTTGGGACAGGAATGTGGGATTGCTTGGAAGCCAAAGTAAGCAACAACAGAGTGGGGAAGTGATGGCAAGATGCAGAGCTTTTCCTGTAGAAATTTCTGTTTGTGGCAGTGAAAAAATTCTGACCCAAAGCTGTGGTTGCCCTCTTCCTTGGTCCTTGGGGCACAGGACAATGATCACAGCCGCTGGGAGGTGTGGGATGGATTTTCAGGCAGCTGGTGGGTTATATCCTGCAGCGTTCCCAGGCTAGTCCATATTTCCCTGGCTTGTGTGAGTTGCTGAGGGTGTCCTAGGCTGTGATGGAGTGAATCCATGTGTGAGAGTGATGCTGAGGGGGCTGTACCCCATCTCCCCTGGAGCCAGAGGGGAGCACTGTGGGGTGAGGGGACCTTGGGACCAAACCCAGGCTTCATCTTCACCCCACACCCCACATCTTCACCCAACAGTTCCTGCTGCGCCACATCTCCAGGCAGCCCCTGTCAGTGTCACTTGTCACCTCATCCATTACTGGTCTTTTGTCCCTCCCTTGGTCCTCATCCCCTACATTCCCACCCACTGGTGACTGTATTCTCCTTTTTGGGGTTCATGTCAGCTCCTGTAAGGGCACAGGTGGCTGGTGTGGGCCAGGAGGGTTCCTGGTCCCAGGAGGTGACACCAGGAACTGTACTGTGTGTCAGCGTTGCTGGCAGTGAAAATGGAGACCTCAGTGCATTTAAATCCCAGCTGAATTTTTGGGACTCAAATATATTTTTCAATGTTTTGATGCCAAACCATCCTGCTTTACTCTCCCTGCAGCAAACTCCTGCTGGAGAAGGATGGGGAGCCGAGTCCCCTGCGAGACCCTGTAACTTCTGTTCCTGTCTTGTGTCTCCCCGCAGTGGTTTCACACTTTGCCCCAGAGATTTCATCTCTCACAGCTGAGCAGCAGCCGAAGTTCCAGCTGGGCTTTCCAGCGATGTTTTCCTTCCATCGCGACAGCTGGGGTCACTCTTTCACAAGGAGCGTTTTCCTCCTGCGCTCCGGTTGGGCTTTCCAATAGGACGAGCTCTGAGCATTGTATCCTGTGCTGGCTGGAATTTCAAGCTCCCAGGACTCTTCACTGGACAAACGCAGGGTCAGCAATACCTCTGATTTTAATACTGCAGCCATACAGGAATAAGCTTTTTCTTTTGTCCTGGAAGCTCGATAAATTCGTGTTCAAGCTCCCTGGGCTCCTCGGGGTGTGGATCCAGCAAGGGAGCTGGAGTCTGCTCTTTGTCTGGCCATTCCCGGCTGTCATCCGTGGGGAGGGACTGATGTGACTTAAGCTCACGGTGTCATCCCCAGGTCTGGCATGTGAGCACATGCCATGGCTTTCATTGCAGCCTCCTTAGCACCCCAAACCCTCCATGGTTCCATGAGGGGGAGTGTGAGGTGATGCCAGGACTCTGCTGGGCTTCCTGTGAGGAGGTCTTATCCCATGTTTGGTTTTCCCCTCTTCTCAGTGTGAGCAGGGCACCGACCCACCAGAGCCATGCCTGGTCTGCCAGCACACAGCCAGGGAGAGGAGCTGATGCCACGGTGGGGCACGGGGCCGGCTTGTGGGGGGCACAGCAGGGTCCCCCCGGTGCCTGCGGGCTCTTCCCTGGCAGTCAGGCTGCAGCACCCTCGGGGGGTCCAGCCCATGCCTGTCCCGTGTGAACGCGGCTGCTCCCAGCCCAGCCAGCTCCTGCACAGCCACGTGGGAATGTCCTGCCCTGGGGAGGAGCTGGGGGCTCCATGGGGAGCTGCGGGGGTGGCAGTGCAGCATCACCCGGTGCTGGGAACTGGCTGTACCACAGAGGGGGTCTTCAGGGATAAATTCAGTGGTGGTGACAGAGCGCAGCTGGCTCTGCCTGGTGTGTGATGAGCCAAGTGTGCCAGGAGTGTCTGTGGTTCCTGCTGTCACTGGGTGACAAAGATGGGGACAGGAGGAAGAGGGCAGCAGTGACCCAAAGCAGCAACTCCAGCCAGCCTTTTTGCTGATCCTCCTTGGTGGCTCCACTGTCACTTAAGGAAGAGGAGCTTGGAGAAGACATGCCAGGGCTGATTTGAGAAGCAGGCCACCCAAGTGCAGGGTACTTTGCAATTCCAGGATAGTAGCTTTGTGGATAGGGCCTGGCCATGCTGGTCCTTGGAGGATGTACCCAGTGCTGGGAGCCAGCCCCAGCCTGGCACACCGGGGGGCTGAGGAGATTGTCTGCTGTGTTAACAGCGAGGTGGGGGTCCCATCTGCTAAGCATGGGGACCAGCCAGTGCTGGTGACACCCTTCTGCCACCTCACAGGGGACATGGTGACAGCAATGCCCCAGGCCTAACTGAGTGGCCAGTCTGTCGTGTGGCAGGGAGGTGCAAAGGGCCATATTTGCATGGGCAAAATATTTCTTTCTTTGGGCTTTATCCAAGGTCAGGCTGGAAGGAGTTTGGAGTGACCTGGTCTAATGTAAAGTGTCCCAGCCAATGGCAAGGGGTGGAACAAGATGATCTTGAAGGTCCCTTCCAAGCCAAACTGTGATTCTATGGTCCTGATAAACAGGACCAGCCCTGCATGGTGCTCCCTTGGGAAATGGTGCTGGCAGGGAGCCTTTCTCGCTGCTTTTATGTTTCCCTGTGCTCCCTCTTGTGTCAGTCCTGGAAATCCCATCCCCTGGCTTTTCCTTTGGCACTTACCTCCCTGGCCCACATCAGGTGATGTCTCACATGCTGCTGCAGTGTTTATCCCATCTCCTTTCCCACCACCCTGTCCTTACATCTCACTTCTTGTGAAGATGTTCACAAGGACACGCAAACATCTTCCAGAGAGGCATCCAGAGCAGATGTCCAGCCATGCCACCCTCTCACACCCATCCCTGTAAGTGTTCAAGGCCAGGTTGGACAGGGATCTGAGCAACCTGGTCTAGTGGAAGGTGTCCCTGCCTGTGGCAGGGCACTGGAAGGACGTGGGCTTTAAGGTCCCTCCCAACCCAAACCAGTCTATGATTCTCCTTGCATCCAGCATGTTGGATTGGCTGTGGCAAACCAGCCTCTTTCAACAGAGCTGGACATCTCTCTTTCCCACTGCATGGGGTTTCCACAGGTGACTTTCCACCAGCTCCTTTGTACAAAGCAGAATAATTTTGTGCTTCTTTCCTGTGTTGGGCAACAGTTGTCGTGTTATTAATTAACCCAGTTACTCACATAACCATAGTGCTGGACTCACTGTTGTTTAAACCAGTGAACCTGAGCCTCAATTCACTCCCTTCCCTCTGCTCCGAGGTACTGCAGCTCCAAGGAGGGGGAAGTTTGCACTGTCAGCTGCCCTGGGGACAGCTGAAATACAGAGGGCACTGAGGCGTTTGCAGGAGGGGAAGGAACCCTTTGCCTGGTGCAACCCAGGGCTGCAGGGCTCTGGGTGTTCCCAGAGCCTGGGCTTGGTTTGGGTCTGCACGTGGGTGGCTGTGGGGCTGTGCCTTTGCTGCTGCGTGTGCCAGCAGTGCCACTGCTCCTTCCGCCTCACCAAACAGCAGCCAGCCCAAGCAGGGCCTGTTTAATTCAGCAAGTCATAAATTCATAATGCTCATTTACCACCCAGTACCATCAATATTTGATAGCGGCCACTGGCCTGCTGCAGCGTGGCCTGCAGAGGAAGGGGATGGGGCTGTGGGGGGCTGGCAGGCAGTGGGGCTGCCCAGGTCACTGTGGTGGTGCTGAGATGGGGCTGGAGAGATGTGGGCTCCTCCTCCAGTCCTGCAAACCTGCCAGGGGTGGGATGTGGCCGCAAAGGCTCTGCAGAGGGATGCGTGGGGGCCGGGCCGGCAGCTGGAGGCTGTCAGGTTGAGGGAGGAATGAAGCAGGGAGCTGGGTGCAGGGGGGGACCCAGCAGCTGGTGGTTAGGAGGGGAATTTGCAGACCTCGGGACACACACACACACACATAATTTGGTTGTACCCAGAGTGTCCCAGGACAGCCATGGGGATGCCCTGCATGTGCCGCTTGGTGCTGGCATTTTTTGGCAGCGGTTCAAAGCTAGGCTCCGTGAACTCGGGAAGCCCCTTGACCCCCGACCCCTGCTCACTAATTGACTGTGAGGAGGAGCCCTGCCCTTCGAGGAGGGTGAGCAGGAAGGAACCTTCTCCCCGAGAGCTGCCGAGGCCTCAAGGAGAAGGAGCGAGCGGGGGAGTTTAGCTGTGCAAAGACAATATTTTGCAGTTCACTCCAAAAGAGCCTCTTCCTGCTTGTGGATCTTGAGTGTTTTGCTCATGGTAAGCAAAAGTTGCTGCAGCCGGTGGCTTCTCCCCCAGCTCCTGCTGGGAGAGCTGAGGGTCTCATTTCTCACTCCTTTGGAGGGGGCTGCTCTCTCCTGCCTTCCCTTTGTCTGAGCTCCCTCTCCCTTGTATGCAGAGGGTGATGGAGGGAACCAAGCATGGCTGTACCCCTGGAAACCCTGAGCTTCCCAGCTTCCCACTGAAGGGCTGCAGTGGCACAGGGATGGTGTGTGGATCAGTGGAGCTGGATGGGATGTGATGGCTCCAGCTGGGCGTAAAGCTGCAGGTTGCCATCACAGAGGGCACAGAGCTGTGGCTGCTCAGAGGTGCCTGGTGAATCGGTGCCTTCCCTGGCATCACTCAGCAATCCCTGAGCACCCGGCTGTGACATGCAGCTGATAAGGTGGCCCTCAGCCCCTGGAGCTGCAGTGGCACCCGCTTGCTGAGTGGTGCTCCACTCTCCCCGCTGTGCTGAGACAAGCCAGGCCAGCCTGAGTGACAGCTCTCCCCTTTTACGGTTCTTTTATCTCTCCCTGGGGAATGTGGCCCCAGTGCTGGTTGAGTCTCTGGCGGCAGTGCCGACAGCCATGCTGCCTTCCCTCCTGCTACCCCAAAGTTTGCCATCAGCCAGTCACATCTCTGCTCTGCTGGCTCCTGGACCTGCTGCTGCCATTCCTGGGGGATGTAGCAGGAGTTAAAACCCCTTCCCAGCACACTGGAGTCCTGCCCTGCGCTGACTCTGCTGAGAGCAAAGAGGGCATGTGTCCATTGGTGGCTTGCAGCTCCATGCCAGGTAGGGACAGCGAGGTGCCAGTGCATCCTTTGGCAGTGCATCCCAAATCCCACTGCCTTTACTCTACCCCAGAAGCTCTTGTGGCTTGGAGCTGAACTTTTCACCCAGGACGTGACTCCCCACACTCCCCTGGTCATTACAGAACCGGCGCCGGTGGGGCTGTGGCTTAGGGGATTTGGGAGAGTGGCAGATATGGGCAGGTCTGCTTTAATTTACAGTGACAAGTGTTTATGGGCCTTATGTACAGCCCACACTTTGCTATCCATGGAGTCGGATCCCTCCTTGTACAGCCTGGAAAGGACCAGATTGTGTGGACTGGGGTGAGGAGAGGGATTTCCCATGATGGGATGAATGCCCTCTGTCCCAACCACTGCCACCTTCCCCCTGCAGTGAGCCCAGCATGTGGGGTGACACTGTGGGAGCACAGTGACCACACTGCTTGGAGGGGATGAGTGAGATGGGGGGAGCTGGGAAGATGGGGTCTGCCTTGGCGCTTGCCAGGAAGCCACTCTGCAGGGACTGGGATACCCAAAGGATGGATGTGTGCCTCGAACAAACCCTCACTACTGCAGCATCCCTGGGGGCAGAGCAGGAGGACATGGTACACCTCCAGAAGAAGTGTCCTCCTTGGCCAATGCTCCAATAGGCTGCTCTGACCCCTGCCAGACCACACCATGGCTGCTGTGGTGACCAGGGGGCTGTTTGCTGCAATGCTCAGTTGTCTTCCAGCCCTCTTTTGGGTGTCCATTCCTCTGAAATATTCATCCTTGCTTCATGGGAGACACTGAATTGCTTTAACCTCTCTGAATATTTCATCCTCCACCTTGCAAATTGTTCTGCTGGGGTTGGTGATGTCCTGGCCTCAGTTCTGTCTGAGACAAGTTCCAAAAAATGTCAGGTTGGTGTCCCACAAGCCTGCCTGTTAACTGGGGCCATGACACCAGCCTGCCCCACCATGCAGCTCCTTGTCCTCTTTGCCACCATCTCCACAACACCTCCCAAACACAATGTTTTTCACCCCTGCTGGTCCCACAAGGCACTGTTGGTGTTCAGGGATCTGGGAGGTGGATGCAATGGGTACACTGGGAGCAGACATTGGTGTGCAGGGATCAGAGAGGTTCAGGGATGGGCAAGGTTGCCAAGGTTAGGGATTAGCAGATGATGCATGTGCTGACAGTGGGTGCAGAACTTCGAGGTGCAGGATGGGCAGGAGGATCAGGAATTATGTGGGATACAGGCATTAGCAGTGATGCAGGGAAAGGCTTAGCAAGGGGTGCCAGGCTTGGTACGACAGTCCAGCCTTTGAGGAGTCAACCCTTGCTGCTGAGTGTGTTGAGGCACCCGAGTTACTCATTATTCTGATTAATTCCTCAGCAGTTTTGACCAAATAAGTCAAGAAAGTTGAAAAGTATCTGAAGAGCTTCTTGCCCCTTGCTGTCCTGCCTGAGGTGGGGCTGGGAGCTCTCTCTGTGGTGCCAAGGCCAGTTCCTGGCCCCTCAGCTGGTTTTACTGTTCTTGAGGATGGAGGGAAACTGAGGTCACCCATCCTGGGGACACAGTGAAACATGTCTGGCCCCATCCCACTGCCTCACCCCACTCCTTGTGGGGCTCTTTCTCCACCCCCCTGCTCTAGGAGTTAAAACCCTCCTTCCAGCCTGGCGTTGCTCATGGAAAGTTTATATATAGCCTTTTGTTTTTGCCAGCGTCCCCCTTGAGTTTAAATAGCTCTTCCCCGTCCCTGGTGTTGACCCCGGATGTATTTATAGAGAGCAATCAGATCTGTGCTCAGCACCAGCTCAGTCTGTCCCCAGGGAGGCACTTCCAGCAGCGTGGCCTCACACTCAGCCCTGCCCTGAGGAGGAGGCCTCGAGGGCTGGCAGGGGCTGTGCCAGCCTGGCCATGGCTTCCTTTGGGATCACTGTGCCAGTTCTGGCTCTAGAGCAGCTTTTGGATTGCCATCTCTAGGGCTCAGGGTGTTGTGAGACCAGCGCTGCTTCTCCTCCGAAACTGTTTCATGTTGTGGAGGTGACCCATGTCCCAGTGCCACAGGCCACTCAAAGCCAGGGCTGTGAGGATGGTTTAACTCCCCGGGGTTAAACGTGAGGCTTCTGCCACCTCTGCTGCCGCCAGCCAGCTCCCCCCGCGGGTGCCAGCTCCGCTCCCATCCCGGAGGTCCACGCTGCTGGGCGGCTTCCCCTCCAACCTCAGCTCTTGACTATTTAAGGCAAATCTCCTTGCTGGACTTTTAAACAAAACCCGGGCTCCTCTCACTCTCCTCGTTTTAAATAACTCGCCTGGCGTAAACAGAATGAAGCATAACACTATAAATCAGGCATTCCCGGGATCTGCCTGGCAGGCTGCATGCAGGGGCTCACCAGGCCCCTGAGCTTCCCTGCAAGCTCTTTTTGGGGCCTGGGGGGAGTGATAAGAGGGCAAGAGGGGCTCTGGTGGGGCAGGCTTTCTCAAGGAGACTAATGTGATTACAGGCTGCCAGCCTTTGGGGTAAAATAATTAAGGTTGCAAAATAGTTTCCATCACAGCCCCTTGCTTGTTGTTCCCCACTGAGGTTGGAATTTTCCAAGCTGTATTCCTTGCGTGAAAATGAATTTTTCCAGGGAAGTTTGCGCTGGTGATGGTCAGTGATGCAATGGGTGTTTCATAGGGATTTGGGGGAAATGCCTAGACTGCAGATGAGAGCTCAGCATGTTCCTTGCAGGGACACGGGCACTTTGCACCACAGTTTGTCCCATCAGCTGAAGGGATCAGCTCTGGAAAATCGGCCCTTGTGCCGTCAGTCCTCTGTGTTTATGCAGTGTGGTCGAAGCAGGACAGAAATAATTACAGCTCATCTCAGGGATCAGTGCTTCCCTTGATAAAATTCTTTGTTTTCCCTGGTTTTAGGGCTTTGCCAAACGTTCATCATGAGCTGAGTCTTTCAGGCTGGGTGTCCAACATACACTAAGTCATCTAAACAACCCAGTTTAAACAAGTCTGGCCTTGCTGGGATTGAAAACTGGGAAGATGTGTTGGTCTGCTGCCAAGGCTGGAAACTCCAAGGGGTGAGACTTGGGGTGCCCTGGGGATGGGGACGGGCCACTGACTGTGCCTGTGGGGAACTCTGGGCTGTGGCCAAGCTGAGGAGGGTGTGAAAACCCCGCAGGTGGTGCCGGAGCCTTGGCTGGGGTGCATCCCCCATGTGGGAACAGCACTGGGAAGGGTGCTGCTGTGGCACATTGTCTTTCATTGTACCCCCAGCTCCAGGAGGGACAGTGGAGCCGTGCTGCCATCCCTGGCCTGCCCCAGTGCTGCCCTCCATGTTCCCTTCTCTGCCCAAAGACAAGCAGGTGGGATGGAGCAGCCCCTTGCAAGGCGATGCTTCATTTAGCTCTCATCCTCCCAATCGTTAAAACCTCTTGTTATTCACATGACTGAGCAACAGCCTTCAGAGTTCTGGCTGCAGCTTTTACACAGCAGGTTGCACCCTTGCAGGGGCAGTGTCCTCTCCAGGAGGGGAGCATGGGTCCTGCTTGGCCCGAGGAGATGGGAAGCTGGAGTCAGCAGGAAGCCTCCCCTGTGCCACATCCATGCTGGGCAGTGTCACACGGGGTGTCTAACAGTGGAGGTGTCCCTGGCTGTCCTCCACAGTTCTCAGCACCAGGAGAACAGCACAGGAGGAAGCTGCAAGATTTCTTTCCTACCCTTGAGGGCACCCATGGACACATCCCCAGGGTTGGATGTGCAGAGGGCTGCCTGAGGGGCACCCATGGGAGCTGGGAGCATCGTGGGGAAGGACATGATAAGTGAGCTGATAAAGAGCTTTTCCAAGCTTGCAGCTGCCACAGAGAAAGTGCCACATCCATGCTGGAGCGATGTTCATCCCACACGTCCCCTCTTGCTCTCTGGCCTGCTCCAGCAGGCTCTGGGACTCGCGGTGCGTCCCAGGCCGGCGCCAGTGGCTGGGGAGCTGAGCCATGCCACGTGTGGCGGGATCGCTCACTTGGGTTTTTGACAATCTGTTTTCCAAGTCAGAAGGTCATGTGTATGTTGGTCATGTTGCCAAGGATTCCTCCACAACAAGTCTTTTTGTTTTGTTTGACAAGGTCTCCAGTGTGCAGAGGGGCCGGACATTAATAAACTTGGTGAAAATGGGACGCCTTCCTCTCGGGGAGTTTGGGCTGGTGTGTTCTGCTGTGCCCAGGGGACATAGCACATGGCACAGCTCAAAGCTGCCCATCTCCCTTACAGAGGTGGCCTCTTTGGCTGCCCAGATACTTAATGGCAGACTTTGGGAATAGTTCTCCCCTCCATATGATCCATAATGTCTGTTGGTTAGGGATGGATATGATGTAGTAGAGGATGAGGCCTGCAGAGCCCTGTTGATGGTCAGAGGTGGCTCTGGAGAGGATGGGACATGGTACTCTAGTGAGTAGCACCTGGCTGAGAGATCCAAAGTAGATCTGCTGACACCCTGAGGGACCTGGGCCAGATCCTGGGGGTAGGACCACACATGAGGGCTCAGGACACCAATAACACTGATTGTCTCTTAGTGCTCTGGGTCAAGCCACGTCCTGTCCCTCTGCTCCACATCCCTGTTGGCACTGAAGCTGATGTTCTCACTGAGCACCTGGTCAAACCCTCACTCAAAGAACTGCAGAGCAGGGAAGGGGCAGGATCTGGCCCGGCAGGACTTGCCAGAGGTGCTGGGCCTCCTCCCTGCTGCTGGGACAGGTCTGGTGACCATTGGTACCACTTTGTTAATGCCGAGTGCCAGGCTCTGGAGCAGAGCTGTGTCTGCTGACAGGGGCAGTGACAGTGGGGCTGGGGAGCCTTGAGCCTGTCCCTCTGCCAGTGGGGCAGCTCCTGACACAGCTCCAGTGAGGAAGGACAGATTCTACTGCAAAAATCCCTCCGTTACAGCTGGCATGGGACCACAGCAACCTGGGCAGCTCCCAGCTCCTCTGTGGATGAGGGGATGGAATGATCCCATCATTGGTGAGGCCCAGCTGCACTATGAGAATTTTAGCCCACAGAAGCACCATGGTGGTGGTGTCAGCTGCTCTCATGGCTGAAGGATGGTGGAAGGAGCTGCAATGGATGGACACAGAGGGAGAGCCCTGATGCTCCAACATGTCCATCAGGTCTGGGCACACCTGGACCTGGAGCTGAGAGAGCCTTCACCCCACACTTCAAAAAGACCTCGTTAAAAATCAGCCATGGATGCCCCTCGAGCAGCAGTTCAGTGCAGGAGTGCTAGAGCAAGGTGTGTGGTCGTCCCATGCGCAGGGCTGAACTGGCTTTGGGGTCTTTAGTTTAAAAATCCTCTACAAAGGATTCCCCCTGGTTAATTTCCTCATAATTAATACACTTGGCAGTGCAAATGACACATTAATTATGAAACTAAAGAGATAAGAGTGCACTATTTCAGTGCTGCACAAGCAAGGAGGAGCATTGCCTTCTCTCTTCTCTGTATTTCATCTTCTAGGCAGAAAAAGGAAGAGTCTTGGGGCAGACTAAAGTCCTGTCTTCATTTCCTAGGTGACCAAGTGACAAATCCCTCCATGAAGCCGTGCTTTTTCCACCAGATCACCAGCAATGCTGCATCTGCAACCCATCAGAGAAAGCGTTTGGGTTTATTGTTCCCGCTCCTGGCTCCAAAAAGGCTTTTCTGTTTGGCGCTATCTTCTTATTCAGATGCTGTAAACACAAGCTCTCCTCACCCGTTTTTGGTCGGAAGCCCACTTGGTGGCTCACGTCATGGGGCACTGCAGCATCCCTGGAGCTGGGCTGGGGCGGCGCTGCCAGGAGCTGCTCTGAAATGCCCATAAAAGCAGCTTTGCAGCGCTGCGCTGCGTCTGAGCAAACATTTGCGCGCACCTCCGAGCCCTTGTCTCTCTCAGTTAGCTTCAGCCTGTCCTCCTGGGGGAAGGCGGAGCAGGAGAAGAGCGGCGGTGACGTACGGAAAGGAATTAAAGTTTGAAAGCACTCAGTGCCGTGCTCAAAGCAGCTACTCCAGGCATGTGATGCTGGGTGAACTCTGCAATTCCACCCCTGCTCGTCTCTGCCCTGCACCCACTGGGCCACCCAAAGTCCTGCACAGCTCCCAGGATGGGCTAACTGCAGCCTGTGACTTGGTACCCAAATATCAGGGGTCTCTGGTACTAATTTTTCTGCCACACCTTTTATCCTCTTCCCTTTGTGGTGCTTAGGGCTGTCGTAGCCACATGGCGTTTGGTCCAATGAAAGGAACAAATCCTTGGAAGGGATTGGGAGCTCCTCTTCAGCTCGGCCTTGACCAAGTGCCATCCCTGCTGTTTGGAGACAGACAGACCAAAAGAGGCTGCAGGGAGGGAGGAATGGCTGGGCAGGCTCTGTGTCAGGCAGAGATGCAGACTGGGAGGGGGGGAAGCACAGAAGGTGCTGGTGAGGGGTCAGCAGGGAACTGGGCTGGGTTAGTCTGGCCAAAAGAGGTTGAACAGGGTCTGTTTGGAGCTCACACCTCCCTAGAGGGGAAGTTACAAAGATGGAGCAGTGACACTTTCCTTGGTAGCAGCAGCAGATGATGTAACACGGGGCAGCAGCCACACATGGTGGCTTGACAGAGTCAGGGTAGGTGTCAGGGAAGACTTTTTCCCTGCTGGATGGTGCAGCTTTGGGATGGACACCTGGAGAGGTGGGGCTGGTCCATGCTTAGGGGTTTTCAAGGCAGGACGCAGTGCTGGTGGCAGTCCTGCAGGATGTGGGATGGGTGAGTTCTGAGGTCCCTTCCCACCTTTGCTATAATAAGTCTCCAGATGTTTGGATGCTGATCCATAAAGCAGCCCCAAAGCCTTTGCCTGCCTGTGGCCAGAAAGTTCTCTGAGAACTCATCTAGGCCCTGTAAAGAGTCTTTGGGGACACCAGCACTCAGCCTGCATGTGCCTGTCACTGGTCTGAGCAGAGACAGGGTGTTGTCTGGTCTCACTGCTTGCTTGGAAATCAGTGTTCCTCCATGTCCCATGGCTGGTGGCCTCTCTCCAGCCAGCATAGCAAATCCCAGTCTGGAATAATTAGCCAGAAAGACTAAGAGCAGCTGGAATGGGCAGAGGATGGAAGAAAGCAGCAGAGCAGTCTGGGGAGATGAGAGATCTCCTGGACAAGGACAGGAGGAGGAGAAATTGGTGCCAGTGGCAAGCAGAGGAAATCCTCCCTTCTCCGTACCTCAGAAATGCTGGAAGTGGCATGGGAGCATCCTCTCTACCCTGGGACAAGAGCCAAGGCTCAGTTGTTGTCCCAGATAAGCAGTGAGGAACAGCAAAAACAATCCAGCAGCTCAGCCAAAGTGTGGCACTGCCTGTGATTGTCTTAGCAGGAACAGGGGCCTAAAGTGCCCCCTATGACAACCCCTATGACACCATGATGCCCAAAATAAAATCCATTGCCTTTCTACAGGTGGGTGAAGGAGGTCTGGGATCACAGAATGAGTGGGCAGGATGCAGGAGCCCAGCTGGAGAGAGACATCTCTATCACCTGAGCTGGTCATCTGCTTGTTTAAGAATGAGAAAGAGCCCTTGGACAATGCAAAGCTGAGAAACTGTGTGAAAGCACAAGATTGTTCACAACTGGCTGCATTTCAAGTCTCACCTTGATTTCTCAGCTGATTTCCACCTATTTCTGTCTCAAGTACTTTGTTAAGCCTCTTTCTAGGACCTGCTAGACCAACCTTGTTGGCATTGTGCACCTCACAGCTTTCACTCCTTCTCCCTGGTGAGGCTCTGCCACTCTCATTGTTTGCAGGCAGGACAGCACGGTTGGAGCTGCTCGTGTGGGACATTAGCACAGGCTTCACTGTCCACGTGTCCACCCTGGTGAGGAATTGATGTGGGAGAGGTAAGTGGATGCTGGATGGGTCACAGCATCCCATCTGAGTGGAGATGGTGTCACGAGGACAAAGCTCTCATGCAGCCCTTGGCCAGGCTGCAGAGCCAGATGCTGTTTAGTGATACTTTAGGAGGAAAAGTGTTGGTGTAAAAATACATGGCTGTAAGGCATGGATAAACAAAGTCCAAACCCAGGTGTCTCCTGCTCCTGCACTGGTTCAGCTGGTGTGACCTTGGATCACATACTTAAAGCTGAGCACCTCCAGGTGGAAGTGGAATCCTCAGCCAAAGCCTCTGCAGAGACATCACCATTTTCTGGTGGACTGGCTCACCTGCACAAGCTGGTAGCAGTGACAGCTTCATTTGTCCCAACTTCTGTCCATCCCTTTAAGTTCCTGGGGGGAGAAAACATCCCCTGTGTGTGCAGCTGGTTGGACCATCAAGGGCTGTATGTGTTGAAGCACATGCTGCAGTGCTTTGGGAGGGGAGAGGCTGCCTGGGTGTGATGTTTGTGAAGATATCAAAGGGATTGTGAGCCACAAGATACTGGGATGTGGGGGTGCTGCCACCACATACAGCTCTGAGGGGTGGGTGTGCAAAGAGGATACTTATCTCCAGCCCCATGCCATGGATTAGCCTACAAAATAAACCAGAGGTTGTGGCCATCAGTATGATAGTGACGTGCTGGACCCACTGTTATTGCCCCAGCATGATGGACACATAAACTCTTCTGCTTGTGGCCAAGGTTTTCCTGCTCTGGAAGAGGCAGAATGTCTCCTCTGCATGTGTGTGCAGCATTGGGGTCCTTGGGGTCTGATGAAAAGCTGCTGCTGCTCCTGACTTCTACCCTTTTGTGCCTTCCTCCACTTGCCTCAGGCTCTGTACTCAAAGTCTGTAGAAAGTGAAACACCAAACCTAAACACAGAGAAAGCGCTGGGAGGTTACACTGGGTTTTGCTCAATTAGCACAGGAAGCAAATATTCCTGGTCTTTGTCAGGGTGGGCTCTCTCAGAGTCTTGGAGGAATGGTAGGCAACACTCTTCCTGGGAGTTATTCCTGCACAGCCTTATGGGACTGTCCCCCCGTCCTGGGGACAAAGTTATGGTGAAGAGCAGTATCCCTGAAGAGTGGAGAAAGTCCTTGCTCTGATCTGCATCTGTCTGTGCTGAACTCCAGGGGTGGCTTGGGGGAGCTCTCGCTGTGGTGCTCAGAGCTGGTATGTGAAGTCTCTCCAAAACCCTTCTGCAGGACAGCATTTTAAATAAATAAATTGGGATTTTTTAGTCAAAAAGTGGGAGTTTTCTCCCCTCATGGAGAACCTGGCAGGGATCAGGCTCTCTGACTTAGCAGCTCATTACAAAGCCTTAAAAAAAGAAGTGGTCACTTTGCTGCTGTGCGAGGGCTCCACACACAAACCCTCTGTGCTGCATGCAAACAGCTGCTGCTGCTAAAAGCCATAACCTAGAAAGCAGGGGAACATAAAGCTCCAGGAGGATGTTTCATCCCTCCAATACACCTCCTAGTTCCTGTGATGGAATTCCCTGGCCCCACATGCACTCGGCTGTGGGCACATCTCGGCGATGGTGTGTCCTGTGCTGCCTTTCTGGTGCCAGGCTCTGAGTGCCCTGGGCTGTGCTGGGCAGTGCTTGTGCACGGGCACGGCTGGGTTTGGGGTTGTATTTTCACAGGGGGCCTCTCTGTAGCCAGGTGGCAAATGGAGTCAGGGGCTGGGGCTTGAACAGGGCAGTGGACCCAGTGTGGTGGGAACTCAGCTGTGGTTACCCCCAGCTAGGCTCACATCCCTCCACAATATTCACATGAGCAAAACGATATATCCCTGAGCTGCTGCTGGAATGAAACTGTCACTAGAGCCAGGTGTGGACTCAGTTTGACTTTGAAGTGACATTCAGTGTCGTGGGGGCAGCACAGGTGTCTCCAGCCAGGCCAGTGGGGGACAGGGAACACACTTGGCTTTTGCAGTGCAGGGGGGCTGTGGGACCCCCAGGCAGGGCAGGGCTGATGTTTCCCCTCTTTCACCTGCCCTCGGTGCTGGGGAAGCAGCATGGGCTGGGCACAAGGAATGCTGGTTAAGTTAACAGGGCTCAGATCCCTGACGTCTCTCACTTGGCAGGTTGACCCAAGCTCTTGGGGTTTTACACTTCTACCTCACAGAGGAGGCTGCAGTATGGACGAATGTTTATGTATTCCATTTTCTGCTCATGTTATCCATCTGCTGGCTGTGCTTTAGGATGTGGCCAACTGGGCACCCATGTGGGCAGGGAGAAAGGAAAGAAGATGGATAATGAGGGTGGTGAAGCCCTGGGTCAGGTTGCCCAGAAAAGCTGTGGCTGCTCCATCCCTGGAAATGTACAAGGCCAGGATGGATGCCAGGTCCAGCCCCAGGATGGGGCTTGGAGCAGGCTGGGATAGGGGAAGGTGTCCCTGCCCATGGCAGGAGGGTTGAACGAGATGAAATTTAAGGTCCCTACCTACCCACACCACACATGGATTCCTTGATTCTATGCCTCAACCCCGCTCCTCCTCCCAGGCCCAAGAACGTGGCTTTGCACGGGGCACACATCGATGTCCCTGAGGATGGTTGTGGGGCTGCCCTGGCAGGAGGAACCGGGCTGCTGTCCCGGGGGACCGGGGATGTTGTCGGGGCAGATTTGGGGCTGCTCTCCTGGGGCTCAGGGCGGCTGTCCCGGAGTTAGAGGATCCCCGTGCTGAGCTCCCACGGCTGCTGTTCCTGGGGCTCGGGGCTCTCACCGGGGGTCACAAAGGTGCCGTCCCGGGGCTCTCGGACCCCCGCGGGGCTGAGCCACGTCTCCCCGTCCCGGGGATGCGCGGAGGGAACGGCATGGCTCCGCCGCGAGATCAGAGCCCGGCGGGCCCTTTAAGAAAGTCGAAACCCGAAAGTTCATCAAAGTTGACAAAGTTTTTCGTGGAAAGGAGGGGAAAAAAATAATTAAAATAACTCGAGCCCAACAACAAAAAAAAACCTCCCCGCGGTCCCGGGGGGCCGGGCCGGGCCGGGATTGGCGGCGGCGGCGGCCGGGGGCGGCCCCGGGCGGGGCAGGCGGGCGGGTCCCGGCCCCGCTGCTCGGTGCGCGGTGGCGGCACCGGGAGCGGCGGCGGCTGGGGCTGGGGCGCGTCGGCCCCGCAGCTGCGGCTCGTTGCGCTCCGCTCGGCCCCGCTCCGCCCGGCCCGGCCCGGCCCTTAACAGCGGCGCCGTCCCGGGACGCCGTATGTGAGCCGGGAGGGCAGCGCCGCACCGCCCCGCACCGCCCCCGCGCACCCGCACCGCACCGGCACCGCACCGGCACCCCGGCTCGGCCCCGCGGAGCTCCGGAGCAGCCGGCACCACCCTCGCCCCGGCACCCCACCATGAGCAACCTCAACAAGGACACCGAGCACACCAACGGCGGCGGCACCGTCGAGGAGGAGGTGGGCGCCGGGCTGGGCACGGAGCTGCGAGCGGCACCGGGACAGCGAGGGGCCGGGACCGGGACCGGGGCTGGGGCTGGGTCGCGACGGCGGCGGAGAATCGGGAGCGGCGTCGGGACCAGGGACGGGGCGGCGGGCATGGAACGCCAGGGTGCCGGGGGACGGCGGGGGCAGCGCAGCGTCGTCGGGGAACCGGGGCTGGGGCGTTGGGGATGGAGCAGAGCGGGACCGGGACCGCGGAGGCGGCACTGGGGCGTCGGGGAAGCCGGGAAGGAGCGCGGCGCCTTTTCCGGGGAATAGAGGACCCGGTGTCAGGGCAGGACCCCCGGCTCGTCGGGGAAGCGGAGCCCCGAGGCCGGGGCTGCTGCGGGCTGGGGCCAGGCTCTGGGAGGCAGAGTACGGAGGTGATGGTGCTGGAGTCCCCGGGCCGCCCCGAGGAGGGGCTGGGACCGGGCAGGGCGAGTCTTCTGCTCAGCCCGGTGTCCCTGTAGCCCTGCGGGGCACAGGGCTGGCAGGTCCCTGCTCCATCCAGCACAGCCGGTGCCCGTGAGCATGGTGTCCTGTTGTCACGTCCCTGTAGCTGGAGGGCTCCTGGATTCCCCAGCCGTGTGGGCTGCAAGGGAGACACTTGGACAATAGTGGAGGAGCCCTTGTCCTGCTCCCTGTGTGCTGGCAGCCTGGCTGTGGATGGAGGACTGAGCTGACCTGCTGGCAGCCCCTTCCCCCAGATGCCACTGCAAGCCAGAGCCTGGATGCTGCTGGATTCAGGGCTGGGAAGGCTAGTAAGGGTCAGTTGTCTGTAGCCACATGCCAGAGCTTGCAGCCCTCCATGTTTGCGCTTTGGCTGTTGGAGCCATTGGCTGATGTCACCCCTGGAGCAGGTATTGCCATAGCGGGTTACTGCCCTCCATCTTGGAGAGGGCTCTGGAAAATGCCTGGCCTTGGAAACGTTTTGCTGCAGTCCTCGGCGCCTGGCCCTCAGGACTGGGGAGGTGCTCAGTCCCCTCCCCTCGCTGTCCTCCGTGCGCTCTCGCCGCCGCAACATGGCGCCTGGCTTGCTCCACCACCCACCGGCAGCGCGGGCCCTGCGCCGCAGCTGACTTGGGGCTGTCGCGTCCCCTGGGCTTCAGCCCCGGCGAGGGTGACCCGAGTGATGGGCTGGAATGGATTGGCAGGTGGTGGCTGGAGCGATGCTGTCCGCAGCGTGGAATCGGTGATGCGCCGATGCCATGGGATGTGGATGCTGCGTTGGGATGTCCCAGTGGCACCGGGTGGCTCTGGTGTGGGTGGGCTGAGAGCCTGAGCACCTGGGGCCCGGTGCTGCTCCTGGTGGAGGGAGGTTTGGTACCTGGGGGTTTCACAGGCTGTGAGTGTGTGCGCAGAAGATTCTATGTGAATCCTCAATCCAGTTATTCACTGGCCTGCAAAGCTCCCCGAGGTTGGTGCCACTTGGTGCATCCCATCCCAGTGGGATTGCTCCAGCTGGGCTGGTGCCTCAGGTGGTGGTCAGGGGAGCTCCTGGTGCTGGGCAAGAGCCAGTCTGTTCCCCACTGCCGGGTGGTTGTCTGGCAAAGCAGGTGCTGGAGCGTTTCAGGAAATCCTCACCCTCTGGAGAGGCTGGTCCTCCCAGGAGTGGAGCTTGATGGCTGGAAAACAGAGTTAAAGATGGCATCCCTGGGGAGCGTGCAGGGGTTGGACAGAAGGGGCTGCTGCTCTCTGCTGTGCAGCCTCCGGGAGCGTGCGGGGAGGGGCACGGTCTGTCCGCCCTGTTGGATGGTCCATGGCCTCGCGGGGTGTGTCTGTCCCCCTGCACCCAGGGCTGCAGCAAAACACCCTCCACCTGGGTTAGCCTGGGACTGGTGGGGGGCTAACGTTCCACTCCCTGGTGGGATTGCTGTTAGAAAGTGCTTTCTCCACAAGAATCCAACAGGAATAATGCTGTGGGTGTGAGCACAGTTTGGGCTCCATGGTGCCTATCTTGAGCCTACTCTGGATCCTTGTTTTTCCAGTACCTCCTGGCTGACCAGAAGCTGCTCCTCACTGCAGAGGCTAGTGGAGGCATAAGGAGTGACCTTGTGTTCAGGATCCCAGCATGGTCTGGGGGCCCAAATTCTTGCCCAGAAGCTCCCCTTGATAGAGAGCGATAAATACATTCGGTGCAAAGTGGAACCCTTCAGTCCCAGCATATGCAGGAGGGTGTGCTGGAATATTTTCCCACACTGCATGGATAACACTGCCAGATCCTGGCGCTGTGGACACTCCTCCATCCCCCACTCCCCCCACCGTGCACCTCCTTTGCTGCCTCCCAGGCGCTCGCAGAAGGGCGCCGTGTGCCCCAGATACAGCGGGGCGAAGCTCCCAAATTCAGCCCTTCCCTTTATCTTATCTGTGAGCCCCTGGATCTCGCAGCCGCTTCCTGGCTGGTGACATGCGGAGGACAGGAATGCCTCTCGCTCCTCTCGAGGTCGTTAACGGGAATGTTAAACAAACAGGGCCTAATGTCAGTCCCTGCTGTTCCTCACCAGACACCTCCCCAAACGCGATCCCTCCCCACTTGCTGCTATCTTCTGTTTAGTTTTCCAGGCAGCCACCAATCTGCGTGGCTGCATCTCTCCTGGCAGTCCCGAAGGGTAGTGTGGGACAGGCAGCTGCCTAGGTGCTGCACTCCCACCCCTGTGGCAGGCAGAGCTTTTTCCAGCAGCTGCAGGAGCTCTCGTGGACACTGGGTGTAGTGTCCATGGCTGCATAGCAATAAAACCCTGTGTGTTCACCCTGCTCTCTGGAGTGCCCGTTGCAGACATGTGGGTTCTACTCTAGAAATTAATTCTTGCTCTCCTGGGAAGTCACTGGGAAGTTGTAGGTCTACCACGAGTGTGAGGAATCTGGAGCTGGCTGCATAGATGCTCAAACTGGCAGCTGAAGTTGTGGTTGTCCTGTGCATCCTCCTGGCTGGTCTGAAGGGCCTGTTTGCAGCTCCATGGCTGGTGCCTGCTGCTCTTGAGGTAGAGCTTGGGGATCCCAGACTGCTGAGGGTGGGAAATGTGAAGTTGTGCTGGGAGAACCCAGGTGAGGACCTGGCTAAGCTCTGCCAGAGAAGGTCATCTTAGGAGGAAATACTTCCATGTGGTAGGGTGAAGCCCTGGCACAGGCTGCCCAGGGAAGCTGTCCCCGTTCCTGGAAGTGCTCAAGGCCAAGGTGGATGAGACTTGCCGCAACCTGGTTTAGTGGAAGGTGTCCCTGCCCATGGCAAGGGTGGAATGGGATGGTCTTTAAGGTCTCTTTTAAACCAAATCATTATGTAATTCTGTGATCTTCCCTGTTGGTCCATGGAAGGCTGTGGGTTAGAAAACTCGGTGTTAGAGAGGCAGAAGACTCTTGGCTTCCAGACAACCTCCTCAGTAGCAAGTCCTACATCCCTTTTTCCTTAGCTGCTGCACTCCAGGGCTGCCGGAACTGCCTGGGAATGCTGCTGGTGAGTGGGCTGTGTTATGTGCTGTAGCACTTCATGGACTGGTGCCAGGCATCTCTTGACTTCTGTAATCTCTGCTTGAGTGGACCTAGATACCTCGTGCATGTGTGGATTCCAGCTCTACAGCTGCAAACAAATAAGGTTAGTGTGAGTTCTGGAGTCAAATGTCTCCTCTGATGCTGCTCTTCACTCTGAGGAACATGAAGCTGTAGTAGTTAGAGTCACCACTTGCTAATCCTCTTGCACTTGGCCTGGCTGAAGCAGGACGGTGCCTCAGAGCTGTTTTCATGCACACTAAAAGTCCCCTAAGTGTTAGATGCAGCTTTCTGTCAGTGACAGATTGTTGGCTGAGCAGACACCCTGGAGTCGCCAGGCACACAGGGGTTCTGGGAACTGATGTGTTCCCAGACATCCTCTTGGTCTTGAGTTGAGCACTGAGCTGCTCTGACAGGAGGAGGGATGTGGGAATCTCCCCATTATCTCCTCGTGTCCTGTGAATACCCTCTGAAGGAGCTTCCTTCTCCTTTCTCACTCTTTCAAATCTGAATTTCTTAGACATGAGTTTGAGCGTTGACATCCCAACTCAACTAGTCCCTGTGATGGGGCAATTTCTTTCTCCTGCCAGCTGGGCTATTAAATGAGACCCAGCTTCGGAAATGAGTCTTCCTCCTTGGCTACTCTGAGGAGCTGCTGAACAGGACTTTCCCTCCTTAGCCTCAGAATTAATGATTTTTGATGATGCCTGTGGAAGTTAGGAAGGGCCAAACTCCATGGTTCCTTTTCTAGGTTTCTGTTTTGCCCTCACCAAAGTAGCAAGGATGCCCTTTGAGATTTCTGGGAGGTAGCTAAGAGTAGTTCAGGCTTTGTTGTCCTTCCTCATAGCTCTGCTTGAGGATCTGGCACTGTGGGAGTTCAAGACTCTTGCTGGAACTAATGTGGAAGGTTGTGAAGTGAAAGGTCCTTTGAGTTTGCTGGTCTTGGCCATGCCAAATCATGGAGACTTTGCTGCTTGGGTCACAGAGCAATGCTGCTGCTGTTCTGGAGCTCTGCCTGAAATAAAGGCTTCAGCTTGAAGCTTCCCTGTGGCATGGCTGGAGAAGTGAGGTGGTTGGACCCCACTACAACACTCAGCATCTTCCTGCGCCTGTGGGATAATGGAAATCAAGTTCCTCCTGTGTGCCTGGCCCTGTGAAGGGACCTGAGGAGGGGCAGGGCAGTGGGGGACAGCTCCAACACTGGAACTGCTGCACCTGGCCCCTACTGAGGTGTGAGCCTAAGCCAGGCAGCCATCTGATGAGGAGGGAGTGGTGGCACCAGGTGACCCTGCTCTTGGCATGGCAGGAGTGAGTGCTTCAGGCTTGCCAAGGATCTCTGGCCCCTGCCCCAAAGGGTCCTGGTGTGCTGGGGTGGCTGGAAACCTGAGGGCCCAGAGGGTGTTCTTACCCTTGTGGAGGTTCTCCAGCCCTGCTGCACGGCCCAGGAGAAGCTGTGGAAATGTTTCACCTCCCAGTGTGGGGTGGTGCCTGCCCTCCTGTGCTGCAGGTGGTGACAGGTTCTTGCATTGCTCTGTGGTCAGTCATGGTGTGTGTCTGTGGGTCAGAAGCTGTTGGCCTGGAGGTGTGTGTCCTTCCCAGCTACTTCCAAGGACAGGAGTCCTCTGTCTCCCTCAATGTGTAGCTGCCCTGGGTCACCTGGGCAATGAAAAAAATTCACAATGGCCTCAAGTGCAACATGGGCCATGGAAGAGAGTAGCCAGAGGGAAGGTTGTGTGTTCATGTTGGCACTTTTGGTCCACATTTTGGTAGCACATCCCTGCCCTGCTGTCTAGTGGTGCTGTCTTGCTAAGAGCTAGACTAATGCAGTATTGGCTTAGTCCTGTTGTCATCCTCCTGGTGTCCCAAAGGTCTCTCTGTGTTGGGGTGACACCCCAATAACTGCTGTCCACAGAGAAGAGCTGCTGTGAGCTTTCAGCTCTCCATCACCTGGGTTTTATGGAGTGCTTGCTCGTTGGGCTGTGGAGGTACCTGACATCTGCATGGGGCTGGGGCATGGCCATTGGTGCTGCCCCAAACTGGATTGATTTGAGCAGAAATTCTTCTGTCTCTGGATGTGTCCTGGGAGGCACGGGACTGAAGAGTGCCCAGGAATTGTCATATGGTGGGGTGAGGCTGATACAGGTGTATTCAATGAAAGATCTGAGGTGAGAACTTCTCTTGTGAGGGTGCTGCTTCCAGAGCCATGTCTCCTGCCAGTCTCCTCCCTGGGGAGAAGCCCATTCCACCACTGCCTCCAGGTGCCTGGGTGTGGGCAGGAAAGGCTGGTCCCCAGCAGGTAAACTCCATGGCTCCAGCTGATGGTGACAGGTGTCTGCGAGTCCCCAACACAGAGAGTGGCAGGTGAGGGTGTCTGGAGCCCAGGGCTCAGTGTGGGTAGGGCCAGCATGGATGTGAGTGTCCTTCAACATGTTGGCTGTGGCAATTGTGCCTGTCCCCTCTGGCTTGGTGGACCCCTTGGCAAGGTGAAAGGTGGTGAAGGCAACCTGAGGGTGCTCAGCCAGTCCCTCCCTGTGCTGGGGAGCTGCCCTGCTGGACAGTAATCTCTTGGGGATTGTGGGGCTGAGCTTTCCAAATGTTTCATCAACTTGGAGCTCCTGTTGTGGCCCAAACCCATCTGGGTTCTGCTCATTCTGTGAGAGGCTGCAGAGACAGAGGTGATGGGACTTGATAGCAGGAGCAGGCATCCATGGCAAAGCCACACCAGCAGCGCTTCCTCTGCCAGGGCCGAGGTCTATTCTTGGGTGCTGTCCTGTTGTGCCTGGCCTTATCAGCTGCCATGTGCTTCCTGCTCTCCCGGAGTGGGGCTGCTGCCTCTCTCTGCTTCCCCCTTGTCAGAGTGTCTTCCTCCCCTGACCACAGGGGTGGCTGAGCCCCACTGACATCCCCTGCCTGGTGTGGGGGAAGAGCAGTGATGGGGAGAGGCTGCTGTGGCTATGAGCAGTGTGGAGCACCACAGCCTTGGGGACAAAGTGCTGGTGTTGGGGACAAAGTGCTGGTGTTGGGGACAGAATGCTGGTGCCCTTGGGCTGGCTTGTGGTCAGCCTTCTTTCCTCTGGGCCAGCGGGACGTTGGTCCTCGTGTGCCTTTCGTGCAAAAGGCTGTTTTCGGAGGGAAATGCCTGAAGCCCGCCTTGCTTCAAGCGCTGGGGGAGGTTCAAGGCCCTCTTTCCCCTCTGGGGATGGGCGAACATCTCTCCAGTGGGTGGGAAGCTCTGGCTGTCCGGGCTGGAGCAGCTCCTGGCCCCATCCTTTGCCGGGGCTCAGTGCGGTCCTGCCTGGGGACACCCGAGCTCTGCTAGGGCAGCAGCCCCGGCTTTTGCCACCTCTCTTCTGACCGGCGGAGGGGAAACTGAGGCACGGAGCAGTGAAGTAGCCCGTTCTCTCGGGATTCTGCCCCGCGGTGTGGAGGCTGCCCCGCTTGCCTGCGAGGCGAGCACATCTCTCTCTCCCAGTTCTCCTCCCTTGCTGTTCCTGGCGCTTCGTGCCGAGGACCACAGCAGCCCCGGCTTGCAGCGGCAGCGCTCCGCGGCCCGTGTGGGACAGCGAGGGCAGGATCCCGGCCCATTCTCCAGCCCCGCCGCCGGGCTCCGCGCCTTCCCCTCCCGCAGCCCTGTTGTGCAAGCTCGCCGCCCCATTCCGCTCCCGTGCCTTATAAGTCCCGGCTCCGGGGCAGCCGCATTCCAGCGCGCTCGCCTCGAGCGGCCCCGGCTGCACCGCGGTGCCCGGCACCGGGGCGCTGTGTCCCCCTCTGGCCTGGCTGGGGACCCCGACACCAGGCAGGCACCCCACTGAGCTGCTCTCCAAGGGGAAAAGTTGTGGTGCACATCCCAGAGCTCCTGGCACCGCAGAGTGCCTTGGGGATGCTGTGGCAGAGCTTGTCCCTGTGCTCAGCAGGGTGGCATGGGGCTGGTGGCAGAGGAAGAAGGCTCAGTGGACGTATTGGTGGGAAATGGTGGGAAATATTCTCCTCCTTCGTTTCTAGGAAAAACTGGCACGAGGCTGGAGTGGCTTCCTGGAGAGGGGAATGTCCAAGGGCACAATGTGGGGGAGGCATCAGTGCACATTCCTGCTGTACCTGTGCTCAGGTGTCTCCGAGCCACTGCTGTGCTGCAGGTGCTGGAAGTATGGATCCAGGACCAGGCCAGTTTTGGGGGCTGGAGTGGCCCAAGCTGTGCTGTGGGTGATGGAGTTAAAGGGCTGATCTCTCCAAAGGGGAGGGTTGGCCTTGCTGGCTCTGGGAGGAGGATTCAGAGCAGTCTTCTAACAAAACATCCCCAGTCACTGCAGCCTTGGGGGGTGGGTACCTGTGCCCTTGCATCAGACACTTCTGACATAACCCTTTCTGGGCTGCAGAACAGCTCGGAGCTCTCTTTTGAGAGCTCTTACCCCAAACAGCTGTGGGAGCTGTGCTTGTCTCCTGGCAGCTCTGAGGCTGTGGCAGCACAAGGCAGGTGCTGTGCTTGCCTCCTTTACAGCCTTGGTGTGGAGCTCCTGGCTGGGCTGGCCCGAGGTGTGTGTCTGTCTGGGGAGATGCAGCTGTGCAAGGACTGGCACTGAGAACTCAGGGCTAAGTGGTTTGTCCATGTCCCTCCTCCCCCTGCGTGGGAAGCTATGCTGGGATCCTCCCTCTCTAGAGATGGCCTAGATGGTCTTGTCCCTCCTGGCAGGAATCCTGTTTTCCGTGGCTCTCCTCCATCTTTATCAGGTGTTTGGGCTGGGGACATCCCCAGAGGGGCAGGGATGGGGAAGGGAGGATGTTTTCTGCAGGGCCTACAGCAGTGTGACTCTGCTGGGCTATCCTAGGTGAGAGCTGTTCCCTGTCCTGCTTCTCCCCATGCCCATGTGTCCAGTTCAGATCAGTCCTGGGTGGGATGTGACTGCTCTCACTTGCATCAGAGCCTAAGAATGAGCAGAAGAACATGGCATTCCTGGAGATCTGCTCTTGCTGGAGTTTGGACATGTAGTTTAGCCCAGGCAGTTCCTGATCCAGCCCTGGCTGGATGTTTTTGATGGTGGTTTGGTTTGGTGGTTTTTGTCCTGTGCCTTTTCCAGATGCACTGTGGGGAGGCTGGATTTGGTGTTGGGTGGCATGGACTTGAAGTAGGGCATGTTTTAGCAGAAGTTATCCTGTTGTGGCATGTTGAGTATGAGAGCTGCATGCCTGGATTTGTCAGCCCTGGGTGGTACTGCTGGAGGTAGTCTCAAAGCCTGCAGGACTTGGGCTGACTGGAGAGTCCCACTTTGGTTAATCCACTGGAAAATGCTTGTCTGGATCCTGTTGCCCTCATCTACAGCTTCCTCTCTTTTGGGAGCAGGGGAAGAGGCTGGACCAGGTTGTCCACAGTGCACAAGAGGCTCAGACTGGTGAGCTGCCTCCTGCTTTTCTCCTGTGGGGTAACCTAAATCTCCTTTGCTTTATTCCTGGTGTTGAAAGTGAGCTCTCTCTGGCTTAGCTCACTCTGTCCCTTAAAAATATTGCTCAGACATCTGGCTGAGATGTCTCTCACCAGCCTCACCCTCCCTTCACTGAATAACTTGGGCTCCCTCTTTCCTTACCCTTCTCTAGATCACTTATGGATGTGCTGGATTGCAGAGATCTGGTAAAACTAACTGCTTGGTCTTGTTGCTTCCAACAAGCTCTTCTGAGCAGGGGCTTTCTTAGTTTGTCTTGAGATGCTCTTTGGAGAGGTTGGCTGGTGGCATTTGGAATTGCCCAGGCTTTGGAGCAATGGTAGCCCTTGCTGGGGGCTGTGGCTTGGCTTCCAATGCCTTTTCAATGCTGTGGATGGTGACAAACAGGACTTAGAGGCCAAAAGGAAACTTCTGGGCAGCGAGAGGAGATTTCTTGCTCCTGTCCTTATGGGGCTGGCACTGGGAGCCTGTTACCTCTGACAAAGAGCTTTCCTGGGCACCTGCCTCGCTGTGCTCAGGCTGATGTGAGAGCTCCAGCCCTGGCTCCCCCTTCCCTGAGCCACCAGGCATCTTCCATCCTGTCACGCCTGTCGCAAGGACTTACCAAGTGACGCGTCACGGGGCCATTTAGAGACCCAACAGGGATGTGGATTTCTGTCTGCTCGGAAGAAAAATCCATTCTGGGGGCTGTGAGAGCACTTGGATCCTGAAATATTGAAAAGGGACAATGCTTTCACATGGCTGAGGCACATGTGTGCCACCACACTCTGCAGTCCTCCCCTGCAAGAGATGGCCGTGGGTCTTTTGGGAGCACACTGCGAGTGCTCTGTGGAGCTCGTGCTGGAGTGCAAGGGCTGAGGTCTTGGAGGCAGCCAGCAAGCCACGAAACAGTGGCATTGTCCTCTCTGTCCAGGCATGGGGTGGCCTTGGAGAGGTGCCTTAAAGTGCCAGATGTGGGGTGGGATGGTTGGGGAGCCTGTCAGACTGAGCCTGGCCTTGGAAAGTATTCCTGGAGTGCTCCACATGGCATCCTGCTTCCCAAGGCAGGGCAGAGCAGGAGTGTGTGGTACAGCCATCCATGTTGAAGGGTCAGGGGAGGGGATGGGAAGGGTGCTCTGGTTCTGCTCCTGAGCTGTGCTGGGCCAGAGAAGGGCTCCTCACACTAGTCTAGTGGGGGACAGTGGCAGCCCTTAGTCTCAGCATGCACAGGAGAGCAGGAGCACCCCAAGCCTTTCACAGTCACTGTTCATCCTGAGGGGCTTTTCCCTGGGAGTGGCATTTTTCTGCCTTGGCAGGACTGTCCTGGGCACAGGAGCTCAAAGAGGTGAGTTTTCATGTATGTAAGAGAAACTTCCCTGTGTGGTGGAGTCTCTATCTGGCTGCCCCCAAAGAATTACAGAGGCAGGGGCTCCTGTGTTTCCAGCTCTGCCTCCAGCCAAGGAGCAGGGCAAGCATATGTTGGTAAAAGTGGTTTTGGACACAGCCCACTCTGTCTGGAGAAGGGGAAATGGCTGAGCAAAGCAAACCAGGGAGCAGAGCCCTCCTGCCCTGCAAACATAATGGGGTCACTCTGTGCTGGAAGCAGGCCAGGAGATGAGCTCTGGCCTGGGGCTCCTGCTCCTTGTTAATAATGACAAGTGTCTTCATGACTTTGGTTGTGCATAACTTCCCTTTCCAGCTGATTTACAAGAAGCCTCTGCAGCTTCATCATGCTGCTCCCTATGGAATTGGTCTGCCAGCCAGTGTGCAGGGAGAAGGTGCTCTTGATGAGTCTCTTGAGCAGAGTTCTCCCAGGCCATGAGCCTTCAGCACGTTCTTTTCCTGGTTATTCAAGTGAACTATTATCTATAATTTTAATGGATTATCTATTGAAATCCTCCCCTGGCACTGTGTTTTTTGCTTTGACATGAGTGTGTTTGGACTTGGTCCATGACTTGAACGGCCTGGGAAGAGCAGGTGGCTACAGGGGCTTGGCCCAGCAGAGCTGCTCTTGGCTGGGCACAGCAGAATAACTGCTCTGAGAGGGGGTTTGGGAGCAACTTCTGAAGGGTCTGAGGTGTGCTGGGGAAGGAGCTGGGATGGGCCCAAGAAATCTTCCTGCAGTGATGTTCTGGGGCTGTTGCAGAAGTCAAGAGCTCCAAGTGGGGCAGTGAGGTGTTTCTCAAAATTGAGGGCTGTCTTTGAACTGGTGATGGAATTAAAGTGCCAGGGTAGGTTGAGGAGGGGAGATCTAGCATGTGATCTGTAGAAAGATCTGGAGAGAACTGGGCTTTGTACTGTTCCCTTCTGGACCTTAGGGATGTGTCAAATTAGTTCTTGTGGCAGTGTGTGGTCTTTGCTAGTTAACCCATCAAGGTCCTCTCAGGCTGTGGGGCTGGTGTCCATGCCTTCATCAACCCAGGCCATGATGCCAGGGACTGAATTTTTGTAAAGGCATCAATCCTCTGAGGTGGAGGTCAAAGGGCTGGGTATGTTTTATCCTGGACAACACTTCCCTAATGCAGGGAAGGGTTAGTGGACCTTTGATGTGAGGTGTCCTGTTCTTAGTGCACTTCTGAGCTGTGCTCTGTGCTCCTGCTTGGGCACCACACATCTCCTGTCAGTACAGCTGGTTGGCCTCTCCCCTAGGTACGGACGCTGTTTGTCAGTGGCCTTCCTGTGGATATCAAACCCAGAGAGCTCTACCTTCTCTTCCGACCATTCAAGGTAAGAACATCTTCAGATCTGGTTTTTGGAGGGACAGATGCTGTTTTGTGGATGCCCTGGCACCAAAGGTCTGTCAGGGGAGGTAGGGATGACATGGGACCCTGAAGCCAGCACGGGATGCCATGACTTGTGCTCAACTGGGAACCTCCAGCTGGAGCCTGCCATTGGAATCCTGCTGTCTCTAAGCTTGATGAAACCTGCTTGGTCAGCCCTGCTGCTCAGCTGCACCAGCCCTTCCTTGAGGATGTCTCCTCATCCCCCAAACTCTCCATCCTTCTCTAATAACCACCGAGGGCAAGTGGGGTTCCCTTGTCTGCACTCCTCTAGCACAGGGAGGGTGCTCTCCTTTCTCCAGGCACTAGCCAGGGCAGGGTACTCATCTTTGTAGCTGGATGAAGAGCTAGAAAATGGGATTCCTTCCCAAAGGGCCCGGATGGAAGAGCTAAAATAAGTGCTCTTTCCCCAGTCTTCTCTACTGGTGGAAAAGAAGTGTTATTGTCCCTGTTCCTACTGTGGCCCTGCCCTGTGGAGGGCTTGGTGCTGCAGGAGCTCCTGGAGCTGTCATGTTGTGTCTTGGTTGGAGCATGGCCTGCTCAGGAGCCTGACACTGACTTGCTTTCTTCTCTCCTGCAGGGTTATGAGGGGTCACTGATCAAGCTGACTTCAAAGCAGGTACCTCCTGTGTGTTTTTGGCTTTTGCTATCAAACTGGACATGGCGGGAGGGGAGAGGGGGGAGATCCCATTTGACTGTGTAAAGCACTGTCTGGGCCAGCACCAATTGCACAATGGGATTCTACTGACCCAGCATGTTCTGAATGTCTTCTCCTGCTGCCCTGGGTGAGCCCTGAGGCTTCAGCCCCAAACCTGGTGCTGCCATCAGCCTTCCCCTCTCCCATGCTGATCAAGGCAGGGGTAGCCATGCTGGGGGCTTGTCAGGGTGAGCAGTGTCCCCACATGTAAGAACACCAAAGCATTTGTGGTGGGAGCAGATGCAGAGCAGGAATCTTGAGCCAATGACCCCAACTCTGTTTGAAGCCCCTGTGCAGCTTAGGATGCTCTCTTCTGCTGGTTGTCTGGGGTGGCAAGGCAACCTGAGGAGCTGGAAGACTCTTCCAAACTGAAATGGGTGTTGTTTCTTTCAGCCAGTGGGTTTTGTGACCTTTGACAGCCGGGCTGGCGCTGAAGCAGCCAAGAACGCCTTGAATGTGAGTACCCAGAGTGCTGGGGGCTGAAGGGGCTGGGGGCCACGTGCCTTGCTGGACCCTGAGCTGAGGGCAGAGACAGGCCAGGCTCCTCTACCAGCTGTGCCCTGGACTGTGGGAGTGAAATGGTCCTGCAGCATCCCACCAGGGAGGCAGGAGGGCTGTTCAAGGCTGACATCAGCCTGGGCAAATGGATGCAAGCTGTCTCTATGTGGTTTTTGACCACTGGAAGACATCTCTGAGGGTGTGGGGACCTGCTGTGACTCCATAAAATATCTTGAGGATGGTCAGCATGGAAAGGACACCCAAAATGATCCCCATCCTGCAGGAGTGTTGGTGGGATCTGGTCAGCAAGGCATGGTTCTGCTGTGCTGTAGGCCTTGCCTTGGGCTTTTTGACACCTTCTAGTGCCTCTGCCGAGGCTGGCAGAAGGTGTAGATGGGAGCTCCCACACAGATGGGGGTAATTCCAGCTCCAGTATAGACAGTTACCCCAGCTTCAGCAGACAGACCGTTCCTGATATCAGGATATCAACAGGGATGGATATCCATGTTGATATCCATCCCTGCTGTAGTGGTTGATGAACTGCACATAAGGAGCAGAACTGTGTCCCTCATGTTGGAAACAGTGGTCCTGGATCTAATGTTAGTCCTGGCCAGATAAATGTAAAAATAAAAGCACGTGGGAACTTGACTGTAGCAGTGAGGTGAGGAAAATCTGGGCACGTGACTGCAGTGTGGTGGCCTTGGCTCCTCAGTTGGCCTTTGCTCCATGAATAACCACAGCCTGTGCTTGGGCTGGAGCTTCACCTCTGAGAAACCCCTGTGCTCTCTCCTGTGATAGGGCATCCGCTTCGACCCCGAGAACCCCCAGACCTTGCGGTTAGAGTTCGCCAAAGCCAACACAAAGATGGCCAAGAGCAAGCTGATGGCCACACCGAACCCCACCAACATCCACCCTGCCTTGGGTGCACATTTCATTGCACGGGACCCCTGTGAGTATGCTGGGAGGGGCTTGGAGGTCATGGCTCCAACCTGAGAGATGCACAATCTGTGAATGCTGCCACAATGGAAAGAGCCCAGCCCCACCTCTGCTCTGCCTGAGATCTGCCAGGGGGAGGGAGGCCAGCAGGATGTTGGAGCCACAGGAGAGTAACAGGCAGCTGGGCAACACAGAACTGTTGAGACATGAAAGTTGGGTTTGGTAGCTCAAGTGATACTATAAATCTTTTAAAGCATCCCTAAATGTGAGCATAAAGGATGAGTCCTGTGCCATCACCTTCTGCGCAGCCTGGTGAGTTGAATAGCCCTGCTGAGGCTTATGGGGTGGCCTGTAATGTGGCTCTGAGCCCCCTGTCCCCTGTCCTGCATCCTGTGGCACCACCTTCTGCTGCCTGTGTGGACCAGTGTCCAAAGCCCACATAGGGCTGTAATGTGACACATTCCTGGGCTCTCCTGTCGAGGTTGGGAGGCTGGAGCAGCAGCCGTGCACACAGATTTTATACCTGATCAAGACGGCAGCGCAAAGCTTTAGCCTGGGGTGGGGCATCCAGAGCCTGTCCCCAAAGCAGGCTGCTGGGGCCAGTGCTGGGACGCTGTCCCCTTGTGTCCCCCTGCTGTCTAGATGACCTGACTGGAGCGGCTCTCATCCCAGCGTCGCCGGAAGCGTGGGCTCCCTACCCCCTGTACACCACGGAGCTGACCCCTGCCATCCCCCACGCCGCCTTCACCTACCCGGCCGCGGCTGCCGCGGCCGCCGCTCTTCACGCTCAGGTGAGTCGCTCCCACCTCCCGTGCGGGGCTGGGCCCTCCTGTCTGCCCGCCGCGGTGCTCCCGTGCCCGCGGGCTCCGCTTGGCCGGTTCCACCCTGGCCTCTGCACCTTGGCTCCTGGGCAGAGCTGCTCCGGCTGCGGGGCAGCCCCAGGAGGGGTCTGCAGCCCAGAGCAGGCAGAGCTGCTGGTGGTTTCTGACCCTGCTTTCCTGCAAGGGGCAGGCCAGTGGGAGGAAGTCAGGGCTCCATTTCTGGCTGGTCCTGTTGCTCCCCGTGGCCAGAGAACTACACTGAGGGACTGCTGGGAGGAAACACTTCCTGTACATAACATGCCTATGAAATGTCATCCCAAGTCACAGCAAAGCAACAGGCTTAGCCCCGTGCTAAATTGAGGGACTCAGCCTAATGACTCACCCTCCTCCAGCTTTGGAAGTGTTTGTCCTGCAGGAGATAAGTGACTAGAGCCTTGTCAGAGTGAGGAATTGTAATGGAGCAGGGTGTTAGCCACCCTCGGTACAGGCTAGTGAGGAGAGTCATTCCATGCAGGAGCCTCTGGAAGTGCAGCTGCCTGGTGTCCCCAGGTTTGCTTGCTGACAGCTGAGGATGTAGGGATGCCTGTACTGCTCTGACACAGATGCTTTAATGTACAGAGATCACATAAACCCTGAAACCATGAACATGCAAAGGGAAAGTCAAAACAGAGTAGCAGTGTCCTACTTCCAAGTTAAGGTGCTTGGGTTGAAGCACTTGTCCAGGAGAAGCTGGAAGCCCTGTCCCTGCCCTGCTCAGTGTGCCCAGCCAGCTGTGCTCTGCCTGCTTCTGTGTCTGCTCCCGTAGTGGTGCTGTGGGAGACGGGGCAGTGGGACTGAGCATTGGGGCTTAACCTCTGCTCCCTGCCCTGCCAGGCAGGCTGTTAACTCCTACTCTTCCCTGCTTAAATGGAGAGCAGGAGGAGCTGTGTCCTCTCACCTTGCCATCCCGGCTGGCAGTGAGCTGTGTTGGCCCTTGAGCATCCTGTTGCTTCCTGCAAGCTTTGTGATGGTAACTGCCCAGCTTCAAGCCAAGCTTGCTTCCCAAATGCCATGTGGAGTGGATGCAGACTCCTGTCCTCTGTCCTGCCCCTCTCACACCTGCACATCTCTCCTGCTTCTGCCCTTCTACAGGTGAGCTGTTGTTGGGCTGAAGCTCCAGAGGGATAGGGAGAAGTACATAGGGGTTCAGCACAGGACCAGGAGGAGCACTGGAATGTTCTTCCAAGGACCTCCAGAGCCAAGCTGCTTCTTCACTAGGAAGGTTGTGCTTGCTGGTGTTTTCCAGAAGTTGGTGGTGGTGCCCACAACTACAAGGCTGTGCTGTGCTCCTCAGTGGCCCAGGAGAGAAGTGTCTTCCTGCCCCTTGTGTGTGTAAGGCTGAATTGTCCCTGGAAGGGAGGACCAGGAAAAATAAACCCCTCTGGCCTGTCTGAGGTGGTTGAGGGAGGTGAAACTTTTACTGCACTGGTGGCTGTATAGGGACCCTGAGTGTGAGGGTTAGACATGCAAACTTTATGGTGCAAAGTTGGGGAGAAGACTCTGCTCTTGTAGAGTGGAGGGTATTAAGGAGGGCTCCAGCTACATCTTTTCCCTTTGGGGTCTCAGTTCCTGCCCTCCAGCTAGTGAGCTCCTGGTTTCCAAAGAGGTTGTCTGGCCTCATCAGAAGACCTGAGGAGCTCCTTGTGTAGGTAGAGCTCCCTGCCCAAGGGGGTGCATGGGTGGTGATGGGCTCAAGCCTTAGGGAGCCAGTGCAGCCCCTCCAGGCTGTGCCTGGACCCAGCTCTTTTGCAGAGAGGCTGCTGGGCAGTTCCAGCCGCTCCTGGCTGTGCTGAGCCGGTGCTGACCCTGCAGGGGCATGTCCTGGCACAGGATATGTTACCAATAAAATTTAGTGGGGTTAAACATTACTCCTGCTGGCAGCTCTGGGCTGGAGCCCTGTCCCTTGCAGAGCTGAGGGTGGAGCACAACAGGGAGATGACTTTTGCTCACAAACTGGGCTGAAAGCTGTGCCCTTAGTCCCCGTGTGCTGAGCCCTCTGCCCTCACTGGGAGGGGCTGGCTCACTCATGTGGTGGGCTTATGGGTTATTCCCCAGAACAGCCACAGTTCTTCCTCCTGGTGGACTGGTGTTGGCTGGAGGGCATCCATGGGGATGGCCAGAGCTGTAGCAGCTCCACAGTGATCAACCTTGAGGCAGGCAAGAAGCTGGAGCATGTAGCTAAACCAAGATCTTGTCGCAAGAGATTTAAACCTGAAGGGCTCGTGTTCTTGCAGAGCTGAGTTCAGCAACGGGGAGAGGAGGTGGCCTGGCCTGGCCTCCTGAAGAGCTGCCCAGAGGGCTGGCAGGAGGGATGAGGGGCAGGAGGTGGTGAGAGGCTGGCCTGGCCTCGGGAACCCTTGGTAAGCCACTCCCAGCCGATGGCTGCTGCTCCTGGCCCGTCCATGCCTTGGTGATGCTCCGGGCGGGCACCAGGCTGCTGCAGCTGTGACTGTAGCCTGACCCTGCCCTGCTGGGGACTCTGCTGACTTTAAGATTGCCCCATCTGCCTTCCCTCCCTCCCACCCTCTCTCAAATCCCTCCTTTGATGTCCCTAGTGAACTCCAGCCATGATGCCAGCGCAGGCTAGCCCCGAAGCTCAGAGCTGTCCCTGGAGATGGGACGCCCTAGTGATGCCTTATTGCAGCTAGTGGAGTGGCTGTACTACAGCTCCATTCCTAGAAGTGTTAAGCATGATGGCAGCCACGTCTGGAAAGACTGGTAAGGTAACCATCTCTCCTCCAAGGTGCACTGTGGGATTTGCAAGCTTCTGCCCATCTCTGTAGCCCGTATCTCCTTGGCAACCCAGTGCATGGGCCTCACGCTACCCACCCACCAGAGCCTGGGGAATGAGATGCCAGGCCTTCTTTCTAACCCACATCTCCAACTTGGCAGCACATGACATGGCGCACACAGCATGGCACCATCTTACATCAGCTCCTCCCAGCTGAGCCAGGCTCGGCCAGGCCCTGCCCCTGGGAGGGGAGCAGCCCGGTTGAGCTGGGGCAGAGACCACCCTGCCACTCGGCCTGAAACAAACCTGGTTTCTCCCCAACCTTGACCCTTCGAGGGCAACCAGAAATACACCTTGACCTCACTCCTGCACACGGTGGGGGAGGTGAGTGACGTGGTAGTTGATAGCACACGACTAAATTTTAGTGGGCACCTTAGACAACAGCACTTGCCGGTCACTTTGTTCCAGATCCGCATACCGGGACAGACCCTGCCCCAATCGTGGGTCTAATCTCACTGCTTTCCTCTCTGGTAATGGAAATGGAGCCAGTTCCTACCTGGAGCTTGACTTCTCTCTTGCAGCCTGAAATCACAGGCAGCACACAGGTTGTGTGAGCTGTAACGGAGGGAATCAGCAGCCCTGGGAGAGAGGGCTGTGTGGTGTAGGAGATGGGAGCTTGGGAAGAGGGAAGGGTCTGGGACTGGTTGGCAGGGGGATGGTTGGTGTTTGACTGAAGGAAATGAGCCCTGGTTCAGTTCTCCAGCAGTGGTTCTGAGCAGACCTTTTCCTCTCTCTGTGGAAGTGATGATAAGAAAAGAAGCCACCAAAGATGAGGGCCCAGGTCTACCTTTGCCCTTAGAAAACTCTGAGGTGCGAAGACACGCAGAGTTATAATTTTCCCTCCTGGTAAAATGTGAAAAGCTTGACACAGGCGTAGAGGCAATGGTACAGCTTGTCTTGTTCTGCTTGGTCCTGGTAGACAAGTCCACCCATTGCTGGTAGGATGGAGTTGGGCTGCATTGTGTCTCTGAGGTGGAGCCACTGGTTTTGGGGTGCCTCTAAACCAGGCTATGAGTGGGCAGGAGGGGATGCCAGGGCTATTCATGCTTCTAGAACTCTTTTGCAGAGATGCTTCCAGCTGTGGCAGCACCCATGAGGTGTGCTCTGGGCAGGACTTGCCATGGGAAGCAGGTTGGACGCAGGATTGTCTCATAAAAACATGGCCACGTGGTGTTGCTGGGGACACAGCTGATGTGTTGGGTGCCTGGAGTCCCTGGTAGGTGTTTCCAAGGCAGTCAGCCAGGTCAAGGCCTGAGGGCATAGAGATGCCAATCTTTTTGGGAGGGGGCTGCCCAAGGTTCCCTTGAAGCATCTACTGGAGACCTTGAGGAGATGGCAGAGGTGGGTCTCTGGTTCTGGGACCTGTCAGAGTGAGTGGTGGGTAGAGGGAGCAGTCCTGGATCATAGCTGTGTGGTTGTGCAAGAGTCTGGAAGGACCTTGGGACTTCCTGGTGCTGGGTTGAGGCTGATCCCACTGATGAAAGCAGAGGTTGGTTCCAAACCCCCTTTGCCTTGCAGCTAAGCTGACAGACCCACCCTAGACTGGAGACAGGATGAATTTTCTGTCCCTAATAACTTGTTGCCTGTTGGTGCTGTTGTGTAGGGACTTCCCAGGATTATTTCTCTCTGGGCAAGCTCCATGCTTCCCAGAGATGTGAAGCCTCTTGTTCAAGATGTTCATGCTTGTGGTAACTTTCTAATTTCCAGTGACTTAGAGGTGGCATAGCTGGCCAAGCAGCCCCAAGCCAGCAGTTCCCTCCTAGCCAGGGAAAAGCAGGCAGGAGAAGTTCTGAGCATCCTCCAAGCAGAGGATGCTCCTGAGCAGCTGTCCTGGCTAAGTGGTGGGACTGATGGGCCATCAGAAGAGACTTGTGGCCAACAGTAGCTCTCCATGGCTGGCTCAATCCAAAAGAAAACAACCCAACTTGCTGTAAAAGAGGAAATGCTTGTTTGCTGCAGTCTCAGAGAGGGGTGTGTCTCCCTGAGCCATAGGGGTGCAAGGTGTTGGACTGATGGATGGATGCATGCCTGTTAGAATGTTCCTGAGAGGATGAATCAGTGCCTGCCCTGTCCCACGTGTTCCTTGCCCTGGTGTGGGATGGTGTGCTGATCCTCCAGCTCTCCCTCCCCAGAGCTGCTTGGGGAGATGCACGGGCTCGATCCCACTGCATCTGGTTCCAGAACCTGAGCTGCTCTGGTCCCACACCTCATTGTGCCCCCACACAGGTGAGGTGGTGCCTGTGCTGCCTGTCCTCACCTGCCTGGGGCACATTCCATGGGCTGTGTTTCCAGAGGGAGCAGAGCAGCTCTCGCTGCTCAGCAGGGGCTGCCCAGGGCTCACAGCCCTGCAGTGCTGCTCTGCACTTGAGCAGCTTGGCAGCAAGATGCAGCTCTTGGATGTGTTAGCTGGACCCTACCAGCTCCCAGGAGCACAGGGAGTGCTTTGTGCCTGCCTGCACCGGGAGTGGTCCCTGGGGATCATTCCAGCTAGAGATAGGTCAGAGCTCTAAGGTGCTGGGGCTGGCTGCAGACCAAGAGGTAACTGAGGAGGAAAGGCAGGTCCTCCAAGCCAAAGGTGCTCTGAGGAGGGACCTGTGTCCTTGCTTCCCCTCTTCTGAAGGATTTGCTCTCCCTGAGGATGGTGGACAATTGGATACTTAAATTCTGAGGGCAACGGGGAGGAGGTTTTGACGGGGAGAGTGAAGCTCTGATGAGCTGTTTCTCTGCCCCATTTATAATTTCATTGTGACTTTTAGGCAGCTGCTGGTGTTGTGCTGCAGGAAGGGAGAGGTTCCTGGCCTCTGGGAGGTGGCAGGCAGAGGCACACATTTCTCCTCTCCAGCTGTTTCTGGGACAGATGTTGAAGGCAGCAGCATGAGGCTGCAGCAGTTGGCCAGCAGTGGCTGCCTCATCCCTGTGAACAGGAGATGTCTTGGTGGTGTGACCAGACTCCTTTCCAATTGTGAGCTAATGCCTCTCCAGAAACAACAAAGTCTCTTCCAGTAAAAGCCTCTCTTGCTCTGCTTTCCTCACCCAGTGCTGAACATCCCTATTAGTTCTCAGTTTCCTCCTTGACAGATGTAGAATTTTGTGGGGTGTGAAGAGAAAACTGCCTTAGCAGGTGCCTAGAGAGTGTCCTCTTGGCTATCTGCTGCTTCCAGTGTTTTCTGCTGCCTTTGGGAACCTCCCTCCTACTGAGTTCCTGCCTGATCCCATCAAGCCCTTTATCCTTCTGTAGGCTGAAAGGCCTGGCAGGCCATTCCCTCACCCTGCCAGCACGTCAGGGCCTTGGGTTGTACCCAGATTGTCACATCTGTAGCAGCTCCTGTGGGGCTCCAGTGAATGCAGGGCTGGGCTGGTGGCCTGTGGGGCCACACTGGGTGGGTTTGGTGTGTGAGCATTGCAGAGCTGCAGGAGGAAGGCAAGGAGGGGTGGTCCATTGCAGTGATGGTTTATTAGCACCAGAGCTATGAACAGTGTGTGTTTTAAGAGAAAAATGGGATTTCTGTTCAAAGTGGAGGTGCTGAGCTCTGCAGGTGGGCCAGAAGGTGGCTCTGAGGCCGGGATGGAGGCCACCAGGCTGGGCTGTGCTGGCTCCTGTATGGCCTGGCCGGGGCTGCGTGGGGTGGAGGCAGCTCTCAGGGTTAAGCACTCACAGCCTTGTGAAGGAAGGGGGAGTTTCCTGTTACTGCTGGGCTGGAGGAAACTGCTTCCAGCTGTCGAGGGGAGGGGTGTAGAGTGGGAGACACTGGCCAGCGAGGACAGTTCGGCTGCAGAGGAGATGTGGCTCTGCTGAGCAAGCACCTCCTGGTGACAGGGGACAAGAAACCCCTGTCCTTGCTCTGGCAGCTGCTGTGGGGGCCCTGTAAGCTGTCAGTGGTGCTGCTGCCCATGCCAGGCCTTTCTGGGTGGCATCTGTGCACAGAATGGTGGCCCTGGCTGCGCAGGAAAGGTCCCTCTCCCAGGCTGAAGGAGAAGTGAAAAGACTCTAAGAGTGGCACTTTGGTGTGGCACTAGGTGGGACCCCTCCCTGGGGAGGAGGGTCTTGGTAACATCCATGCCCTTGATTCCCATGGACTGACTGGGATGCTGTGCCATGAAGTGAGGTGTGGGGCCAGCTGGGAGCTGATTCAGTGGCACCCACTTGCCTTGTGAAGGTGTCTGGCAAGAGTCCACCAGATTATGGAACCATGGAATGGTTCAAGTTGGAAGGGACCTTAAACCAATCCCATTCCAACCCCATGCAGGGACATCTTGCACTAGAGCAGGTTGTTCAAGTCTTGTCCAAACTGGCCTTGTTCTGAGCTGATGAGAGGCTCCTGTGGGGACAGAGCTGCTGCTGCCTGGCAGGGTTCATTTAGGAGCCATCTCCTGGAGGGGGACTCAAGGTCCATAGCTCGTGTGGCTGCAGCTCCTGGCACTGCAGCCACAGTGCCTCTGGCTGCTGCAGGCAGCAGTGCTGAGGTTGTGGCAGTCTGCTGCACATCTCTGCACATCCCTGGGAGAGGAGCATCCAGCCAGGCTTGTTTGGGTGAGGGAGCAGCTGTGCCAGCATGAATGGGACAGGGGGAGTTTTCTGGGGGGGTTTTCTGCCACTTTTCTTCCCATCTTAGAACCAAGTCCATCACTGTGCTGGTTCCCAGAGCCCTGAACGTGCTGAGGCTGTGCTTCTCTCCTGGCAGCTGGGGAGGGAGGAGTGGGGGGTGGCTGCTGTGCTCCAGCAGCAGGACCAAGTTCCAGTTGCTGCTCCTGCTGCTGGATCTGTGCTCAGTCAAGTGGCATGGGCTTGTCTCCTGCTGCTGTCAGGCAGGGAGCTGCTGTTGCAGCCCAGCCAGACACACTGGCCCTGCTGACCAGATGGGATCATCTGGATGTCCCAGGCTGTGGGGCTGGGTGTTGCCAGCTCACTGTGTCCCCTAAGGGGCTGGAAAGTGTCTGTTCAGCTACTGTGCCTTGTTTGCTTGTTAGGTCTCCATCCAGCCCTTTCCTTGGCAAGGAGCAGGTCTGAGAAATAGATGTGCCAGCGAGCACCTGCTGGGGAAGCCTCCAAGTCTTGCTGGTTTGCAGCTCTTCCAAGTTCTTCCCATGGTGTGGTTTGCCTGGAGCCACTCCTGGTAGCAGAGTTTGGGCTTGGAAAACTCCGTGGGCATCTGCTGTAGTGGATGAGCCACTTCTTCCCCCAAACATGTCCTGTAGAGGTTGTCTGGTTTTAATGTGTGGTCTTGTGTGGCATCTTAAAAGAGATGCCTCCTTTGGCTGGCTGAGGGTAGAGCTGTTCAAGCAGTATTTGGAGCTCACCCTGAGCCTCCTGTCCCCTGCTGGAGACACCTTTGCTCTGTGGACCTTGCACATGGCTTGAAGGAGCTGAAGGTTTGTACTCTGGCTGAGGTAATCCTGGATCATGGACCTCTGCCATGGCTTTCTTTTCCAGATGCGCTGGTATCCTCCCTCTGAAGCTACCCAGCAAGGATGGAAGTCTCGTCAGTTTTGTTAGTTCATTAGTAAGTAATTCATTACTCTGGGAGTCAGGTCTTTGTCTTGCTCTTCCTTGGGCTCCTTGCACTCTTGGGGGGAGGAGGGATGGGAGCCTGGGCTCAGCCCCACACGCCCAGCCAAGGATGTGGTTGGGTTTCCTGAACGGGAGCAGGGAGACCCCCAAGCCAAGCCGAGGACACGGCTCCAGCTCACCGCGCTCCTCTCCCGCAGCGTCTCTCCTCGGCCTGTGTTCCTCCTCCCTGCCTCTCCGCAGAGGGAAGTGCCAGGGACGATTTCCTCCTCCCTGCCTCTCCGCAGAGGGAAGTGCCAGGGACGATTTCCTCCTCCCTGCCTCTCCGCAGAGGGAAGTGCCAGGGACGATGGCTCCGGCTCCTCTGGATTTGGTCCGTGGCCAGAGGACAAGGCGCCTGGCCCCGCCGCGCTGCCCCCGGCGCTGCCAGCACCCCTCTCCCTGGACTGTGAAGCCATCGCGGCCCCAGCCATGGGCTGTGTGCTGCCTCCACCCTCTCTCCATCCATCCATCCCTCCCTCAGGCCACCCCCAGGACCTCCTCCCTGCCTGAGCTTTGCCATCCGGCTGCACTGAAACCCAGCCGGGGGCCAGGTCCTGGGCTTCCCCAGGCTCTCCCTGCCCCGGGGGCAGCTCGGCTGAAGGAATCGAAAGGCAAAAATGGGTTTTGCATGTTTTCTGGCATGAATTAAAACACTTAACTTGTGTCTGTGTGAGTGTAAGTTTGTTTGTTCTAGCGTTTGTGTAACCGTTAGCAACAGGTCTTGGCCCAACGGATTGATCCATCAAGGTTTTCCTCTTGCTTCGGTGAAGACTTGGCTTTGAGAAATACTAACTGTCCTTGTCTCACCCCTTCTTCCACCTCCACCCTCCCCTCCCCAGGACGACCAGAAAAATTTGAAAAATGCTTTTTTTTTTCCCTTTTATTTTTTTTTTAAGTATGATGCACTGGGTTTTTGTTCTCATCCATTCTGCTTGTTTTAAAGTCAGGGTTATTATATTTTTTTCCTTCTTCAAACTTCTATATATAGAACAGCTGTAAAATTTCTAACCTCTTTTTTTTCCCCACATTCTTCTGATTGGAGAGCATCCAGTCTTGCCAAATAATCAGCCATCCTTATGGGAATACCGAACAAAAAAAAAAAGTACGAGTATTTTTGTACCATGTGTAATAAGGAAATATTTATGCATCATAAAGAATTTCTTGTGTGTTTGTGTGCAATTAATTATTATTATTATTAAAGAGAAATTGTAATCCTGTAAGATAAGTTAATGTTTAGTTAAAAGCTTGAAAAAGAAGGGTTGTCTTCTGTACCAATGATTCAGTCAGGCATAGTAAACAAGAAATTGTGCAATTTTTGTTTTAGCATCTTATTGCTTGGTATTGAAGTGCTTTAAGTATTATCTGACCATGGCTGTCTCGCTTGTATTAAAAGATTTGAGAATAAGTTGCTCTATAATTGCTGATCCTATGAGAATGTGAAACTGGATAATATATGAAATGCAACCAAAAAAAAATATATATACCCAGAGGCTGCTGTGACTTTTTCTGTGGTCTTGGGTGTTTTCTTGTGGGAATGGTGTGGGTTGCTTCAGGGCTGGCCTGGCCCCTCCCTGCTCCCGTTTCCCAGGCTGGAAGGATGCGGGCTGGTTTGGGATGCAGCTGAGCAGGAGCTGGGCTCTTCCCTATCCTGCAGGGAGCAGGGCAAGCCCTGCCTGGATGGGCATGTGCCGAGGGGGGCTGGTGCTGTGAAGCTCTGCCGGAGGCCTCTGCCAGGGCAGCCCTGAGCTCTTCTGGATGTTTTTGTTCCCCCTCCCAGCGCCTGTGCAGGCTGAGGCCTCTCCTCCGTGCCAGCAGTGCAGAAGGAGATCTCCATAGAAGGCAAACATTCCCCATGGCTGGAGCATTCCCTGTGCGCCTGCCCTGCTCCAGCCTTCCTGTGCCTTATCTGTACCTGCTGAGGCGGCGCTGGGAATGCAGGTCCGGGCCGGGGCCTGCTCGTCCCGGTGGGAATCTCCGGGCAGGAGCCAGGGGCTGCTCGTCCCGGTGGGAATCTCCATCCTGGAGCCAGGGGCTCTCCCTGCTGCGCCTCACGGCTCCCCATGGCCCGGCTCGCTGACCCCGCGCTGGGGCTCTCCAGAGCCCTCCCACGCAGCTTCCCGCCCCAGGGATCAGTGTTTTCCTCTCTCCCCAGGCCTTCCAGGGCAGCGCTGAACGAAACCAAGGGAAAAAAAATTAAAAGAAAAAAGAAAAAAAGGCAGGTCTAAAAATAGCAGCCCGTGCCTGGGAATGGACTGGAGCAGCGCTGCTGCTCCGGGAAGTGACTCGCTGTGGGGCTGCGGGCGGCCCGCTCCGCAGCCGGCCTGCCAGCCCCTTCCCAGGGGATATTCCCCCTGCCCGGGGTGTTGCCTGCATCCCGCTTCAGCCCCTTCCCAGGGGATATTCCCCCCGCCCGGGGTGTTGCCTGCATCCCGCTCCAGCCCCAGTCCCGGCTCCAGCGGGCCGGCCCTTCCTGCCCTGCCCGCATCTCGCAGCTCTGCTCACCTGAGCGGAAACACTCCGCAGAGCAGCGCGCAGGGCTTTAAATTATACAGCAGACTTTATCCTGCTCGGGTTTGGTTGTTTTATTTTTTTATTTTTTTTGAAAGCCTTTAACACATGCATTAACATGGCCAGGCCATGAATAATTTACACCCGGCTCTAGGAAGCTTTTACACCGGGACTCCAAAGTAGGTCACGTCTGCTGCGAGGGTCCCCATGCGGTGTGCCCTGCCCCGGCCCCCCCGGCTGCTCCTGCTCAAAAACATGCCCTGGGAGGCGGTCTGGGGACACGGGGTGTCCCCAAAATATCCACATCACCAGACAGGATGAAGCTCGAGGTGCAGGGAAGCTCTGGGTGGGGTGTGAGCTGTTGGCATCACCAGGGAAAGGGCGCAGGTCCGTGGCACCTTTGGTCCTTGTGCTGCCTGGGCATGTCGGACAATAGCCAAAGGATAAACCTGCCAGGGAATAGAGAAGATGACACTGAGGCTGGAAAAAATATAGGGGAAAAGGCTGCTTTTGTCATGCTTTTGTTTTACACTTTACTGAAAACTCGTCTTTTCCTTGTTTAGAAGGTGGGACAAAAGATAAATCTTGGAGCTTTTGGACTCTCTTCTCCTGAGCATGCTGTGCTCTGCCACAGTGTGTGGTCTGGGCACCGAGGCAAGGAACACTTTGGGAATAGAAAATCCAGCTGTTGTGGTGCAAAAGGGCCTCTCAGCATGGCTGTGCTGGATAAGCTGCTCCCGTTGGAGGTGATCAGACAGGCTCACAGCCAGCCAGGGAGGCAGATCCAAAACTCTGTCCCTGCTGCAGCCAGAGGGGGAGGAAGGGGTCCAGGGCATCTCACACCAGCACTCACCAGTGATGTGCTGCTCACAGGAGCTCCTGTCTCTGGGGCAGGGACATCCCACAGTGCTGATGCTCCCCTCGTGTCCCACACACCTCTGCTGATGGTTAAGCGTCCCCGGATGCAGCTCAGTCATGTCAGTGCCTTTCACCCATTTCTTTGGAAAATGCGACGAAGAACAACTCAAAGGCTTTTGTAAAGGATGAAACCCCAGCAATTCCCATCTGCTGGTCTGTGCCAGCCCTAGGCACTGTCCAGTTGCCACTGTCCCCTTTCCTGTCCTCTCTCAGGCTGAAGCCTGACACAGCTGGAGATCATTCTGGACATCACTGATGACCTGCCTGTTGTTTGTCCATCAGGCAGAGAACAACGGCCACAGCTGTGGGGAAATGTCTCAGAGAGCCCCAGCTCCATCCTGCAGCAGGATTTAGCAGCTACTGCTCCCTGCTGATTCCCATGAATCATAGAATCACAGAAGTTTTAAGGCTGGAAAAGCCCTCTAAAATCGTTGAGTACATCCATTCCCCAGCACTGCCACCACTAAACCAACATTCCCACATCTTTCAACAGTTCCAGAGATGGTGACTCCACTACTCCCTGGGCAGTCCCTTACAATGCCTGGTCACCCCTTCAGGGAACAAATTTTCCTCAACACTCAGCCTAAACCTCCCCTGGCACAACTTGGGGCCTTTTCTTCTCATCCTGTCCCTGTTCCCTGGAAGCAGAGTCCACTTCCCCCCAGCTGTCAGGGAGTTGTGCAGAGCCACAAGGTCCCTCCTGAGCCTCCTTCTCTCCAGGTTGAGCCCTTTCCCAGCTCCCTCAGCTGCTCCTGGTGCTCCAGCCCCTTCCCCAGCTCCATTCCTTTCCCTGGACACACTCCAGCCCCTCAATGTCAGGAAGGGCCCGAAGCTGTGGATTTGATCTGTGGCAAGAAGCTGCATCTCATGCAATGGTGCTGGGATTCCCCAGGCAAAAATGTGTTGTCCACCCCCGAGAGGGTGAGGAGCAGTTTCTGTGGTCAGGGAGCATCACACATCTGTGGGGCAGATAAAATGACTGTCTGAGATGTACAACGATGGATGAACTCGGTAGCACCTCTGGAAGAGGCAGGCTGGGCTGGCAGGGGTACAAGCAGGCTCAGCCAGGCCTGAAATATCACCAGGAGGGCGGGAAGAGTTTGGGAATGATGGACACCAGGCAGGGAGGAGACAGCGTTCTGGCTGCCTCACGATTCCTTGTGGCACAGTGCCCCCTCTCAGGAGTTCTGCTTGGATATCACCGCACTCACAGCTCCAAAAACACCTCTGCTCTCCCCCTGCCGAACATCTGCTTGTTGAATTATCCCCCAACCCAGCAACGAGTCTGTACAGACTTGGAATTGGCATCCCAACACCTGTGGAAAGACACAGGTGATAAACAGCGGATACCACAGGGATCATGTAACAAAATCACCCCAAAAATAACTGTTAGGGAAAGGTGAGGGGGGACAGGTCCCACCCCCAAAGGGATGGGGGACATCCCAGAGAGGCCTTGGGACTCAAGGTGTTGCTGCGATGGGATCCTGAGGGTCATTAATTACAGGGGGTAACTCCATCTCGTTAAAAAACACACGGTCAGCTCCACAAATATCAAAAGCTGCTCTGAGCCAGGCAGGCTTTAACGGCGCTGTTATTTGGGAGGTGGGATGAGAAATGCGCTCCCGGTCGGCGCTGTCACCACATGGAGAGTTCAGCAGGAAAGCCAGGAGGTGGCATCCGAGACCTGAGCACCGCAATCCGCAGCAGGGCTGGCAGCGATTCCAGCTCGGACAGCCGAGGAAACACGCGTGCATTTGTGCATTCTGTCCTGCACCTCCTCCTCCTCCTCGGGATGGGGAGAGAGGACACACTTTAGGCAAAGAAGCTCTAGATTAAGTTCATAAAGGAAAATACTTTCTGGTTTTCTGGTCAGCTACAGAGTTGTTATCAAAAATACACTGAATTTGGGATGGGCTGGGATGGGCTGGGATGGGATGGGCTGGGCTGGGCTGGGCTGGGATGGGATGGGATTGCTTTATATTCCAAGAGGGCTGAAGTGGGACATCACCACTCAGGCCAGTCCTGGCTTGTTCCAGCTGAGCCTGGGAATCCCCTGAGGCTGAGCTGTCGCTGTTCTGGGCGCCTCTCCTATGCGTAGCTCCTGGTATTACTCATTTAACTCAAAAAGAAGAAGTGTGATGCCTTCTGGGATGACACAGCCATGACACACTCGGCTCCGTCCACACGGGGAGTGGGAGCCACCCCCGCGGGGCGCTGGGCAACCTGCGCAGCTCCTTTGGCCAGTGAGCTCCTCCTTGGGCAGGAGCAGCGCTGCCAGCCCTCGGTGTGCCGGCACAGACAGCAGATGGCACTGGGAGACTGGCACGGCACAAGCCGGGACGCCTGAAGGGAGGAGAGGACACTTGGTGCCTTCTTGCATCTTGCTGCTTAATGCTAAATTCAATGTGTCTCTTATTCTTTAAAGCTTATAAACTGGTGCTGCACATATTAACATATCTAAAATGGTTCTAGTCTGCATGGTTGAGACATCATGGTAACTTATGGAAAAGTTGAACTAGCATCAAAAGCAAATTCAAAGCTTAGTCACTTATCTAACAGACATTTCAGGGCATCTCCAACAGGTATTCACATCATCTTTGAAGTGTCACCATTTCTTGTTCAAAATTTGTCAGGAGAATGAGAAAGCGACAACATCAAAAACAGAAGAAGTTGTTTCAAACATTTTCTGAAGGGGTTCAAAGTCCTCTCCTCCACTTTGCCAGAATTTTAACATTCAATCTGTTCTTGGTGGACCTGCCCACCCCCAGTTGGAATCAGGATGTGCTGGAGTTTCCCAGGGATCTGTCACCCCTAAGGACCATGACCAAGGTTTTGGCAGAGGAGCCTGATCCTTGCAAATGTCTGGGGAAGGCTGGAGCTGCTCCCTGTCCTCAGCATCCCTGGAGTCAGCCTGAGCTGGATCATCCCTCCCTCAGCAAGAAGCTTGATGGCTGCCAGCTCCAAATACCTGCCAGGGGTTGGCTCACGTCTGCCAGTGCCCAGGGGGTCCCTGCACGGGTGGGTGCCCCTGCAGGGGGGTGGCCCTGCGTGGCATTTCCAGAGGTGCCTGCTGGGGCAGGTGGATGCCAGCTGACTGATCCCAGCAGGTTTCCTTGGGAACAAGTTCTACCAGGGCAGAGGGTCTGAGCCTTCAGTGTCCCCTGATGGGGTGAGAAACCCCTGGTAACACCTCCCAGGTCACAAAAACCTCCTGTAGCTTCTCCAGCCCTCCTGAGAGAGCTGCAGCTCTACCTCTGCTTCCCAAATCCCACCTGGATGCAATGAGGAAATATGGGGAGGGGTTTGGAGCACCAGGAGCAGCTGAGGGAGCTGGGGGGCTCAGCCTGGAGAGAAGGAGGCTCAGGAGGGACCTTGTGGCTCTGCACAGCTCCTGACAGGAGGGGACAGCTGGGGGGTCGGGCTCTGCTTCCAGGGAACAGGGACAGGAGCAGAGGGAATGGCCTCAGGTCACACCAGGGGGGGCTTAGAGTGGATATTAGGGGAAATTTCTTCATTGGAAGGATGGTGAAGTGTGGATAGATAGAAGGCAGGAGACTAGAGATAGTGGTGTAAGTAATCTCACCCCTAAGGAGTTACAGCTGTGCTAATTATCAAGCATTAAGAACAAGCCTGCCCTTAATAGGCCACAGCTGGATCCAATTAAGAGGGGACTTATAAAAGAGCAGGTTGGGTGCTCGAGAGGGGAGGTGGAGTTTGTTGGCTGTGCTGAGAAGAAGAAAGAGTCAGTGCTGTGAGGAGCTGCTCATAAGAAATCTCTGAGAAGGTATGGAACCTTTGCAGCAAGATGGCAATAGTGAAGCACAGGAACAGGGTGCCCGGGGCAGCAGTGGAGTCACCATCCCTGGAAATGTTCAAGAGTTCTGTGGATGTGGTACTTGGGGATATGAAAATGCTGATGAGGACCAAACAGGGTAAAATTTGATTAATTAAATACCCCAATTTTAGGTTGCCCTCTGCTGTAGCACTTCCATGTGGGCTGGGAATCAGCAAGGAAATATTGCTTTTCCATAGAAGTTGACACTTGTAAGTAGTTACCTCTTAAGGGGCAAAACTTGGGAATTGGAGAGAAATTTTTCCCCTGTGGATCAGCCTGACTGTGCCAGTATCCTCCTGAAATGCAGTAACTGGATTTGAACAGAGCGTTTTGACATGGACCTACTTCCTTAATGTTTGCCAAGGAAAGGTTTACCTGGAAATCCAAAGGACCACTGTGCTTGTTTTCTTGGTTTCTTTTCCGAAAAAAATAAAAAACCAAAAACCATTAAAAGCCAATTCTGAAAAATTTGTCCATGCCATAGATACAAAAGTTCCAGAGTACCTCTTGGGGTGATATTCTGAGTTCCTGTGATGGATTTGGCTTTATTAAACAGACATGGAAACCTTACATCCAGTGTGTGTTAAAATAATGTGGTGGCGGAACCTTAAAAAGTATGTGAGCATTTAATGAAGGCTAAAAATCCTCTCTTAGCATTTCACAGTATAAAATTATTATTTTTCACTTCTGATGGAGAGGGCCTGTGTCTAGGGAGCAAGTTTGTTGGGAAATGGGAGGAATTCCAGTTGGATACAAGGGGAAAACATTACATTGAGAGTGGCAGAGTGACTGGACAGGGTAGGGAGCAGTGGTGAGGGGGTCTCTTCATCTTTGGACATCTCCAGAATTGCCTCCAACTCAAAACTTTCTCTGTTTCTTGCAATTTAGGGGACATTGCATGGGAGAGGGGTAACTGGCTAAACTTGATTTGCAGAAATATCTAATTGTCTGTCACTCAGGCCACAGTCAGTAGTCATTTATCACTCAATAAATGAAGATGAACAGATATTTTTCCTTAAAAAGGTTTTTAGCTAGAATAAAAAATATCTATTGTTTTAGGGGTTAAATTTATGACACTGAATGCAGACGGTGTTTTCCAGAAGGTTTAAGTCTTTCTAGAGTATTCAAACCCTCCTCTTCATGCCTGCCCTTAAAAAAAAGCATTATATAAGACAAAACAGGAAGATAACAACTTCTTCTTAATCTGTTTGTATTCTTAAAAAAGATTCTTACAAACAGGCACACAAATCCCAAGCCAGAAAGTACACCTTGGTTTTCTAAAGGAAATATGCTGTGGTGAAGAACAAGGTGATCTCCCAGCAGCGTGTGTTTGTGGAAGGGATCAGAGCAGAGCTGCCGTGCACCAAAGGCCCTTGGGACAGAAAGTGAAAGCAAATGCTGGGGACACTCACAGAAGGTGCTTTGGGGTGAGAAATGAAGAAACAAATTCTTTTCTCATGTTTTGCTTAGTGGGAATAATCAGAATATGGGCTTTTCCTTTCTGGGCAAAGTTTTAGGCATGAACGTCAGAGCTTGCAGATCCAAGGATGGAGAAGGAATGGTCAGAGCCAAAGTCAGGATGAGAAAGGGGAGAGTTGGGAGGAGTTGTTCAGGGTAAAATCATCCCTGATGGGATGCTTTGTGCAGTGGGCTGTGGAAAATAGTATTTTTGTAACTACTCCCATTTAATTTCATGCCTCTTCCTCCAAGCACAGCCCTGCCTGAATGAGGCAGGATGCAAGGCAGCATTGTGGGACAGCCCCAGAAGAAAATCCAAATGCTGGAGCACTGCTAGGAGTAGTGAGGAGCAGCATCCCCAGAGGCTGTGATGAAACAGAGATGCAAGGAGAGGAGCCATCTCCTCCCTGGGATAAAGGAGCAGGGATGGACACCTTCCCTTGGACAAGCTGCTCCACAAAACCATCCCAGGAAGCAGAGAGGGCTTGGCTGGGGTGAAGCAGCTCCATGTCAGCCCAGCAGCCCCGTGGGGCCTGAGTCGTGTGCAGGAGCAGATCTCAAGGGCTGACACTCCTCAGAAATGCCAGCTGGTGTCAGGAAAGCGTTCAACAGCCTTTGTTCTGTGCCTAGATGGATGTGCCTTGAGGTGCCCTGACTTGCCCACAGAAATCCCACTGCTACTCAAAGCAGAGCCTTTGGGTAAACATGGGCAAACCCAACGTGTTCAGGGGAACTTCTGGGGCTAGAGGGACACACATGCTCACATCCAGAGAGTGCTCCTAGGTACACATTCCTTACCTCCCCCTCCATGGAGTTTGGACTGATTTATGTATCTCTTCTCTCTGTCACTTGCATCCCACTCTTTTATTCCTTTTCTAGGATCTCCTGCTGCAGTGATATTTCTGATCACTATTAAAAGATGTGTAAACTCTTTGTGGGGGAAATGGGTCAGCTGGTTTAGATAATTTTGAAAATATTTCTCTAGGGCAGAGGAAATACAGGCTTTACACCAGCACTGGTGCTTGTGTGACTGAGGCCTTTAGGAGCAAAGCTTGGGCTGAATGCCTTGTTCTGCTGATTTGAACCAAAAAGTAGATCACTGAATCACTAAATCATGGAATATCCTGAGTTAGAAGGGATGCAGTCCAACTCCTTGCCCTGCACAGGACAACCCAAGAATCCCCCCGTGCTTCTGTTGTCCAAATGCTTCTGGTGATGGTCCACAACGTGCAGCCGTGAGCTGGGACAGTGCTTGGCTGCCACGGAGGCTGGAGATGAAGTTGCCAGGGAATTTTTGCAGCCTCCTGAATGAAAAGTGTGTGTAACATCAGTAAAACTGTGCTTCAAAGAGAAGGGGGTCAGAGCAGGCAGGTGGGGGCACAGCAACACCACCAAGAGAACGATGCTGGGGCAAGGACATGGAAGGGTGGGATTTGTCTGCTCTTGGGGTGGCAATGCCAGAGCAAGGTAGGAAGCAGCATGGGAGGCTTCAAAACAGGTTACCAAGAAGATCTTGCTGATTGTAAAGAGTTTTAAAACCATAGATACCTGGGAGAAGAGAGAATGGCTATTTGTGGGAATACAGAGCAGGAGTTAGTCACAAGGCAAAGCAGAGATTCTGTGGGTTATGACCCTGACCCTGAACTCCACCAAACTCCCGGGTGACTCTTGCAGCCTGCACCCTGCCCTGGCATAGCCTGCCAGTCTCCAGCATGACTCAGCTACAGGATTTACCAGGAAAGCACACACAAAAAATTAGGTGGACACATTGCCCCAGTGTCAAGTACCAGCACCTTTCCCAGATCCACCTCTGCCATTCAGAGCTCATTTGCAGAAGAGTTTGATGGTGAGCTCTGTAATCCTGGGGGCAGTGCAGGGGGGCTGTCAGGCACTGTGCTCCTGTCCCACCTCAGGCTTGGGAACAGGGTGGTTGTCCTGCAGGGGACAGCCACCTCTCCCAGGAAGGAGGAACACACACTCCTCCATGCTCTTAAAAACTGGAACTCGGTCCCCAAATGTTTGTCTCACCAGGGCACGTGAAATGATTTCCTGAGTGGTGTTTCCCTGGGGACAGTTGGGTTAAACAGTAATTGATGGGATGATATGTGGTGTCATGTCTTATCAGCAGGCAGAGCTGGGAGCAGGGGTGGACAAGGAAGTCGGGGCTGAGGATGACTTCTGTGGAAATCACAAATCTGAGTGTGCAAACAGTTCCATGTTTAGTAAATACCCAACTGATGGAGTCATAGGATTTATAGAAGAGGTGGAGGGAGCAGTGGCACGTACATGAGGAGGTGGATGAAAATCTTGACCCAGAATAGAATAATAATGCAAAAACTTACAACCAGCAGCCACAACAGCTTTCAGGGCCTTCTTCTCCTATTGGATTACTTAATTATTATTTCAGAATCTAATTGCCACCCTTGGAGCTATTCCATAGGATCACTGAACCTCATCCTAATCTAGGTTGGTGGTAGGTCACTACCTTACACAGCCCTACCACTCAAGGTCCCTTTGGTTCAGAGGGGAGATAAGACAGCCACAGGATGCTGGCTTTACAGCTGAGGTACAGTTATCACAGTTAGTACTGTAACAACTAATTGACTTATTTTTCCAACTCTGTCAAAGGTGATGGTAGGTCTTGGACAGGTAGTTTAGAATTTCCTTCGTCAGTTCTGGGGAAAACACTTTGATGTAGCTGATCAGAAATAGCATTGTGGTGCTGGGATGTGGAAGAAGCTCCGGAGCGATCCTGTTGGGGGGACAACACCTCCTAGGCAAACACCAGAATCCTTTATAAGGTAACCAAGGGAAGGAGAACAGGAGCATCTGCCTCCAGTGTGAGACCTGCCCGACCTGTGCACGGAGATGGAGAGTTCATGCAGATGGAGAGATTGAGCCCGTGCTGCAGAGAATTCAGCCCTTTGGTTGCACATCGGACCAGCAGAGGCTCACCCTGACATCTGAACTTACAGCAGCTATTTGGCCACCCCACACAGGGTCCCCAGGAAGCACCACCCCGAGGCTGCCCCAGCTGTGGCACTGCTGAGGGATCACTGCAGGGAGCCCTGGGCTCCAGGCATTGTCCTCCCCCTCCGTGGGGATCCGTGGGTGTGTGACCTGCAACCCTGCTCTTTATTTTGGGGAGTCCATCCCCTCCTCCAAGACACGGGGATTCATCTCCCCGAGGTCATGCCCCACCTCTCCTCGCTGAGTTAGTTCTGAGGTGTTTCATAATTTGCACACAAGGAAAATACACACTGAGTTTGGCTGCTGCAAGTGAACTGAGTTATTTTCATGTCAACAAAGCACCCACATCCTTACCCAGAAAGACCACAACGATCCTGATCATAGAACAAACGGGCAAACATTTGGTTGAGTTAATGAGCAGTGAAATGGCTCTGGTAATGAGGATTGTTGTGAGAGCTCACACCAGGGCTATGACACAATCCCACAGCACTGCTCTCGTGTGCCTGGAGGAACATGAATGCAGCCTCGCCAGTGAAAGCTGGACACCCACACACACAGGTGAAAGAGAAATTCACTTGGACTAAGTCCTAAAGGTGTTTTGCCTTTGGGTGGCAGTCAAAAGGGCTTGTCAGGCAATGCTGAAGGCAAACAAAGAGAAATTGACCATTGCAAGGTCTTCAAAACATCTTTTAAAGGAGGACCTTGGAGGATTTGTAGTGGCTGATGAAGTCCTTGTGGTCCTGAAGGAAGAGCAGGCCAGCATGAACAGGCAGCAAATTCTGGCAGAAAAAATATGGAAGTGTGAAGGGAATCTGATTCAGAAAGGAAGAGGGGAAGAGAAGGGAAGAAAACTGAGGGCAAAGTGTTGACAGTCATGGCAGGGAGGAGCAGAAGAGCTGAAGGAACCAGCTTCCCTGCCCCAACAAAAAGTCACTTTTTGCCCAAAGGCTGGCAAGGAACTGACGTGAGAACCCAAAGGAGTGCATCACAGCAAGTTCCCAGTGAAGTTCCCAGTCCATGCCTCCAGCATTTTTTCAGATTTAGGGAGCCCAGGCATCAGGCTGTGCTGTGCTGGGGGAGCTGCAGGGTTTCACAGTGAATCCCACACAGATAATTTGAGTGGCAAGGCAAGTCTGGAGGCAAATACACCTTAAAAAGGAAAGGCACAAGCAGGTGCCTTGAGAAAACAAGCACATCCAGGAAGAAACAGCCGTTGCCAACCTTTCCATAAAATGCAAATATTCCTTCTTCCACGGAGGTGTCAGGAATTATATTGGTGTGTAAACAATGAGTAAGGAGTTTTGTCACAGCTTCCCAAGAACTTGCTCCCCTACCCTCAGAGTAACCACTGCAAGGATGCTGACTCTGACTCCAATAAATATTCCAGGGAATGACCCTGAAAGGGAAAAGAAAAAAATAGCACCAGACTTCATGTGCCTGGGAGGTGAAACATTTTTAGGGAAACTAAATTCATAAATATATTCATACAGGGAGGAGGACAAAATAATATTAGAAACACAGGCCATTTTTAGCTGGTTCTGGCAATTTTACATTATAAATCCCGTATGTTTTTGTTTCCAAGGGAAGCTTGGAAAGCTTTCAGCTACGGAATGTTCTTAGAATGCTCTTCCCTCTGGTGACCTATGACAGGACCCGAGGGAACAGCTGGAGCTGTGTCAGGGGAGGGTCAGGTTTGACATGAGGAAAGGGTTCTTCCTCAGAGGGTGGTGGGCTCAAGCTCCCCAGGGAATGGTCACGGCCCCAGGGCTGCCAGAGCTCAGGGAAAGTTTGGACAAGGGCAGGATTGTTGGGGTGTCTGTGCAGGGACAGGACTTGGACTCAATGGTCCTTGTGGGTACCTTAAACCCAGGATATTCCAGCATTCCATGACACTGGAGGGGATAATCTATTTGAGGTGTTTGTCAACTCCATTTGAGCAGAAAACCTCTTTTCCCCAAAACTCAGAATCCCTGAAGTCTCCATTTTTTCCCCCCAGTAAGCTATTTCTGCAGCTGAAATAACCACATTCCAGTTGTGTCACGTCCAGGCAAGCCCACAGGTCACATTTTATTGAGTTTTAGTCAAAGTGCAGGGTGCAGTGTTGTCACCAGCATGGCCTGGAGCTGGTGCTGAGGCTGGACTGGGCCTGGAAGCAGTGGTTTGGGCTGGAATTGGGGTCGGGACTGGAGCTGGAATTGGAGCTGGGGTCTGGAGCCGGGGGGTGAGGCTGGAACTGGCCTGGGAGCCACGGCTGGAGCAGGCACTGGAGATAGAGCTGGGCTGGACCCAGGGCCTGAAACTGGAGCTGGGGTTAGAGCCTGCAGCTGGAACTGGACCTGGGGTTAGAGTCTGGAGCTGGAACTGGGGTCAGAGCCCGGAGCTGGGGCTGGGGTTAGAGCCCGGAGCTGGGGCTGGGGTTAGAGCCTGGAGCTGGGGCTGTAGCTGTGGCTGGACCCAGAGCCTGAAATGGAGCTGGAGTTAGAGCCTGGAGCTGGAACTGGAGCTGGGGCTGGGGTCAGAGCCCAGAGCTGGGGCTGCAGCTGGGGCTGGACCCAGGGCCTGAAACTGGATCTGGGTTAGAGCCTAGAGCTGGGGCTGGGGTTAGAGCTTGGAGCTGTGGCTGGAGCTGGGTTACAGCCTGGAGGTGGAACTGGAGCTGGGGCTGGGGTCAGAGCCCAGAGCTGGGGCTGGACCCAGAGCCTGAAATGGAGCTGGGTTAGAGCCTGGAGCTGGAACTGGAGCTGGAGTTAGAGCCTGGAGCTGGGTTAGAGCCTGGAGCTGTGGCTGCAGTTAGGGCTGGAGCCGGCGCAGGGTCTGAGGCCTGGAATGGGAGCTGGGCCTGGAGCACCCGGGCGCGGAGCTGGGCCCGGAGCAGGAGCAGGAGCTGGAGCGGGGCCCGGCGCCGGGGTCGCGGCCGGAGCCGTGCCCGCAGCCTCCGTGCCCGCTCCGTGCCCGCTCCGTGCCGGGGGGCGGTGCCGGGCCTGCCGGAGCACGGGCGGCCCCCCAGCAGCGATCCTTGGACCCGGGTCCGTGCCGAGCTGAGCCATGGCGGCGCCGGGGCAGAACGTGGCCGTGGTGGTTCACCGAGCCGGGGACCTGCGCCTGGTACGGCCGCGGGGAGCCGGGGCCGGGCGGGGGCGGCGCGGCGGGAGCGGCCCCGCGGGCCCGGGGAGAGCCCGGGGCGAGCCCGGGCACCGGCGGGGTCCGGCCGGCAGCCCCGGCTCCTCCCGGCTCCGGAGAGCCTGAACCGGCCCCTATGGCCGGTTGGGGGTGGCCTGGGGGACGCGGGGACCCAGATTCGGGGGTGTCCCATGGCTGGGCCCTGCCATCCCCTCTGTGGGGAAGCCCGTGGCCGCTTCGGGATCTTCACGGCGTTACTGGGAATGACCCGGACGGGGGGGCGGGGGGGGGGGGAAAGGAAGAAAAAATGCACCTGCCCTCATGTGCCTGGGAGGTGCAGCCTTTTTGCAAGAGAAGTAAATTTTTAGATACACTCATTCAAGCATGCTAGAAGCATGCTCATTCCTTCTGCTGGAAGGATGCAAGTGTCAGAAGCGTGATTTATTTTTAGCTGGTTCCGGCAACTTTGCGTGTCCTATCGTGTACATTTTCTGGTTTTCCGATCTTGGAAAGGTTTCAGCTGCAGACTGCGCTTCGGGGACACAGGAGGGGACAATCTTGAGATCTTGGCTAACTCTGGGTGGAGAATCTTTTATCCCTGAAACCCAGAATCCCCAAAAAACCTCTCCACACCCCCCCCAATTAGCCCTTCTCCCAGCTGAAGGCACTCCCAGGGAGCAGGTGGAGGCTGGCTGTTGCTTATTTGGGCTGTCAGAGCCCAGGGGAGCAGCAGCACACAGGGTTTAGGGGGAGCAGGTGCTGGAGGACCCTCCCAGACAGGGAGGGGGGAGCCTTGATTTTGTACTTTTTCAGTACTTTAATCTCATTCTGCCTCTCTGGCTGCTAACGCTCAGCTTTTCTGGGTTCTGAATCACTATGGTGCTGCTGCAGTGTTTTCCAGTTTGGTGAGTGCCAAAGGGGGGAAAGGAAGATTTCCACGGGCAGACATTGGCAGGCAGCTTTCTGTACACAGAGTCCTGGCAGGAGGGCTCCAGGGAACACACAGACTTTGGACACACGCCTTGTTTAGGGGATGATTACCAGGGAAGTGGTTGGTTGATTCTTGCCAGTCCCGCCCAGCCGAAGCCACACGTGCCAAAGCCTGAGTGGTGGCTCCTGGTGGCTCCCAGGCTGCTCCCAGGCACCTTTGATACAATTGTGCTTTCCCTACAGTCACATGTAGCCTGACTAACAAAAGAAATCAAAGTGGGTTGAGGGCTGAGGTGGTTCCTCTAGCTCAAGAACACGTTTCCAAACCCCTGTGATTTAACAAAGGTGTCTCAGACTTGTGAAGGTGGACACTGGCTCCATCACATCTGTGTGGCTGGTCTCTAAACTGGCTTACACCCAGATGTGTGAGTTTTCCTTGGATATTTGTGCTGCTGGAGACCTTAGAGCTGGTCACCAGTGCCCTCCTGCCTCACTGGCAGCACCTTGTGTGATCCTCTAAGGCTTCTTGAAACTTCCTTGAAGTTTCTTCCCACCCTGTGGATGGTGCTCACTGTATTGACCCACTGGTGGTAGGAGTAGTCTCAGCAGTGAACTCTGAACTTGTTATCTGTTATTGATACCCTGAGCTGGGTGACACCATCTTCCTGTAATTCCCACACCTTTCTTGATTTTTGGACATGTTTCCCATGGGCAGAGTTGCTGTGATCCCTGTCCTGTGTTTGCTTGCCCTTAAGTAGTTGCACAGACTCCTCTTTGCTGCCCATTGAGGATTTATTTGTTTTATACTTGTACCATGGCTTCTCTTTTCATGTCTCCTTCCACAGAAAGTATTTGCTGTGTTTACTTTACCAGTCACCATTTTCTGAACTTCTCAGTGACAGAGAAGTTCAGAACAGACAACGGACAACGAGCAACGTTGTCAACAGACAACGAGCAGAATTTGTGTCTTTGGCACTCTCCACTTTGGTCGCTCCTATTTTCTCCAAAGCAGGTTGGAGAATTCACTTCCCACCAAGGTGTCTAGGTTTTCTGGGCACAGTTGTTATTGCCAATAAAAAAAGTGGTTTGGGGTTTGTTTTGTTTTTTTTTTTTGACACACACATTTTCAGGTAGAAGTTGGGTTTATCTCTCACTGTGGGCTCTCTGCTCGGTCTGAGGTGGTCTGTACCTCTGGTGTGTCCCCAGATCCTGTGCTTATTGCATTTCTGTAAAAGAGGTTACATCTAGATTGACCTCTTTTAGAAATAATGCTCTGGGCTGTGTCCTCAGTGTAACAAAACAAATCCCCCACAGAGAAAAATTGCAGATACAGGTCTGAACTTGGAAAATTTCAGTCAGTTTAGTCATATGAGAGCATGTTTTCAGAGTTGGTCTTTCCATGATGTTTAGAATGCTGAAGTACAAAACAGGAGTTGAGGAATATGCTGGGATTTAAACAGTTAAAATGCAGAGCAGTGCTCCTCACAGTTTGAGCAATAAATGAATTTTTAAGGGTTTACTGTTGGCACTGATCTGGGGGGCTTTTCTTAGAGACATAATCCTCGGGGTGGGTATTGTATTGTCCTGATGTTGTAAAATAATTTGGAGAGTGGATTTACAAGCTGGCAGTGTGCTTACTCCTACAGCTACCTGTGTTATCCACTGAGTGTGGGAAATGAGGGGAGCTTAGGAGCAGGCTCCATGTGGCACAGCCATGTCTTACAGAGCAGCCAGAACCAAAAACCTTGCCTGCTTCTGCTTATGGATTTACCTGAGCTAACCAGAGCTAAGCTTCCATAGATATTCCCAGGGATATGAACAAGCAGCTAAATGCTTTTTTTTTTCCTTTTGTCCATAGGAAAACCGTCCAATCCCAGAACCAGGTCCTAATGGTAGGTCTATAGATGACTGATTCTGGCTGCTTCCTTCTCTCTCTTTGTTTTCTCATTCTTTTTTGTTGCTCCTTGATAATATAAAATATTTCTGAGGAAGTATAAAATGATGCAAAAAACAATTGTGTGGCTGAAACAGATAATGCCGCTTTTCCAGCTGAAAAGAAGAGCTGGAGCAGTCACAGCTAAACCCCTTTATCTGGCTTTTTTTGTTTCCTGTTCCATCAGTTTGTGTGTGTCACAGTAAATGGCTCTTGGGACATTCCAGATGATTGTATGCAGGACTAAACATTAATAGAATGGGCATATGGGCTGATAGAAATTCGATTCACTAACTCTCTGGGGCTGAAATCATACCTTTGGGAGAAGGGAAAATTAAATGGACTTGCTATTTTATTCCTGCTCCAGCAATAATAACGCCCCTCTTAAATTGCATTACTTTGTTGACCATATTTTTACTGACATCAGCTTTTGTCTTGCCCTATCTTGAGCCTTCTTGCTTTGTGAATCATTGCATAGTTTTGTATTTGAGCGGGTGGCTCGTGAACGTGCCGCTCTCCCAACGTGTGCACGCACAGTTCTGGTGTGTTGATTGAATGCCAGTGAATTTGGATGTGCCGATACCGGCTCGGCCTTTGCTCTGGGGCCCACGTGCTGCTCTCCCCGTGCCTAAGGTTGGTTTTTCTACAAGGAACCTTCCCTCCTTTCCTGGCAGAGGTCCTCCTGCGCATGCATTCCGTTGGCATCTGCGGCTCCGACGTTCACTACTGGCAGCACGGTCGGATTGGGGATTTTGTTGTCAAGAGTCCCATGGTGCTGGGACACGAAGCTTCCGGGACTGTCGTAAAAGTGGGCTCTGGGGTGACTCATCTGAAACCAGGTATCTGGAACCAAACCCATTTGTTTGTTTTCCTCCTAATCAGTTCCGAGAATGTGTCGATAACAGGCTGTGTTTTTTTCTGTCATGTAAATTCATCTGAAGTTCTGAACTCACGGGGTGACCTCCTTCAAGAAGTGTCACTGTGCTGCAGTTAGTCACCGATCTTGGCCACTGGAATGTGATATTCCTTAGGTAGCTTTATCCTGGGATGTGTTGAGCTGGCCTGGCTGTATCTTAATGCAGAGCAGAGTGTATATTGGTACAAGGTGGCTTTTAAGGAGGCTTGATAAAGCTTCAGAAACCACATCTATAGCTCTTGCCAGCAACCTGCTGTGAGTGTTTCTTCTCTGTGTGTGCTCTTGAAGGAGCAAACGGCCTCCTGCAGTGCAGGGGTCACTGGAGCCACTGCTGCAGGCCCTGTGCTGGGACCTCCACAGCTTGCTGTGCTTATGAATATCCTGGAAAATGGACTGAGCAGGGAATTTTGTAAAGTTTGGTGATGACAGCAACTTAGGCAAGGTGGAGAGGATGTGGAGGAGAGCCAGCAAAAGTTACAGAGAGACCAGAGAGGTGTTAGGGAGATGCAAGTGGGATTCAATGCAGGCAAACACAAAGTGATATCCACGACAGAACAAACAAAACCAGCTTCATATCTAAAATGCTGTGCTGACCATCACTGCTGAGGGGTGAGACCTTTGGTTCTTACACTGCATAGCAGCATTGGCTCCACTGCAGTGAAAATCACTGTTGGGAAAGGGACACTCAAAGGATGTCAGTGCACATCTGGAACTCTGCATGCAGTTCTGGTCTCCTCCTTTCCAAAAGGATGTAAAACAAGTGAGAAGGGTTCAGAGGAGGACAAGGAGATAACGACATGTGGAGCAGCATCTCTGACAAATGTCCAAGTCAGGAACTCGAGCTGAGAGCTAGAGAGACAGCTCAAGGATGTGAGGGCTGGCAGAAGAGATTGCTCCAGCACCAGAGCAAGGCACAGTGAGGTGCAGCATTCACCTGAGATGCAGCAGACCATGTAGTTTGTGTGGTGGAAGGAGAAGTTGTTGAGTGTTACTAAATACAAACAAACCACCTGTGACTTGGGGGGCCTCGCAGCTGTGTATAAAGTGAGAGTATTCAGTGTGTGCCTATCCTGCCTCTGTCCTGTCAGACACCTGTTGTTGGCCAGCTCAGAGGGGATGCAGTGGCCTAGATGGCTCCTTACTTCCATCCTGATTATCCCTGAGTCTGCCTGAAAGCCTGTTGGTGAAGAGCTTTGCTCAGAGGTTTGGCTCAGATTCCTCTGCCAAATAAATGTGAGGCTTTGTGTCCCTTGTGTACTTGCAAGTTGTACTTTGCTCACACTGTTTTCTCTGGTCCATCCTGCTTTGTGGCTGCACTTAAATAATAGCTCTTTGTCCTGCAGCATGTGTCCTTCCAGCACCCTGGGCTACTCTGTTGTAGCACCAAGCTGTCTCTGTTCCCAGATAAATCCTGCCAGGCTCCTGGGTGTTCTGCACCTTAAGCTTCCTTCCCTGTGAGGCTGGTGAGGCCCTGGCACAGGGTGCCCAGAGCAGCTGTGGCTGCCCCATCCCTGGAAGTGTTCAAGGCCGGGTTGGACAGGGCTTGGAGCAACCTGGCTTAGTGGAAGGTGTCCCTGCTCATGGCAGGGAGTGGAACAAGCTGAGCTTTAAGGTCCCTTCAACACAAATTCTGTGATTCCCAAGGAACAGCCCTTTCCAGCTGGCAGCATGGTGGAGCAAACCTCCAAGCTCACCTGCTCCATCCTTAGTATTTCCTCTTCTACAGCTTCAGAAAAATATCTGATCACAGTGTGATTGCCTGGGGGCTGCCCCTTCATCTGCTGAGGTTGGCTGCAAGGCAGCTGGAGGAAGGTGTGTGTGTGGGGCTGAGCTTCCATCTGTGCCTGTGCAACACCATCTCTTTCCAAGTACCTGGGAAGATCTCAGTGATGGGGCTGCTGTGAAGGGAGCATTGGGAACCAGCCTGGTTCCCAGCAAGACCTTCCTCACGCCCCTCCTGCCTGTGTGCTGCCAGCGTTTCTGTGCTTTTTGGTGCTACTGCTGCTTGTGTGCCACCCTGTCCCTGACCCACTCCATGTGCTTTCATCCTGGCAGGTGACCGTGTGGCCATCGAGCCAGGTGTCCCAAGGGAGATGGATGAATTCTGCAAATCTGGGCGCTACAACCTGTCCCCCACCATCTTCTTCTGCGCGACGCCGCCCGACGACGGCAACCTGTGCCGCTACTACAAGCACAGTGCAAGCTACTGCTACAAGTCAGTCCCTGCTCCCTCCACGGGGAAATACACACTCCCTGGGGGGAGATTAGCTGCAGCAATCACCTCTTGGCCCTTTGGAACACTCTTTATGTGGTCCCAACAGGTTCTGTTGCTTTCTGATCCATAAATAACATGCCTAAGCTTGGATGGCAGCCACTTTGCAAAGGGTTTGTCAGGCAGACAGTTTATCCCCTCAGGTGCCAGACATAAACATTTCTTGCATGTCTCCTGGGATGTCACCACTGGTTTACCCTTTAATTCTTTTCCTTTTCCCATTTGCTCCTTGCTCTTGGTTTCTCTCCTGTCTTTTTCCATATCCTTGCCTTCCTAGGCCGGTGCCTGAAGGTGTTTGTCTGGTTCTCTGAGCTGAGTTTTGCTGCTGCTTTTCAGGAAACACCAGGATGACTGCTGACATCTCACTCTGTCATTTGAAACAAAGTCACCCCACTTTGAGCAGAGCAGGAACAGAAAGCACTAGCCCTGCTGAGCTGTTTTTTCATGTGTTTCTGAGTGCCTCTATGAAGCTACCAGCATTACAACATATCTGTTTTCATGTCCAGTTCAGCAAACTTGAATATGTTATTAATTGTGGCAGCACTGGCACATTTGCTTAGAAGCAAATCTGTGTTTAAACCCTCTGGCAAATCGTAGAATCCCAAAAGCGTTCGGTTGGGAAGGGACCTTAAAGCTCTTCCCACTCCAACCCCTGCCATGGACAGGGACACCTTCCACTGTCCCACATTGCTGTATGCTCCATTCAGCCTGACCTTGAGCACTTCCAGGGATGGGGCAGCCAAAACTTCTCTGGGCAACCTGTGCCAGGGCCTCAAATACTCCAAAGACCTGAAAAATCTGGTACAACGTTATACCCACTTAAGTGCCTTTAACAAGGAGTTAAAATAGCCCAAGTAGTGTCCCCCCTTCAGGCAGCTCTACCTGTGGAGCTTGTTCTTGTTCAGTGTGTCTGGAGCTGGTACTTCCATGAGCAGGAACATCCTTGGGATTGATCTTTGGTGTCTGCACAGAAGGTGTTCAGGATCCTGTCAGTTGGAAGGAGGGACCTGACTGCTCTTCTCCTGGGAGTCCTCAGGCAGGAGGCTTTCAAAGCAGATACCAAGCAACTGCTGTCAGGATGAGGTGCTGGTCTGGTTGGGATTAGCATCTCACTGTCCAGACCCACTGCCATTGATTTCCTGTGTATCAAAATAACATTTTCTGATGGCATCACAAGTTTTTGGTGATGGTTTGTAGCTGGCTTCTTCCAGGCTTTTGCTTTTCTCCTCCAATTTGATCAAATATTACTTTGGCTATTTTTTTTTTTGTTTTATTTTATTTTTAAGCTTTGGGATGCAGAGCCTGGACCTGGTGCTCCCAGTTTCACATCAGCAGTGCTGTGGCTGGCTCATGTAGAGCAGGTTGCCTGGCACGCAGTCACTCTGCCAGCACAGATGATGGCTGAGCTCAGTGAGCTTTCACACATTTGGGCAGTGTCCTGCTGTGGACAGACTCTGTGGTGGGTGCTCTGAGTAACTTGATGGAGGGGGAATCATGCCCTCCCCATTGACAGGGCAGTGCCCAAACCCAGCAGCAGCAGACATGGTGCCAGACTCTGTGACAATGGAACTCTTGGAGTCAGACCTTTAAAGCTGTTGGAAATAAGAGATATGCAGATACCTTGTAGCTGTCTTCCCACAGCCATCATTTCCATTTCTTTGGCTTCACATTGGCCTGGCTGAGATCTGACCTTGAGCTTCCCAGTGCTGTCACTGTCCCTGCTGACCCTCCTGGCAGGCACAGCTTCCAGAGCAGTGTGAGAACCCACACTGGTGGCTTGCTGGTGGGCAGTGTTTGGGGGCTGAGAATGATTTTTTTCAGCAGCTCAGAAGGGTTTCACTTCCTCTGCTTTTTCTCTGTCACTTATGTTGGCTGTGTTACAGGACTGTTTTTGTCCAAAACATGTTTGATACCCACTGCACATGGGAGGATGCATACTGGGACCAGTCCACTTGTTAAAACTCTTGGTGTGCTAGTCCAAAACAGGATCAGGGAAGGTGATCCTGGCTGTTACCAGGAAGGGACACCTGGATCTGGCTGCCTTTCCTGGTGGCCTCACCTTTGGCAGCAGGATGTTTTCTAAAAGCTGATTCAGCCCTGGTGAGGGTTCTGGGAGCTCACTGGTGGGTGAGCCATAGGGCAGCTTCGGGGTAGTACATATGCAACTGGGGGGTTTATTCTAATGGAATGAGTGGCAAAGGAATCCTTGTTGCCTCACCAGGTACTGGAGAGTTGATGTGGGGAAGTTTGTGGGTCCCTGGGTGTGGTGCTTGGACAAACCTCACTGAAAAATGCATCAGGTGCACTTGATGCTGCTTCAGAGGAGGGAAAGAAGCAATGGAATCTCTTGAAGTGTATTCCAGCATATTTCCCTGACCACAGGTGGCAGTGTGTTTTACCACTGTGCTTTACACCCATGTTTGATTTTTGAGTGTCATGGCTTTCCCCATCACCCTCATGAACTACATTGTGACTGTTCCTTGTGTCCCATTCTTGCAGGCTTCCAGATAATGTCACCTTTGAGGAAGGAGCCCTTATCGAGCCCCTCTCGGTGGGAATCCACGCCTGCAAAAGAGCAGGAGTCACTCTGGGAAGCAAAGTCTTCGTGTCTGGCTCTGGTACAGTGCTCACAGCCAGTCCTTGGGTTCCCTGCCTGCTGGGAGGGATGGGCAGGCTCAGGCTCTGCTTCTGGGCTCTGCTGGAGGGGATGAGGGGGACCTTGGGGCTGTTCCTCTGGCCAGGGACACGCTGAGCTCTGGGCATGTTCAGAGGTGGGGCTGGTGCTGCCTGGCAGTGGTACACGTTCTCTTTCTCTCTTTGTGCCCAGGACCAATCGGCCTCGTTAATGTGATTGTTGCTAAGATGATGGGTGCAGCAGTCGTGGTGGTTTCAGGTAAGTCCTTTCAGCCCTTTCAGAGTGTGCCTGTTTCCCACCATACAGAATCACAAAATCATTAAGGTTGGAAAAAGCCACTTAGACCATTGAGTCCAACCATTACCCAGCACTGCCAAGCCCAACCATGTTCATCTAAGTGCCTCATCCACATGTTTTTTGAACAGTTCCAGGGATGGTGATTCCACCACTTCCCTGTACAGCCTGTTCCAGTACCTGACCACCCTTCTAGGGAAGTTTCATCTTTGCAGGTTATTTTTACCTCTGGTAGTGCTAGATGATGGCCCAGACAGTGTTTGCCCACTGTTTTGTGTGTGCAGCCACACTCTGCTTCTCCACTTGTCTTTCTCTGCCCTTCTATCTGCTCCTGCTGGGGGTTTCATTATTCACTGGTTATCCACAGTGGCTGAAATGGCCTTTTCAAGGTCTCTACATTTCAGAAGTGGGTGTTCCTTGCATAATTGTATCCTGGACGTTTCTAGTTGAGCTGCTGCTTGCAGGAATGTCTTTGTCCAGTTGTGTCAGGAAAACCTCTGAGGAAGGAGATCCCATCTTTCTAGATACCTTTTCCAGGTTAGCATCTCTTAATGATGAAGCTTTTTCTAGGGTCCACTCACAAACTGTCATTTATGGAGATTCCCCCTTTATGGAAGAACTGAGTCTTCACCACCTTTGCAGCTGTCCTTCAGGTTGTTGAGACAGCCATTCCATCCCCCCTTTTTTTGCCATGCTAACCTAGCCCAGATCCTTCTAGCTCTCCTGTAAGGTTCAGGCCCTCTCTCTCTGTAGCTTGCCCAGAAGGATGGAGAGCTGGAGTAACCTGAGGATGTTCTCTGGCTGAAATTTCCACCTGGGGGGTGAGCAGGGTCTGGAAATGGTGCTTCCAGCTCCCACTATGGGTCTTCAGTCTTTCTGAGTGGTGAAGGCCAGGAGGAGCAGTTAGAGGTGCCACTGGACATTGAGCACAGACTGCTGCAGTTTTTATGTCAAAGCCCTAAAGGCTCTTGACCTTCCAGAAGGCTGTTACTCACCTCCTGGTGTGTAACAAGTGTATTTTTGACCTTTCCATTACTGTATCTTACTTGACCCACTTTGGGTCAAGAGATAAAATTCAGGTCCCACCCTCTTGCCTTCACAGAAACATCCTTCAGTAGTAGCTCAGGACAAAACACGAGACCTTCTCCTCCCTTAATCCCTTTGCTGTTGAGTCCAGGGCATTTTTAGCTGTGCTGACCTCACCCTGCAGGTGTGTGTGCTTGATGGATGTGGTCGGTCCACACCTCAGATTTTGTGAAGTGTTGTCATTTGAGGATGATGTTTGCTGTGCCAGGAAAAACAGCTCTGCCTCCTGAATCATGCACGAGGAACCTCGTGCCCAGCTGGGCTGGTGCAGGGGCTGGGGGTGTCCCGTTCCCTGGGTGGGGAAGGCTTGGTCAGTGGGGTTGGTGGGGCTGAGGCAGCTGGCCCAGCCTGCCCCTCATTCCTGCTCCAGGAATGGGAGTGTCTTCCCCCTTAGCTCCTGATGGGGACCTTGGCAAGCTGAGCTGGCTGTCATGTGCCACGGGAGGTGCCTGCTGCTTGCTTTGTAGGATCAGCAAGCTTGGATACATGGAATTACCCTTTCCTATCTTTATGTGCTAGCCTAGGTGCTGATTCTGACTCGTGGATGTCTCTTCCACATGAGAGGGGTTTGGCTGAGGTGCTCACACCATGAAGGTGCTGTCCCAAGTCAAATATTTGACCGTGAGCTGAGGAATGGGTTTGGTTTGGCTTGTGCTGCTGGAGATTTTGCTGCCTGTCTCAAGGAACTGCTTTTTGTTTTGGCTTTAGGAGCCAACACCTGTGAGGTGCCTGTCTGCCCACAGAGGCCCTCTTGTACTTTGCTACCAGATTATCTGAATTCATTGCCCTGTGCTTTTATCATGTGTCTCTGAAGAGCTTTGTCTGTGCAGCACTTATGGCTTTAAAAGTTTGTGTTTGCTTTGACAAGTTTCTCACAGATCTAGAAATATTTAGAAAAGCTTTTTTGTGAGAACTCACCTCCTACAACTTCTGTCTTTGGCTTGCCTGGAGTGTTTGATATATTTAATGGACTCCAGTTGGGTGAGAAGATAATTTTGTTTCATGGGTCCTCATCTACTCTTCCAAAAGGTCTGTGTCTTTCTCCACTCCACTCCTGAGTGGGTGTGATTGATATTTATGGGCAACCTTCTCCTGTCTTCCTGCCTTGCTGTTGCTCTGAAAAGCTACTTTTCTCCTCAGATGCATGTAAAAAATCAGCTTTTCTCCCAGCAAGTGAAGGGGCAATTTAGGTGTTCATGTTGGGCTGTCTTGCATTGCACTGTCTGTCACTGAAGGTGCACTTAATAATTCCTGCTTAAGGGAAATGATTCTCCTTGTTCTATCTCAGTCTGAAGTTCTGGGTGTTGATGCTTCCAGAAACTCTGGAATTCAAGGTCAGGGGAGGTGAGTAACTGTACAGAGCTCAACTCCTTTGAGAAAGAAGATGAACAAAGAAAATCTGAGAATAATCAAGAGTATTTATTTGCTTGTTAAGTTGGCTCATAAACCATCATGAGAAGCTTAAGGGTAATTTGATAACTTCACTGGAAGCAAACCAAACTTTAATTAGCTCCAGGGGCTGGGAAGTGAAAACAAACTTCTGACTAGAGGCAAGATGCAAGCCATTAATTGTTTAATTGACCAGTTTCCCAAGAGGTGCGTGGGTTTAAAGTGCAAAGGACTTGATCCTCCCCAAGACTCACAAGTGTCTGGAGCTCTGAACAATGCAGTGACCTGCAGATCTGTCTGCTTCACTAAGTGCTTCCTGGTGATTCAGGTGTTCTGGGATGTTACTGCAGCCCTGGCCAGGGCTGACAGTGTTGCTGCTGCATTCCATGTGCTGCTTAGAGCCAGGGCTTCCTTCCCAAGCAGGTCAGCAAACCAGAGGCCAGCTGCAGGGAAGATGTGGGATTTTTTTGCTGTCTGGGAGTGATTTTGTGGCCACTTTGAAATGCACTGGCTGCCTTGTTACTCTGGGACACTGCCTGTGGTTTATTTCTGCTAGAAAGAACGTATGAAATATGTAAAATATAGACTAGAAGATCTCTAATATTTTATATAGTTATATATTATGCATATATAATATTTATATATATATATATTTTAATTTAAAGTACATTAGTGACTTAGGAGATGTTAAAAGTGGTAGAATCCAGAATCTGTGTCTGCTGTGAACTGGTATTGTGAGACCAATCTTCACAGGGAGTTTAGTCTTGAGAGGACTGTTAAGCCCCTGTGGTCTCCTTGCCATACACTGAGATTTGGGAGACACCAACCATGCTGGGCAAAAGTGTTTTATAGCACTTGAAGTGCCTCAAAAAGCTCCTGGCCATGCAGTTGGTGCGTGGGAGGTCTCTGAGTGCAGCTCAGCTGGGGTCAAGCATGACCCCACACACAGCCTGGAGCCCAGTGAAGTCCCAAATGAAATCCCAAAGAGCTTGGAAGGGACAGAGGTGACTCCTGCAGCCACAGGAACGAGCCCATGTTGGGGCTTCCAGGGTGGTGCTGCCCTTTCTTTTCAGCCTTGGCTTTTCCTCTTTAGTCTGCATTTTTTTACCCTTTGTTACCCTTTGTTGAAACACCCTCCTCAGCTCTCCTGCGTGCTCAGCTTGGTAGTTGTGCCCACACTTGGCATCCCGAGCCTTCCTGTGGGGGCATGTCCAACATCTGGCCTGCCAGTGAGTGCCTGTCCATCCCCTGCCCTGCCAGTGAGTGCCATCATTTTTGCTGAGGGATGGGCAGGGTAGAGCCTCTGGCTCACTCCCAGGACTGCAGCTGAGTCAGAGCAGCTCATGTTGGAGAACTGGCCTTCTCCTCCTCCTCTTCCCCTTGATATTTTCACCCCACCCCATCTCTGAGTTCTCTGAAGACTGTGCCCTGGTGAGAGGGGTGTTTTTTGCTGTGTGTGCCTCTACCACAGGCGTCGTTTTCTGAGTCTTCAAGCCTCTTGGAGGAGACCACCCCTCAATTTTGGATCTAGGAAATCTTGGCTGTTTTATCTTTTCCAGTGCCAGCATGCAGACCCCTGTAGACCACTGCTTTAGTGTAGGGAAAAGAGGTGATTCCTTCCTGGGAAATCCCACTCTTCTCATCTGTCCATGTCCTTATCTCCAGAGGTGGCCTGGTTGCCATTGGTGCCTGGAGAGGAATAGGTGGCTTTCCTCCATGGGATGTGGGATGCCCCAGCAGGACAGCTTGGTACAAACCCCCTGTGTATCTTCAGGTGATACTTAGAGCCCTGTCAAGATCCCTCAGAGCAGAGTACAGGAGTACAGCCATGCCCTCACAGATGTTTATCATCACCAGCTTTGTTGCTCCATGTTAATGGGGTGTCTCAGGTCCACCTTCTTACCAGGTCCACTCCCTTTTTTCTTTATGGGCTTGCCTGCTCATTCATCTGTGACAGAAACAGTCTGAGAGATGCTCAGCAGCCTCCAGAGCTGCTACAAGGAGGGTAAAGAGCAAGCCAGCTCTGTGGCAGTGCAGACACACTAAGTGTTTACAAGGAATGCATTCTGCAGTTTGCTCAGCTGAAGGCACCTGCTGAGCGTTCCTTGAGGAAGCCCTTAGAGAGCTCATGGTCTGTTCTCATTGGGTACTGTTGGAAGTGAAATGGCCACATTAATGATCCTCTGAGCCTGTTGTCTCCTGTTGGAAGGATTTCTTGGTGCTGTCCATAGCCATGTCTACTCTCTTGATGCACTCTCAGTGTTCTGGCAGTACCAAAGAGAAAACGCCCATGGCAGGGAATGGAACTTCAAAGTGTGGAGTGGAGCTTTGAAGTCCCTTCCAACCCAAACTGTTCCAGGATTTTATGATCATTCTCTGCCTGCCAGGAAGGGGTGAATCGTCACCTCTTCTGGTTGTGCACTGTCCTGTGCACACATGTAGTGAGCAGATGCCAGGTTCAGGTTCTTCTCCCTCTTTCACATAATGCTCCAATTCTTGGCTTGGTTTTCTTTCCACAGACTTATCTGCCTCTCGCCTGCAAACAGCCAAGGAGGTGGGGGCAGATTTCACCATTCAGGTGAAGAACGAGACCCCGCAGGAGGTGGCCTCCAAAGTGGAAAGTGTGCTTGGCTGCATGCCTGAGATAACTGTGGAGTGCACAGGAGTGCAAGCCTGTATCCAGGCTGGAATTTATGTGAGTACCACTTGTTCCAAAGGCAGACCAGTGATGGTGTTGGTCTGGTTTTTTCTGGGATGGTTCAGTGAATGAGCTATTTCACTCCCACAGTGCTTAATTTAGTGAGCTTGGTTTGGGAAGAAAAGCTGCTCCTTAGACAATAAACTGAGACAGACAATTAAAGTGTTAACATCAGCATGGGGATAATTAATTTGATGTTTGGGTGCTTAGCCACTTACCAAGGAGACTCCAGTAAGATCCCCAAACCCAGGGAGTAGGACAGCAGCATCCATTGAAGTTATGTCCAAATAAGAAAAGTAATCAAGAAAATTAATTACAGAAGGAATGAAAGAAGCAATTAAGAAAGGGATGTTTTGCTGCCATGAATATCCTAACAGGAAGATGGGGGAAGGTTAATGTGGAGTTTCACAGTGAAAGGACAGGAGGGGAATGGGACAAACTGCAAAAAGAGAAATTCCAGTAGAGCATCAGGCTCTTAGTTTTAAATCTCTCCCACTGAAATCCTGAAGTACTTTTTGTAGTCCTAAATGCCAGCCATTTTTCAGAATAGGGTTTTCAGAATGGGATTCCTTCTGAGGTTTTCACAAGATTGCATTTTTTGCTTTGATTACCACATGTTTCACTCTTACACACTCCTGACAGCATCCCGCCTCCCCCTGCCTTCTCTGCTGTGCCCCAGGCAGTCCATAGCAGCCACAAAGGCTGGCTTTATTTTTGACAGACCCTGCACAGGCTCCTGCAACTGTGCTCTGCAAAATGTAACCTGTTTGTGTGTTTGCTCTCCAGGCCACTCGTTCTGGAGGCACCTTGGTTCTGGTGGGGCTGGGGCCTGAGATGGTGACGGTGCCCATCGTGAACGCGGCCGTGCGGGAAGTGGACATCCGTGGGGTATTCCGCTACTGCAACACGTGAGTCTCCTGCTGGGGGGGCTGACGTGTCTCCAAGTTAAAATCCTTCAGAGCTCTACTTTCTTCCTAGTGGAGAAAGTCTCTTTTCTTAATCTGTACCTCTCCAGGGAGGATTTATGGGATGTCATCACGCTCCTTCTTAAAATGAGAAGTGTTATTAAGTAGGCAGTTTGGGAACTGGATTAGCTGCTGCATCTCTTTGTATCCCTGTTGCTCTAATTTGGCCCATTCATGGTTGAAACTGGTGATCTTGGAGGCCTTTTCCAATCTTAGTGTTTCTATGATTCTAAACAGAGTGGCAGCACAATCCCTATGAGGGACTCTGTGCCACAGAAGAGGTTGGAAGCTGGCTGAGGCTTTTCCTTTTTTCTCCCTGCACTGAGTCCACGAGTTTGAGCTCCACCATGGTCAGTGTATGGGCAAGAGGCCGGGCAAGAGAAAAGGAGAGCATGGCAGTTTTGGTTTTCATTCAGGGCTTCCAAAGTAGTAGTTTCCTGTGATTCTCACTTGCTTCCTGTGATTTCACTTATGCTCTCAACTCTCTGTGTAGCAGTGCCTGTCTTCTCAGAGCTCAACAGCCCAGAGCAGTTGGCTTGTCCCATCTCCCTTACCAGACACCAGAAGGTTTTTTGCAGGCAAAACTTCCCTGGGCTAAGGAGATAACTGATGATCCAAGCTGTCCATGCTCTTTTCCTGGACTCCAGCCTAGTGGCTGCTCTCATCCCCTGCTCTGTTTCCCTTGCAGGTGGCCTGTGGCCATCGCTCTTCTCGCCTCCAAGCGGATCAACATCAAGCCCTTGGTTACACACCGTTTTCCCCTGGAGAAGGCTCTGGAGGCCTTTGAGACCACCAAGAGGGGTGAGGGGGTCAAAGTCATGCTGAAGTGTGACCCCACTGATCAGAACCCCTGAGCTGTCCCAGTGCCCAGCCCTCATCCCTGCTGCTTGTAACTAGAAAATTAAATGTAATGAGGGTGAATGGTACTGGGAGACACCATTAGAGCATTAACAGGTTACTACAAATGGACAAGCAATAGCTTGAATCAAAATGCTGAATTAGAGATGATGGGTTGCACAGTTGGTGGCTCTTCTTCACAGACCACACGTGCAGGAGAGCCTGGCCAGGTTCCTCCATGCCAGGGAGGAACTGGCATGTGGCACAGCAAGGGTGGAGCTGCTGGCACTCCTCCTTGCTGTCCCACACTGCCCTGGCTGCAGCATTTCCTGCATGGCAATCCCTGGATGCAGAATAGCTCTATGTGAATATCCCTCGTGGGTGCTCAGGGACTGTACAGCCTGTGGAACAGAGCCTGGCCCTCCCCACTCCCTGGGAAGCACTGGCACATTCAGGTCATTCTCTCCACGCCCTTCTCAAAGCTCAGAAATGGGGTTTTTGGGAAACTTGGAGGCCAGCTGGGACCATGTCGTCTGTGTCACCCCCCAACAGCTCCTCATGGGACCACTGCAGGCAGGGAACTGAGACTGCTGAGAGCCCTGTCCTGATGTGCCTCCCATGAAGGGGCTGTTGGGGGGCACAGCTGCTTTTGGCATGGAAAGGAGCACAGATGAGACATGACAGGACATTTGGTGAAGCGTCATCTCAAAGGTTTTACCACTGTTTTGAGTGAGCATCACTCAAAGGTTTTACCACTGCAAACAAATCATAATTATAATCATAATTCCTGCTGAGTTTGTGAGCCACAAACAAGGTACTAATGAGGTAAAAAAAAAAAAATCTAATCTTTGATTACAGTCATGTTAATTTTAGTACTCAGAGATCAGTTCCTTCCTTGGTACTGAATTTTCTTCAATAAATTCTGGCTGCTTGAGACCTTCCAGATGTGTTCCTTGAAGTGTGGGGTGTGGGTTGGAGGGGCTTGCAGGGGTCTGTGCAGGTCTAAGCCTCACCAGGGTGCAGGTTGAGCTCAGTGTTGGCAGGACTGTGAAACCTCAAAGGACCCAACCACTCACAAATGAAACCTCATGTTTATTCCAGATGTGGCCAAGTTAATCCTGGCAGAGATGGAAAGCCCCAAGTCCATGCTGAATTTTACAGGGATGAGATATAACCCGGGGGAACTTTCTGTAGCCAGAAGAAGTGGTCAAAATGCATGCTCAGCACATTCCTATGCTGGGAAGCACCCCATTGGCATGGCTGGGATTCACTGGCCATCCTGACTCCTGTCCTCTGGGGATCCCCACTGGCGTGGCTGGAAAACCAGTGGCTATTGCAAGATTATTCTTGCTGGGAAATGGAAATTTGCTCTCTGTAGCCTAGGGGGCTCTTCACCATCCTGAGGGCTGGAATTATTCCCACAGCTCAGCTGGCTGGGCTCCTTGTGTGATCTGCTCCTTCAGCAGGTCTTGCTGGGGGTGGTAGGGCTGGTGGACATAAGCAGTGGGGCTGTGCCTGTAATCCCCCACTCCCAACTCCATGTTTGTCATCAGTGCAGGGGAAACTCTCTCCAACTTAGCCCATTTTCCAGTGGGCTGGAGTTAATGCTCTGTGCCAGGAGCAGGGCCAGCCCTATGCCACAAGTATTGCAAGTCCCCAGGTGACCAAGACCCAATTACAGGAGGCAAGAAAGTATTTTAAGACTTCAGTCAGCTTTATTTGAGCTCAACCACAGCTTGCAAAAGTAGCAGTGATGCAAAGCCAGGCATTACTTAAACAAGTACAACTGATTCCTGATCAAAGGATGACACTGCTAGAAGAAGCTAATGAAAACACAACTAAGGCCTTATGCAAACCCAGGGAAGGCTCAGAGATTTTACAAGCAGGCACTGAAGAGTTTGTGAGGAGAGCTGTTTCAAGAAGAGGGATAGCAGGGAGCTTGCTGGCTCCCCACCCCATCTGCTCACCACGTGGGTCTTGGAACAAAGTGCTGTGAATTCAGGCTGTGCAGGCACCAAGCTGCTCCCCAAAGCTGGTCAGAGACACTCCCTGAGCCCCCCAGCACAGCAGAAGCTCTGTGCTGTCTGATGAAGGAGGCAGAACTGGGTTTAACTCCAACAGTGGGTTTTCTGGATTGGGACACACCAGCATGACCCTGGGCTGCAGGGATGTGTGGATGGCAGCAGGGCTCAGGGGCTCACACTGGGGCCATGTAGGGCAGTGCTGGCATGGCAAGGCTTTACCAGCACACAGCTGTCTGCTCTGTGGGTCTCAGTATCCCTGCACTCAGCTGTGGATGGCTTTCACCAGGGGAGAGTGCTGGGTGGGAGCCTGGCTGCTGGAAGCGTTGCTGCTAGGTGCTGGAGTGAGAAAATGCAGCTGCACCCAGAGCTGGAACAGTGTGGGGTAGGGTCAGAAATTCTCGTAGTGATGTGCAAAGTAGGTCTGGTCCCTCTTGTTCATCTGCCGGCAAGCCTGCTCCACGCTCTTCGTCATCCCGGGCGGGCCACAGCTGAACACCCCAATCTTGTGCACCTGGGGAAGGAGGGAGCCAGAGGGGTCAGGCTGCAGCACAGTTCCCCCCACAGTGCAGCCCCCCTTGCTCTCTGACAGCTTGGGGCATGGCTGCTGGCTGAGCAGTCTGTCTCAGCCTCCAGAGGCTTTTGGGGAGGTTGTCACGTTCCCATGGAGCTGCCAGGGCCATGGAGGAAGGATGGGAACTCCCCAGCTCAGGTCAGGTTGCAGCCAGGGTCCTGCAGTAGCAGGGAGTGTTTGGTTGGTGTGGGGCATTGCTGACTCCTGCAGCTCAGCCTGACTCCAGAGGGAAAACAAGATTCATTCCCCTTCCACTCTGTTCTTGGTGCAGATGCCACTGAGGTCTCCAGGCCCGTGGGCACAGGCTGGGACCAGTCCTCCACAATGGCCAGTGGCTGCACCTCCTGCTGTCCCCAGCCCGACACTGACCTCAGGGTGCACCTCCTGCAGCGAGCTGAAAAAGGGCACGAAGGGAGGGCGCCCAAAGTGCGTGATGGAGCGCAGCCCCGTGAACAGGCTCTTGTTCAGCACCTTCTGGAAGTGCCGCTCACAGATGTACTGAAAGAGAGATTGGTGCACGTCAGACGGCCCAGCACGGCCCAGCACGGCCCTGCAGAGCCTGGCATGGCACGGCTGGCATCCTCCCCCTTGGATGCCCAGGCTCACCAGCATGGTGGTGCGCAGATCGAACTTCTCGGCCAGCTGAGTGATGTAGATGTGCACAGAGACCAAGCCGTTCTTGTCGGATTCTTCCACCTCCCGGATGATGTCCGTCAGCCACTCGAACTGCCGCTGCGTGCGCGTCACCCAGATGAAGTAGATCTGTGGCACATTGGAATGAGGCCCAGAGTGGGGCCAGCATCCTTATGAATCTCTACAGACTCCACAGAGGATTTTAGCCCCAAAGACACCACCAGCAGCAGGAGGCATTTCAGAATCACAGAATCAATTAGGTTGGAATAGATCTCTGAGATCGAGTCCAGCCTCTCAGGGGTCTTGTCTTTCAGACACTCTTACCTTCTTACACAGCAGCTTGGAGTTTATGGATGACTTGAAGACCAGGTCCTTGAGAATGGATGCGAAGGGAGTCACCCCGATGCCTCCTCCCACCAACACCGACACCTCAAACTTGTTCCACTCCTGGTGGCCCTCCCCAAAGGGCCCGTCCAGGTAGAGCTGGAAGGGAGTCAGCTGTTAGCAGAAATCTCTGCTTGCCCAGGTCTTGGAAGCCCCCAGGGCTGCAGAAGTGCCTCAGGCTTGCACAACCCTTTGCTTTGGCCTCAGATGCGCCCCTGGGTGACACCCTGTGCGGGGCTCACCTTGGGCAGTGTGCCGAGGAGGGCCAGGTTCTTGGGCGAGTAGAGCTCCCGCAGGCGGGTGGTCCAGGGCCCCACGGCGCGGATGTGCAGGCTCAGCGTGTCGTCGTGCGGGGCCGAGGTCAGCGTGAAGGGGTGGTACTCCGTGGTGCCCAGCCCCACGCAGGCGATGCGCACCCACTGCCCAGACTTGTAGTCAAAGTCCTGCGGCCGCTGGAACTGCAGGTGGGTCACGCCTGGGGGGAGATGGGAGGGGGCTCCGTTAAGCTGGAGATGAGGAGTTGATGTTCCTGCATCACTGTGGCCCCTGATGCTCTTGTGGGGAGCCTGGGCTGGTGCTGTGTGGCCAGGGATGTTGTGGTACCTGAGGGCAGGAGCTCGGCTTTCACCACGCTGATCTCCACCTTCTTCCTGCTCAGGCTGTACAGCTTGTCTGCACTGTAGATGAGAGCTGGGATGATGAAGTAGATGTAGAAGCGGGGCTGCTGGATCAGTGCGTAGCTGCCGTGGATGATGACCTGGGCAGGGAGCAGAACCCTTTAGTGAGTCATCACCCCAGGGATGATTTGGGGGCAGCTCAACAGCAATGGGGAGCCAGCACTGGGGCTACCATCTCCCTTGGGACTACCCCGAGCTATTCCATCTCATCAGCTGCACTGACATCACCTACAGGCTTGCAGTGCACCAGCACCCTCCCTCCCTTCCAGCCCAAATCCTTTACCAGGATGTAGAGCAGCATGTAGAGGTGGTGAGTGATCCAAAAGCCCTGAAAGCTGACGCGCCGGAAGTGGCGTGTGGCAAACACGTACATCACAGCAAGGACCACGAGCAGCAGCACTCCTGTCATGCCTGTGAGAGGAAGAGTTGAGAGGCCCTGTGGGGGAGAACAGGGCAGCCCCACAGGGGGTCTGGCTGGATGGGGCAGAGGGCTGCCCATCCTGGACACAGGTGTGCAGGTCTGTCTGCTAGGTGTTCTCACCTGGAACAGTCTGGAAGAACCACCAGTAATACTTCTGTGGGAGCTGTGACCTGGAGAAGGACAAGAGATTGCACCATGGAGTGACCAGAATGAACTAGTGGTTTCCATTTTCACTTCTGTCCATGCCCAGGACACCCTTGTCTGGACTCTGCTGCAAATTCCACCTACCCATCATTGGTAAAGACAGTGGAGAAGAGGCAGGACAGCACACTGAGAGGTGTGACTGAGAAGATGTAGACATTCACTACGTGACCTGCAGTGTGGAGCACTGTAAGGGACAAAAACACGGAGAAAGAAGCATCACTTGATGCGGATGGAGATGTGTCAGACTCTGCTGATGTCCCCAGGCACCCAGGACTTTCTGTAGCGGAGGGCATCTCTGTCTCTGCAAGGTCCTTAAGCTTCTGCCTGGTCCTGCCATGGTGTGATGGGCTGGTCCTCTGCTGCTGGCTGGCAATCCCCCAGCAGCCCTCCTACCTGAGAAAATCAGGGCTGCCATGGCAATCCAGCGGTGGAAGTCGACGGCGGCGTCGAAGGGGATGTAGTGGTTGAGGAAGGTCTCCCGCAGGACGGTGATGAGGTTGCGGCACATGGTAAGCAGGATGTAGGAGTACATGAAGGAGATGGAGGCAGCTGAGCCCCGGGAGATGATGATCCCCACGAAGGTGGTCTGTGCAATTCCAGTGCTGGGGGATGCAAAGGCATAATCTGGGGAGAGAGAGCGGCGGGGGTGAGCGCTGAGGGCCATCACTTTTCCTGCAGCAAGGGGAAAGCCACCTGTGTGGCTCCACCAAAAACAGGACACCAGGGATGGGTTTGTGTGGGGAAAGGGGCACAATGACCCAGAACTGCTGGATGACAGAGTGTCCTTGGAGATCCAGGGAGGAGAATGTCCACCTGGAAATCTGCAACTTGGGACTGTGGCCTCAGATGGCGAATCCAATATAAGAGGTGTCCATAAACTGGAATGAGACCAGTGGAGACCACCAGGATGGGTGGGAGCTGGAGGACATCAGGGAGCTATGTCTATGTAAGGGAAAGGCTGAGGGAAATGGGCTTGTTCAGGCTGGAGGAGATGGGTCAGGGAAGCTGGCTGTCTGCAGCCATCTCATGGGTGCACAGAGGAAGTCTTTCTCAGGGATGCAAAGTGGAAGGATGTGAGGCAAGAGCATGAGTTTCACTATAGAAAACTCAGGTTTGAATTCTTGAAATTCTCCACAGGGAGGATGGTCAAAAACCAGCACAGGCCCAGCAAGGCGGTGGAATCACCCGCCTTGGAACTCTTCACACCTTCTCTAGACAAGGCCTCCAGCAGCCTCATTCAGCTTTGGAAAAAGGTTTTCTCTGAGCAGGGCGTTACACCAGACCCTTCCAGAGATCCATTCCAACCTTTGGGGACTCACGCCAAGGGAGGACTGACACGGTTGCCCAAATTTGCTGGGCAAGTCCCCACCATGCCCCAGGTGACCAGCACGGCCCCCGGCAGGGCAGGGTGGGCACTCACAGTAGGCTCTCTCGGCAAAGACGCCAGCGGTGACGGCGGAGAAGAGGATGACACAGACGATGTGGCGCCGGTAATTCTCCACAAAGCGCTTGAACTCCTGGATCTTCTGCTGGACTCTGTTCCTCTCGTACTTCTTCCGTTGTGCTTCCGTGTACAGGCGCAGCTGGTACTGGTTCACCCTGGCAAATACAGGAGTGCTGGTGTCACCGTGAGGGTTTCCTGGCAAGGAGTGGCTCAGCGCCCAGGTTTGGGTTTCCTTTTAAAGTACTCTTGCACATCAGTGGCAGGGGTGACCTGCAGTGCACACCATCTGAGGGTGATCTCAGGTCAGCCTGCTCTACAATGCCTTCAAAAGCTGGCAGCAAACGTGGAGGCAGTGACTCACAAATGAAACTGTAGATGAGAACTGTAAATTTCATAGTCATATTCAGCCATCAAAAAATTATCTGCAAAAGGGGAACTTCCTTAATTGGTGCAATTAAGGCAAACCAAGATATTCTTCCCATCAATAACAGCAGCTGAACTGCTTCCTTGAACAAATACTTGCTGCTGCCACAGCAGGAAGGACCAAATTGCCTGCTGCAGCTCTTGTAGGCAGCCCAGGTGAACCAGCAGCAGCCCAAGAAGCAGAGGAGCACAGGCAGGAACTGTCAGACAAGACCCTTCTCTAAAAGCCACTATGCCAATCTCTGGAGTTGGCCACTTCATCTGTTTGGAGTTTGTTTTTTTTGTTTTTGCAGAGGCACATGACCCAGACCCAGCCATGGCACTGTCCTGCCAAGATGGGATTTTTTCTGTAGCTCCTTGGTCAAGGAGTGCCTCCTTGGAGCAGTGACATTTGCCTGGAGGGCTACCAGTCTGACATGGAGGTGTGAGAAACAGCAAACAGGAGTAGCCCGAGCCCCAGAGGCACAGCTGGTGAGGGGACTCACTTTCTTCCTGGTCTCTTCCTCAGTTCCTGGCCTTTTCGCTCCATGTAGTGACTCACAGTGTCCAGATTTGGGTCTTTCTTCTCCTCTGAGATGGTCCTGTGAAAACAGAGCTATGTCTAGCCCGCAGTTCTATTTACTGGAAGTGCTTGCCGAAATTTTCCCCTTTTCTCCACTTCCCATCTCAGGCTCAGCTGGGAACATGTCCAGCTCTTTTCCGCAAGCCTGCCTGCATTAATTCCAATTGCACATGGTCTGGATTCACTCCAAGATAACCCCTCCATCTGAAGAGCAATGCAGGACCCCCCTCCACACAGAGGATGCAACAGGGCTCTGCAGGAGGCAATTCCTCCCTTCTGTGCCTGGGGAGGAGGAGAGCAGCCCCACTGCAGCATGCACCTCCCAGCCCTTCCCCAGCACTGGGAGCTCCAACATCTGCTGGGAGCATTTGTTGGAAAGCTTGGGGTGAAGGATAGATGTGAGCCAGGGCAGCAAGAGAAGGAATAGAACAGTGACACCGAGGAAGGGAGCTCACCCTTTTGGCTCGCTCTTTTTTATGAAGGAGACACAGTTGTGCAGATTTTGCTTGGAGACCTCAGGGATGCCTTTGAGGAGACAAAAGGACAAACAGCCACTCAGAAGATGCAAGACAAAGTTTAGGACTCTCCTGTGGGCAGGGAAAAACTCTGAAGTGATCCAAAAATGTCACACATGAAGGAACAGCTGATGCCCCATTACTGCAGCTGAGGTGGGGAGACTGATGGGCCAGTGTTGGAACTCAGGACGTCTTTTGGATTGTCTTGGATGGCACAAGTTTCTGGCAGGGGGTTCTGAAACTTTGGCATGCAGCCGAAGGTACTTGTGACTTTGATTTTGATTTATGGAGTAAATTACTACTTTTTTTGTGAAGAATTACAAGTCATAAAATTTTAAGTAGCATAATATTAGTTGTCACAGGGTGAAAAGTAGAATTTTGGGATTTTTAGAATGGGGGTTTGGAGACTTAAGATGGAGGAATTTGGATGTTCTTTGTTTTGTTTTTTACTTCTCTTTTTTTGGTGGTGATGGTGGCATTTTTAGATTGGTTTAGAGTACAAGTAGACAGTCTAACATAGGTGATAGGTATTGGAAAATAATTGAAAATAAAGTACATGTAGTTTTTAGTATAAAAAGACAACACCAGCCCAGGGGTGGGGAGGGTGCCCTTGACAGACCTGCAGATCAGACCTCTGCTGGTCTGAGAGAAAATATTTTAGATAATAGATAATAAACAACCTTGTGAAGCAGAGCCAAAGAATTCCAACCCTTTCTTTGAACATCAAGCTGGGAAAAAGGGACTCTCAGAGTCATCCCGACAGCAAAGCCCCCAGGAGGGCAGGATTTGAGAGTTCCATGCTGGGTGGTGCCCCTTGCCTCCAGCCTTGCAGGACCTGGGCTGTCCCAGTGCTGGTGCCACTGACCTTTGACGCAGAGCTGGGTGAGCCGGAGCTCGCTGTCGTGGTCCCGCAGCATGTAATGGAAATTCTCCCATGTCAGCTCATCCCTGTCCTGAAACCCCGAGGCCCGGAACATGGACTCGGTCACCTGCTCTGCCTGTTCTCTGGACAGGCAGTTGTTGGAGATCTCAATGAAGGACCTGGAGGCAAGATGGGAACACCAGCTGAGGCTCTCAAATAGCACAGAGCAGAGTCCCAGACCAGTTTCATGGGAGAAATGGGCTCTTGGTTGCAAGTGTGGAGTCCATGGTGCACAGAAGCACAGAAACTGCTTGTGAAGACATGTCTACAAACATTGTGAAAACATGTCTACAAACATTGTGAGAACATTAGGAGAGAGGAGGGAGAGTACCTGAGCATCCTCAGAAACTCCTCCTTGGAGAGGAATCCATTCTCATCAATGTCATACATCCTGAACATCACCTTGGACTTCTCCTCTGGGGACCCTGGCGGGGAGAGGAAGAGGCAAAGTAAGAACAAGATCCTATTTTCATCAACAAAGATTATTTCATATGTTGGTTTTGAGTGTCTGGACCCTGCAGCAGTGGAGCCTCACCCTTCCACTTGACTTTCTCAAATACAAGGTGAAATATTGGGTAGACACACATTCTTTCTTGTGCATTATTTTTCAAAGTCAAAGTGTGCTTTTGCAGAGCAATGATTTTTCTGAGGGTTGTTTTGATTGAATCTGGCATTCAACACCTCCTCCTGTGAATCCACTGTTCAGTGGTCATTTAGGGAGGATCAGGTATCAGACACAGCTGCTATGACCTCCCAGGTACAGGATGCACAGGCCCTTCAGGAGAAAGGGCTGACATGTCTGTGGTGGTGGAAGACAGCTCCCCTCATGAACCATCTTCCAGAAAACACAATTACGTTGTCATGGCCCATAACCCAAGCTGAATCTGTCCTGAGTGAAGGAAATTTTAACCTGTAGCAGTGTCTACAGGTTGACCTGCTGTGTGAATCCTGTCCTCCACTCTGACAGAGCCTAGAAACAGGTCCAAGGGCAGCTGACAGGGGCATTAACCAGCTCCAGCTCCCACCTTTCATGAAGACCACCAAGATGTCCAGGAACTCCCGAAAGGAGATGTAGCCATTGCCATCCTTGTCAGCCAGGGAGAACATGGACTCCACGAACATGGAGTGCTCTTTGAGCCCCAGGGCTTCAGCAAACTCAGCCCTGCTCAGCTCACAGGTCAGAGACTCCTTTGCCTTCTGTGAAGATTCAAAGCTGAGCTCCCCAGCATCAGACCTGTTGATTTCCAGCACCTGCAGGTTGTGTCCCACAAAAAGAAACTCTGTGAGTGATGGCAGAGCTGTGAAACACCACAAGGCTGGTGTTTCCTTTCTGACCTATTGCACAAAGACTGGTGGCTCCCTGGCACAAAACTCATGGCAGATACCAAGGAGAATGTCCCGTGTCTTTCCCCTACACAATGTGACTTTTCACACTCCACGTGACTGACCACTCTGGAGACCTGTTACATCACCCAGTAGTCTCTTTGCCACTATAGACACTCGTATCACTGCAGGAGATCTCCCTTTGTCTTCTACAAAGGAAAATGTATTTCTTGGAAGTATTGGCAGCTTCCTTGTGTGGGGCTTACCAGCCCTTCCAGAAAGCACCAGCCCCAATGTTCATTGCTTAATCAATACAGAAATACCTTCCCCCACACATCAGGGCTTGCTACACCTCTACACACCTGAGCAAACAGGTGCCTGAAGAAGGTCTCTAGAATTTGTTTTCTCTGCTCCTGGGTGACTGCGCGTTTCATCAGGCTCTGCTCCTTCATCTCAGACAGATGCAGGTCAAATCTGCTCTCCTTCAAGTAGTCTCCTAGCTTCCCAACAAAGGTGCTCCTCTCGGCCTCCTCATTGAAGAGCAGCACCTGCAAAGGACCCACAGACTGGCTGTGATCACCAGAGGCTCAGCTCCATGGTTTTATTGGACCTGGTGGTTCTCAGGAGGCCACAACCTCCCCTCGAGGCCTTACAGTGCTCCCAGGGGTGCTGAGTGGTGCAGAGGACTGTGGAGGGTGCAGGGGAAGCTGTCATAACCCAGGCACCATGGCACTCACCAGGTCGTACTCCTTGGGGCTCTTCAGGAGCAGAGCTTTGTTCCCTCTGTTGTTGGAGAGGATCACCTCCACTCTTTGCTGGGCTTTCAGGTTGATGCTCCGGAGCACAGACCCTCTGCTGTCCAGCACTTTGAGCACTTTGTCAGCTTGGAACTGAATGTAGACAGGACAGTTGTCTGTCTTGGGCCCATGCCACTCCATGGCTGGTGGGAGAGAACACAGGACTCAGCTGGAAAGGTTCCTACTCATCTCAGAACCTCCTTCACTGAGAGGCAGTTTGGGAGTGATTTCATGACCAGGAAGGTCTCTTCTTAAAGAAGTAATGATGATCTCCTTGCTGCAGAGCTCAAGAACATGGACACAGGAGGAGTACAGACTATGGAGCAGGAAGGCAGGATTTTTCCAGTGTGCAGAGTGAGGAGATACTGTCCCTGTCCTGGAGCTACTGCTGCAATTGCTCTACACAGGTTTCCTTCAGGCAAGGTGTGGTCTGGGAGGATTGGAATTAGAGGGGCATAGGTGGGAAGGGACTCAGGTTGGAAGGGTATCTTGCCCAACCCCCTGCCCAAAGCAGGACCAGCCACAGGTCAGTCTGCTCAATGCTGTGTCTGGTCAGCTCTTGGACAGGATGGGCTACCAAGCTCTCTGGACTCCCTGTTCCACTGCTTGACTGTGTTTCTGGGGAAACAGTTCCTCCCTACATCCCATCTGGGTGCAAGCCCAGCCCAGCCCTGCCCCAGTGTGTGCCCTGGCTGCAGCAGCAGCAGCAGATGCCACCGCGGGGCTGGCAGTGCCACCTCACCGTGTATGGCCTCGCCGGACACCTCCCTGCGCACGCTGGTGCCCTGCTGCCTCTGCAGCTTCTGGAAATCTCTCTTGCGGAAAGCAGCAACAACCCAGGCAACCAACAGAGTCACTGGGGACACAAGGGAGAAGGGGGTATGAGAGATCACAGAGCTCCTTTCCCCTCTTGGCTCCCTCCTGGTGCCCAAGGACCCTGCCAGCTCAAGCACCTCAGCAGAGACCGGGACTCAGCAGCTCCAGCTGGGAGGTGCTTTGTCCGTGGGCACTCAGCCCCTTTCTCTGGTGCAGAGGTGGAAGAGGAGGAGGATGACAGGAAGAGGAAACAGAATGACAAACCCAGGGGCAGACAGCAGAGGACGACGATGATGATCCCGAAGCCTGCGCCGCTGCCTGCGAAGTAGTCCAGCACCACCATGGGCGTGCAGTTGGCCAGGTGCTGAGCTGTCAGCTGCTGGGGCTGGGGGCATGGGTCCCCTGCCAGGGGGAAACAGGCTGTGAGTGTCACTGACCTTGTACCCAGCTCACCTGCATCACCCCCAGGTGATTAAAATGTTGATGGGGGTCATGGCTGAGTGATGGGGTGCTTGATTTAAACTCCACATCTTGGGGACAGCCTTTGGGTTTGGGTTCAACTTTAGCCTGCCACAGCAAACCAAGCACAGAACTGGACTCAAGTGCTCTGGAGGTTCAGCATCATCACCTCTGCTGCTGGGATGGGCTGACCAAGAGGCACCTGGGCCACAGCAATCTGGGGCTCAGAGCCTACACTCATCTGGATGCTGCAAATCCAGGAAGTCCTCCTGGTGTGATTACAGGGAACGCACACCAAGGGAACAAAAGCACCTTGCAAGGTCTGGAACGTTGCCCAAATGTAATGCTTACAGTAAATGGGAAGATGTGGCAAGATTCCAAGAGGAAAAGGCATTTTGCCAAAAGTAATATGCATTTTCCCCTTGGGATCATGCCTGCCTGCACTATAGCCCTCTTTCGACATCTGCATCATGCATCAACGTCTTGCTCACAAGCATCCCTTGCATTTTTTCCTCATTTTTCTGGTTTTTCCTGGTCATAGCAGGTGTGAGGCTGAGAAACTCTAAACCTGATGTGTTCTCTGTGCCATTTATTCACCAGCTGTGTCACTGGGATGACTCTGTTTTCCTTGTTGCCTTGCAGGAGCCATTCCCTCCCTGAGCCCTCCCATTGCAGGGTGCACTCACCCTCTCTCCAAACGAACACGTGGGGCTGGAGGTCTGTGGATGTGGCAGAGGTGACAGAAGTCAGGACGCTGTGAAAGGTGGTGTTACGGATCTCCCTGATTTCCTCCTCTGTGAACAGCCTGAGGAAAAACGACATGGAGACAAATGGTTGCCCAAGGTGCCACTGACCAGCAGCAGGAGGGAACCGAGGAAGCTGCAGGATGCTTTTTCCTCCAGCTTTCATGTGTTACTGGGGTTTGCAGTGCAGCTCACAGACAGAGACAAAGCCATTACCCATTCTTGGTGTTTTCAAACCAAAACCTGTCACCATCACGCAGGCGCAGAAACTGTTCCAGGATGATGGCAGAGAAGAGGGAGCCATCATCCTCCAGCATGCCTCCAGGGAGCAGCTCCAGCCCAGCCACGTTGTTGCCATACAGGGCAGCGACCTCCTGCAGGACCTGTGAGAAACCCACCACACATCTGTGAGCACAGGGAATTCTGCCAGGGCATCACAAAGTGTTGGCAAGCCTTAGGAGGTGTGAGGAATGTGCATTTCCCAGGCATTGCACACATCTGTGGGCTGGGAGGATGCTGAGCCTCACACAGCCTCGGGCTCATGGCTTGAACTTGAGCAACTGAGCATCACTCCCAGGGCACCTCAGCTCTAGGAGGAGCAGAGTGCCTGGTGGCACGGGAGTGTAGCACTGGGGCAGGATGGTTTATTCATGCCATGAAATTACACAGTTACACCCCTGCAGGCATGAACATCAGCCAGGGCAGGACATGCACTGCTCTCCCTCTTCCTGCAGAATTCAGCTCCTGCCTGGAAGGTCCCATCACCCTTTGGCCCACACACATTCCTTGCCCAGATCTGTTCCCTGTTACCTGTGGCTCCAGGTGTGGGGCAAGGTTTGACCAGTTTTGGAGAGGTTTCAACCCAAAATGCTGCCGGACTTGGTTATAGGTCGGCAGGCCAAAGTCTCTCCCTCGCTGAATCCAGCTGGCCACGAGGTCAGTGCGGGAGTACTTCAGGGGCCCATACCAGTAATCTGTGGGTGGACAGGCTCCATGTGTCCTGTGGCTCTCTGCACCTCCACTAGAGAGGCTGAAGCGTGTGGTTGGGTGCTGATGAAGCAGGCAGTGGGACCTGCCTCCCCACCCTGCCCCCAGCACAGCCTCAGGAGAGGGGGTCCCCCTCCAAGGCACAGCTGCAGTACAGACCTTGGAGATCTTCCACCACAACGTTGTCCTCCCGCTCTGCTATCTGTGAGCTCATCCCCAGGAGGAGGTTGTCCACATCTTCTGCCTGCTGCAGCCCGGGGCTCTGACAGGCATGGGAAGAGCAAGTGATTCCTCTTGCACAGGGGAGGACAGAAAGTAGCCCCACAACCCCGAACTGGTGCCCCCAGGGGTGCAGGCTCATGGTGTAGGGGAATTGGGAACCTCTTCCAGGCTCATTTTCTCCACATCAGATCAGCCTCGAGGTCTGAGCCTGCCACAGCTGAAGGCTGGGATGCTGGATGGGGAGGATCCCTCACCCCTTGTCTGGCTGTCATGCTCTGCACCCAATTTCCCCTACACTCCCCTGTGGAGTGCCCCATAACACAGAGCAAGGGATGAAGCCCCTGGCCAGCCTGCCACATCCTCAGGACCCTGGTGTTCCCTCCCTGGTACCTCTCTGCTCCAGTAGCTGTTGCAGAGCCGCGCTGCTGGGAACGAGGCGCCGGAGGCAGACACGTTCTGGAACCGGCACTGGGTGTCTCTGGAGCAACAGAGAAGGACTGAGCCCACAGCCCTGAGCCAGGGCTGCCCGGAGCTGCCAGGGCTTGGCTGTCTCAGCCAAGGGCAGGACATGGGGAAGGGACACAGACCATCCCAACAAAGACCATTCCCAGTCACCAACCCGGTGTGGGCATCCCCTCCCTCGCACAGGCACTGCAGTCCCATGGTCCCACCAGGCTGCTCCTACCTCTTGTAAACCCCTGGAGGCACCATGGTGGCCAGGAACTGCCCCGCAGCTGCCACAAATTCAGGAGAGAGGCTGGGGTCCAGGTGCTGCTGGTAACCTGTGGGGCAGTAGCCAGGCTGGAGGGAAAAGAGGCCAAGCTCCCTCTTCCCCCCCACCCACCAGCTCCCCCAGTCCCCCTCCCCTGCTTCCAACACTGCATTGCCTGCCTCCCCCTCACCTCGGTACTCCGGGACCTGCGTGCCCAGCAGGGTTGGCAGCCACTCGTACAGAACAATGCTCTAGGGAACAGGGAAGCTGGGTCAGGGCCAGAACCATGCAAGATCTTGGGGGTCCCAGCAGAGCTGGGGGGTCGTGCCCCTCACCTGGAAAGTGGCGATGACCCTCTTGCGAGCGTGCTGGAAGAGATCCTCATCGGACCAGGCAGGGTGCTGCTGGGCCAGGGCTGTGGCCAGCTGGTTGTGGTAGCGAAACCAGGCGATGCTCTCAGCCTGCAGGAAGGGGCTCTCATTCCCCCAGGCACTCCCCAGGTCTGCAAGAGCCACCATGGCCATCAGTGGGGGATGTCACCACTGGGTCTAGCTTTGCCCATGGCTGGAGGAGCTCACCCAGCCCTGTGGATCCATCCCTTGTCACCCTTCCTTCCTCCCCAGGCAGACCAAGTGAGAAGTGAGCAAGTGAGAAGTGGGCAAGTGAGAAGGAGTACCAGGCCCCCAGCATGACCAAATACTGGGCAGGTGAGGAATGCAAAGCAAGCTGAGTGGGTTTGTACCAGCAGCAGAGTTGAGATCAGAGCTGGTCTTTGACATTGTCACCTGGGCATGTGGCCTCTGGAGTTTCTGGTGTGTCCTTGCTGGGGCTCAAATCTTGGGAAACTGTCTGCTCTCCCACAGCCCTCCTGATCCATATATCCTGCCTTCCTGCATCTTCTGCCCTTTCCCCCTTCCTGGGCTCCACGCTGGGCTCAGCTCCAGGGACCCCGTGCTCCCAATCAAGGATAAAAAACTATTGGAATGCCACCCTTACCGTAGATCCCTCGGGGACCACCCTGTCCCGTGGATGGATCCAGTGCCTTCCACATGGGAACCCTCCCGTCCGTCTGCCTGGGGAGGCTCCTGGTGGGCCCTGATGCCAGCTGTCCCCCCAGGAAGCTCCTCAGGGCATCGCTCCAGGAGTGTGAGGGGCCGTAGATGGAGCTGCCATCCAGCCAGCCCGTCATCGCGTTGGTCTAGGGCAGGCACAGGGAAGAGGCATTAACAGGTGCCAGGGTTTCACTGGAAAGGTGTAAAAATGAGGTCTGGAAGGCCTCAGTCTGCCTCTTTTGCTCTTGCAGAGCAGTCTGTTTTAATCCCATTTTAATAAGAGCTCTCAGGAAGCAAATAAATACACAGACAATCTCTTTAGGAATTAGCGCCAAGTAGAGGAAAAGACCAGGTACAAGCTTTTCAAAAGTACATTTGGGATTGGTTTTCCCCCGATTATTTTGACTATGCCCAGAAGCAGACATCTGTGAGTCCATATGTAGGCTGGAAGGGGACTAAACCCATCTCTGGGGAAACTGGGAACACCAGAGCTGTCCCCTCTGATCCCACAGCAGGAAGTCCCACTGTCCTGGCAGCATGTTGAGTATCTCCCCTGACAAATGTTTGCATGGAAACATGACTTTTAATCTGAAAACATGCTGGAGTTTCCAATTTTTTAAGCTTTTAAATGTTGACAAAAGCATCACTTGCTAAACTAATCTCCAGGGTTTGTCACATGAAAGGTTCAGGGGGGGATATTTCACTTTGGTGATTTTGGCTGGGAAGATCTCTAGCATGAAAGAAATCTGGGGAACACAAGCAGAACAGCAAAATCCAGAGAAACTGGGGGAAAACCTGGATTTATTTTCCAAAATGACTGAAATTCGGGGAAGCACCCCAACATTCTGTCAATGCCAGCTCAGCTTTGTGATACATTATTAAAGACAGGACTTGGTGCCTAAAAGAACGTGCAATTATTAACTGACCTAATTACCTTTTCTTCATTCAGGAAATGCTTTGACCCTGGGCACTCACTAGCATTGCTCAATGTGAAACCTGCAAGTTGACTTTGGGTTCATTTAGTTGGTCCAAACGCTTGAGAGATGTGTCTTTTTAAGGACATAGTAGCACTCTCATTTTATTTTTAAATTTTTAAAAATTATCTTGGGTGCTACTGACCCTGATGGTGGGCGAAGAAGAATTTGGACGAAAGGCAAAGAGGAAAGCACACCCACCTGTTCCCGGGGGTTGTTGGGGCTCTGTCCTGTCTCTGCTGCCCAGCGGACGCGCTGGAAGGGCAGGACCACATCTCCAGTGCCAGCAGGGTCAAACACGGGGTCGCCAGGGGGGATGTGGATGTTGAGGAACTCAGCAGGGCAGCCGGGTTTCTCTGTCTCCAGGATGTCCAAGAGCACGTGGAAACCTGACAGACACCAAAGCGTGGTCAGCAGCTGCCAGGAGTGCTGCCAGCACCTGGAGCAGGACACCATGGGCAGGCTGAGGGACCACCATGTGCAGCAAGGGTGACCCAGGCCAGGCTGAACAGGGCTGGAAGAAACCTGTGGAGCAAGATGACCATTGAGATCCCTTCCAACCCAAACATTCTGGGATTCTATGATTTCCCAGAGGCAGACATCCCCAGGCCAGGCTGAACAGGGCTGGAAGAAACCTGTGGAGCAAGATGACCATTGAGATCCCTTCCAACCCAAACATTCTGGGATTCTATGATTTCCCAGAGGCAGACATCTCCAGGCTTGGAGACCCAAGACCCCACTGAGCCCCTGGGAGACTGAGAAAACTGCTCCAAGCTGCAGCAGTTTAGCCCAGCACGGCTCTTATCGCATCTGTCCCGTGTTTTCGCCGTGGGGCAACTCCACTGCTAAAAGAAATGAGGAAGTTCCCAACTGACAAATATCAGCACTTGGGTCAACTGGCAAAGGTCACCAAAAACCCACACGGGCTCTCCTAGCCAGACAGTGCTGTGGTGACCCCATACCCGAGCTTTGTGGGTCTGATACCCCACGCGGGCTGGGTGAGGAGCGCTGCGATGCCTGGCCTTGGGCGCGTGAGAAACCAACAATTTTCAGCCCAAACCACCATCTTTGCAGCCGGGGAAGGGCCCTGGGTCTTACCGAAGAAGACAGCCAGCACGGTGGTGTTCCTGCGGGAGGGCAGCCCCGAGGGTCCCCGTGCCAGCGCGCGGCTCAGCCGGCGGGCGTTGGGCACGTGCGGCTCCTGCAGCGCCTGGTACACCCCGTCTGCATAGCTGGCGGGCAGGAGACGCAGCAGCCTGGCTCCTGCAGCACCAAAAAACAGGGGGTTTTGGTTCACCTGGGTTCTGCGCTGCCCTGTGGGAGGCACAGCCGTATGTGGATGTGTGTTCAGGTCCCAGAAGACAGCGGGAGCATAGCACGGGTTCTCAGAGTGGCCAAGAACATGCAAGCTTTGTTGGCGTTGCCCAAAACTTCCTGCAGCACTGGAATCAGTGCTCTCAAAGCCAGGAGGGATCCTCCTCTCTTCCAGTCGTCCTTCTCTTGTCCGTGTGATCCCTGCTGCCTCCTGGAGGTCTGGGATGGTGCTCAGAGGGTAACTGGAGCGATGCTGAGCTGTCCCTTGTTGACTGTATAATCCTACACAAGCGTGGTGCTTTCCAGCACCACAGGGAATGGGAGAGGGAACAGCCACAGAGGCAGCGAGACAAGTGTGAAGATGAGAGAGAAACACCCTGATTTGACATGCACTGCTGGTCCCAAAACTGAAAAGCCCAGAGGCAGGAGGTCACTTCTCACTGATTTTAAAAGGCTTGTCTCCAGTGTGGTGGGCTCCATTTACTGGAGCTCCCCAGAACTGGGGGAAATCCTGAATTCCTACCTTAGTTTGTGGCTTAGTTTCCAAAAGCTAAGGTCTGATCTGTCTGCTCTAGAAGAGGAAGACCTGGTCTGTCAGGGCTGGTTTTTCCTGTCAGGCTTTGATGTAACTAAAGGCTGGTGACACACATGTCATGTGGGAGAGCCATTTGGACTCCAAGCTGTGGCAGTGTGTCACCAGAGCAGTGACCAACCTGCCAGAAATGAGGGTTCAGAATCTTCAGTGTTTTCAATAAGATCCTGCCTGATCTGTCCTGGTCCCTGGCTCAGGGACATCCAGAGCTGAGCATGTGGGCTGGCTGTAGGCATGAGGAAACAGCTCACCAGTGGCACAGGGAAATCCCAAATGCCTCTCCCAGTACCAACCAGTACATGGTATCACCTCTCTGCAGGTCAGAAAATCAAAAGGTTCAGCATGCCTAGACCATGAACTCTTCTGCCTTGTGTTGAATCCTTGTTGAACTGCATGTTGATTTTGGCTAAAGATGGGGGTTTTTTTGAAGCTCTGGGATCCCTGACCATCACAGAAATACCTGCTGAAAAGAGCTGAGTCTATTCTGAGATATCTCACAAAGGCCCAGCTTTGCTCTGGGACTGACCCAAGCCCAGTGTGAGCTGCAGACTGTGCCTGGGCAGCAGCACAATGTGGCAATGCCCAGACAGGGGCAGTCTGCCCCTCCCTGCTGCTCTGACAGGGCTCTCAGGTGCATCTGAGCCACTGATGGCCATGGGAGCTGGCATGGTCTGCTGACCTGCCTGGTTCAGGCTCAGCTCACAAAGGTTCCTGTCTCAAAGCCACAGGGCAGGCCAGGTGGCCGAGGGGCAGCTGACCTTGGCCCATCCCAGCATTCCCACGCCTGGCACTCACCCACGGAGCCCTGGCTGTGGTGCAGCAGGTTGTTGTACCAGCCATCATAGCGCTGCACCTCCCAGGAGATGCTCTCCTGGGCTCCTGCAAGAGACAAAAAAACCCCATGCAACGAGCATCACCACGAGAGAATTATATTTATGTTGTGATTTTTTCCCCATATGCTTTCTGAAACTTCCCAATTATGCAGGTTTTCAGGTAAGTATTGCACTCCTTTTGAGGGACAATAGCTAAAATTAAAAACTCACACATGATCCTGATGTGCCCAGATCAATTTGTGGCCCCCACCAGTCTAATCCCAAAAGGCATTCATTTTCTCCTTCTGGATCAGAAACCTCTCCTTACTTCTGACTCCTACAATGTCCACGTGAGCCAAGGAAACACTTGGTGCTTTTGTATCAGCATCAGCCTTGTTTCCTTCATGTTAATTTTTATTACTTTTACTTTTTGTTTTGCTATACTAGCAAAGACTTCCCGCTCCAGCTTACAAGCTGTGTACTCAGCTGCCATAGGGCAGCCTCCGCCTGCACTTTGCTCCAATTTTTTCTTATCTCCTCACAAACTGCATCATAGAATCATGGAATTTTTGTTGGAAGGGACCATAAACACCACCTGGTTCCTTTCACCCTGCTGTGGGCACTTCCACAAGAACAGGGTTCTCTGATATGACATCCTGTGGGTCAGGGGAAACTCCCCTGAGGGGCATCCACTACCCAGGATCTCCCCTGGGGTTCCCCTCCCCAAAATCACACTTACTCCCCAAGGTCCACGTTCCCACCAGAGCCACAACCAGACTCAGCATCGCTGCTGCAGGGTCCATTGGCCACTGGGTCTTTGAAGCAGCGACCTGCAAATGGAGAGGAGGGGGAGGGAGCTGCAGGTGGGCTCTTCCCAGAGGTGGAAACGTGGGAAGACCAAACCTCAGCTCCTCTTTGTGGGTTCTGCTGCTGCTGTAAAACCTCACTGCTGCCATCATCCATCAGCAGTGCCTGCTAATTTGGGCTCTGGGAAGCTGGCAGGAGTCCTGTGAGACCCCACCACCTTGGGAAGGCTCTGCTGGGGTGTGCCAGCTGGCCTGGGAACACCTTTCTGCTGGAGCAGGAGCAGTGGCCCTGCCTTGCGCTGTCCCAGTTCAGACTCACAGCTCATCATCTGGTTGTGTCTGCTCCATTACAGAGAGCCCTTCATTACAGAAACAGGCACATCTCAGCTGGAAATTTTTCCTGCATTGACCCATGCAAGCAAATCCAGCCGTGAACATGATGGAAGAGCCTTAGCACACAGTCAGGCATCCCAAAGTGTGTGAGTACTGCAGACAGGACAACTTGATCCCCTCTGAGCTATCCTGATGGCCATCCCTCCTGACCAGCCTTCCTCATGGTGCTTTACCACCTCCCTTCCACAAAAACCCTGGATCCAGAGCAGCTTTCACCACTGGGAACTCAACATTTAAAATCCCAGGCAACACCTGGCAGAAGAGAGGGATTCCCAGTTCTGAACTGTGAAGTGACTCAGAGTCACAAATGTGACAATTCCACTTACCACTGGCTTTCCATGCACAGAAATGCCAAACCTGAATTTAACTCCAAGACAGGGTTTTCCACTAAATATGGCTCTTTGTCCCTGGTTCAGTGTGTGTCCAAAGATCAGCACTATTTCAGAAGAGCTGTGCTGCCAAGAGATGCAGCAGCACACAGGTTTCAGCTTTTCCTACACCACTCTGTCACATCCAAATTGATATTTTTAATTTTTTTTCATTATTTTAATTAAAATTTAAATAAAATCTTGTTTTGGAAAGGCTTACACATTGCCAGCAGCTCAATAGGTTTTATATTTGATTTACTGAGAATTGCAGTGGGGATTTTTCACCTATAACTCCCAGTGGTGCAAACATGAGTTCATGTTGAGCTCTCTGCTTGGAAAACAAAATGGTCTGAGGCTTAAATATTATCATTTGCACTCACATTGATTACATTCATCAATTTAAACACTCATCTCCAGGCTGTGAGCAGAGCCTGTAACCTGTGGTCAGTCCTTCTGCCAGAGATTCCTGTACTTTTGGTTTTTTGCATTAGAAAATAAGTTGTGTCCTAAGAAGTGACATTTCCACGTTCATTGACCATCACAACAGCTCTTCCATTCCTTCCACCCCCACAGCTGAACATGGTCTGGGGGATGTGGGATTTATTTTGTGCAGCTGGTGGGAGCCAGAGGCTCTGTGAGCCCCCTTCTGTGCAAAGAACATGAAAGTTTGGCTAATGGTGACACAAGGGGGTGGCTGTGGTCTCGCCAGGGGTGGCAGAGTGCTGTCCCCATGGCCACAGGGACTCTCCTGGCCGAAAGCTGTCCCTGGTGGAGCAGCCCCTCCTGAGCAGGGCAGCAGCTGCTGCTGGTGCAGAGCGGTGCACACAGCTCTGGGCTCTGGAAAGGGAGATCCCAGAGCCACAGCTGGATTCATCTCCTGACAAAATGTACCAACCCCCATCCAGAGCCAGGCCTGAAGGTGCCACAGAAGTGGCTCAGGAGACACAGAGAGAGCCAAGGCTCAAAGCACATCACCACAGCCACAGCACAGATCACTTCCCCTTTCCCCCTGGGTATTCTCATAGGGTTCCAGCAGAGCAAGTGTTTTAAAATTCCTTCTATCACCGAGCACACCTCCCTTTTCCTCAGCCATGGGAATTACTCTTGTCCCAAGCCGTGAGATGACACACCAGTTCTCATGAACCCTTTATCTCCTTACGCCCAGGAATTAAAATCTAATTATTGCCCTATCAATCCAAGACTCTGGAGGTTTTCCAGCCTGGATCATGGCCAGTGTGGTAGAGTAACAGTGATCATCTCACAGACTGACCTTGGAAGCCTATGGTGCAGCTTGCTGAGGGAAAGCTTGGCAAATTTGGATTATTTCCACAGCCTTGTCAAGCTTTCCAGGAATATTGTGATGATGAGCCCTTCAGACTCTGTGATTCCAGAGATTCCCTGTGCCACCTTTGGAAACTCCCTCCCCCCCTCTGCATCTAGTGAAATTAAACTTGTCAGCCTTGTCTTCTCCCATCAGAGAGGATCCCTGTGTCCTGTCAGAGCCTGGAGTTTCACACCCCTCCAAAAACTGTATGTCAGATAGTGCAAACACAGCTTTCCACAGAGCAAGGATCTCCTGTTCCACCTGATCCCAGCAGACTTTAAAGATTTAACTTTAGGCTCCCCTAAAGTTAGGGCTTCATCCTCCAAGAGTCTCCCGGGCTCTCCCCAGAGCCACAGGTCCCCTGGGATTGTGGAACACACCAGCATCCTGAGAGAGCATCAGCCCCATGGCAGAACCTCGGTGTGCTGACCCAGAGGACAGCAGATCCGAGGCATTCCACAGCCTGATCCCTGTGGTCCCTGTGAGCCGCAGCTGATTCCTATCTCTTCCCAGTGCTGCTGGGACACACCTGGGGGCTGCCACCTTCCCCCACACCCAGTCAGACCCGGGATTTCAGAACGGGCTGCATGTCCCCAGCCTCGGATCCCAGAGTGCCCTGGAGGTGTGCACGCCCCCGGGACAACCTGCACACCAGCGGTGTCCCCAGCTCCCCTGGGGCCCGGAGCACGGCAGGGACTCTGTCCCCCGCAGGGACGTGAGGGGTCTCTGCCTGTGCCCGCCGTGTCCTGTCCCCACGCGGGGACACGCTGTGCCCCGTGCCTTCTGCCTCAGCGCCGGGATGGATGAGCGTGGCTGCACCGCACCCTGCAGGTGAGGCCACGCACGGCTCCTCTCACCTGCTCACACATCCCAGAGCCCTGGAGATGTGCAGTGACACGGGGACACGGCCCCTTCCATCCCGGGCTCCTCTCACCTGCTCACACATCCCAGAGCCCTGGAGATGTGCAGTGACACGGGGACACGGCCCCTTCCATCCCGGGCTCCTCTCACCTGCTCACACATCCCCAGAGCCCCCGGGATGTGCAGTGACACGGGGACACGGCCCGACCCTTCATCCCCGGGCACGGCCATCCCAGCTGTCCCCACAGCAGGACGTGGGGAGGAGCAGCACCAGCCCCTGTCCCCTGCAGGGGTGACAGCAGAAGCCCCGCAGGTGGCAGCGGGCAGGGCTGGAGGGGTCCCGCAGCTCCCACGCAAGCGGGAACACGCGAGGTGCCGAGCCCGTGGTCCTGCAGGAACAGGGCAGGAACAGGGCAGGACCACGCGTGGGCTCGGTCCCGCAGACATCCCCGCAAGCGCCCTCAGGCACCCGCACCGCGCGTGTCCCCGCTCCCGCAGCTCGCTCCCTGCTGTCCCACGAGCAGGACACCCTGGCCGTCCCACCTCCTTTCCTCGATTCCTCCGATCCCTCAGGCCCACGCGGGTCCGGATCCCGGTGGCAGGCGGTGACACGCGTGTCCCGGTGCCCGGGGGTGTCCCGGCGGTGTGGCAGGTCCGGATCCCACTGGCAGGAGGTGACACGCGTGTCCCGGTGCCCGGGGGTGTCCCGGCGGTGTGGCAGGTCCGGATCCCACTGGCAGGCGGTGACACGCGTGTCCCGGTGCCCGGGGGTGTCCCGGCGGTGTGGCAGGTCCCGGTGCCGGTGGCAGGCGGTGACACGCGTGTCCCGGTGCCCGGGGGTGTCCCGGCGGTGTGGCGGGTCCGGATCCCACTGGCAGGAGGTGACACGCGTGTCCCGGTGCCCGGGGGTGTCCCGGCGGTGTGGCAGGTCCCGGTGCCGGTGGCAGGCGGTGACACGCGTGTCCCGGTGCCCGGGGGTGTCCCGGCGGTGTGGCGGGTCCGGATCCCACTGGCAGGAGGTGACACGCGTGTCCCGGTGCCCGGGGGTGTCCCGGCGGTGTGGCAGGTCCGGATCCCGGTGGCAGGCGGTGACACGCGTGTCCCGGTGCCCGGGGTGTCCCGGCGGTGTGGCAGGTCCGGATCCCGGTGGCAGGCGGTGACACGCGTGTCCCGGTGCCCGGGGGTGTCCCGGCGGTGTGGCAGGTCCCGGTGCCGGTGGCAGGCGGTGACACGCGTGTCCCGGTGCCCGGGGGTGTCCCGGCGGTGTGGCAGGTCCGGATCCCGGTGGCAGGCGGTGACACGCGTGTCCCGGTGCCCGGGGGTGTCCCGGCGGTGTGGCGCGGGGCGGGCGCTGCCGCGGGTACAGATCCCCGCCGCCGCCTATAAGAGCGCCGTGGGCACGGAGCCGCCCGCAGGAGCAGCAGCAGCAGGAGGAAGAGGAGGAGGAGGAGGAGGTAGGTGGTGGGAGGGGGCGGCACCCCCCACCCCGGCCCTGCTGCGGGGGTCCCGACAGGATGCTTCCCACCCGCAGTTAGCCCTCGGTTTCCTCTCTTCCACCCTGTTGCCTCCTCGTTCCCCCGCTGGGAATTGCAGCTCTGATGTTTCAGTTTCCAGTGAGCAGGATTTTTTTTTTTCTCTTATGGGAAATGTCAACCTGCAGCCCTGAGCAACCCAGCTAGGATTGCTGCTGCCTCTGCCACCGGGAGTTTTTTGGCCGAGCACTTCCCAAAAGTCCTTTTACCTCGATTCACTCTGGAGCAGGAAAATGAAGATTCTGTAAGGAGAAACTTCTGGGGTTTGGCAAACTTTCTGCCTCGTTTGTCTTTCTCTCCTCCAGATCCAAATTATTTTAAAATATACGATTAAATTGTATATTTCTGCTGAACTGTTCCTTCCTTGAAGACGTTCCCAGTTTTCCCCTCCATACACTCTGACAGAGGGACCCACAGGGGCTCCAAGGTGGAGCAATGCTTCAGTGGGGAGGATGCTTCCCCAGGTAAAACAAGTCCAGTTTTTCCTGCCGTGAGCTGTAGGCATCACTTTTCCACTTGAAAGCTGCAAAAATGCCAAAGAGCTGCAAAAATGCTGGAAGGGCAATCAAGGGAGAAAGATGGACAGACAGCAAAAGAGTTATTTCCCTGGAAATTCTCTGTAAAACGAGTCCCAGAGTACTGAAATGCAAACACCCATTGGTGTTGGTTGAAAGTTAAATTTAGACTTAACAAAACAGCATTTTCCATGTTATGTTCTAGTTTTTAACATTTTAAACTCCGAAGACTTTTGTTTTGGTGAATATAGACTTGGAAATGTTTCCTGCTTCATTTTATCTCATAGGAAATTTGGGCAAAGGTACCAGGAACAAGTGGAATTCAAGCCATTACGATTTAATGTGCCCTAGGTTAAGCTACTCATTTATTTCTTTTCTTGCAGCAGCTCTGACTGTTTTGTGGGCACTTTTGCTGGGCTTCAGCAGCATCAGGAATCAGCTGCAGCTCCTCTTGCCAGGTAATCACAGAGCTTGAAGGCTGCCTTTTTCTGGGTTTGACTTTCCAAGGAAATAACCCAAAGATGTTACAGCAAAATAGCCCCAAAGAAGATTTATAAGGGCACACGACAGCTCTGTCAGTCTGTAGCAGTCAAGCTAAATTCAGAGCCATTGTAAAATCCCAGTCTTTGCTCCACTCTTTGCTGTTATTATCTGGGTTACTGGACAGAAAATTATTCTCAAATCAAATATTGCTTTATGTATTGAAAAGCAATTCAGCTTTCAATACATAAAGCAATTCATAAACAAACTGGTTTGTGATAATTATTGTGATCCCCACTCACCTCCAGGGATTTGGGATCAGCTTTTTGTGGCTGAATTGTTCTGGGTTGGATCTTACCTAAAAATGTGATTTAAACTGTTTTTGGAAAATGAGAATAAAATCACCTGCTCCATACAGGAACAGAATAAAATTCTGCTTGGACACAAGTCAGATCAGCTCTGGCATTCCCTGAGTTTAGCAAACTTCCTGGGGCAGTTACAAGCAGAGAGGCTATTAAATAAGCAAAACAAGAGGACTAAGCACATTATCAGTTTTGGTAGAAAAGAGCTAGCCCAGGCACAGGAATAAGGTGTGTAATTGCTGGAATTGGAGTGCCAGAGGAAGTTCAAAGTCATCTGTGTGAATTACACACACCTTTTAATTTTATAGAATTCAGCTTCCTTTAGCCTTGAGATGTGCTCACGGAGTTTTGAATGTTCTTTGGACCCTCATCCTGGGAGCAGGGGCTGCTTCTGGCCCCTCTTGCCAAGTGCAGGACCAATCCTTCCTCTTCCTCCTTCGCCGGACCAGCAGCTCCTGGGGAAAATCTTCTTGGAGGAAATAGGCAGGAATGGGAGTAGTGGGCTTTGTTCCACTTGGCACCGCTGGCCCTTGGCCGGGGAGAATTTTGCTGTTGTGAAATCCATGTTTTCAGTGGTTCCTTGTAATTTTGAAGGAAAACTCTGCTGCATTCTTTCCCCACGGGGAAGTTCCCCCAGTGGGCTCGGGCATTTCCCCCAGGGGCTCACCCTGAAGCAGAAAGCCCTGGCCCTGTCCAGGCAGGAGCTGCTCAACAGGTTCCTGCTCCTCGCACTGCAGCAGGACAAGGGCTTTGTGGTTCCTGGGGCTGCCACATCCCTGGAGCCCTGCCCCGGGCACTCCTCTCCTCCTCTGAGGGTTTTTGGGTGGCGTGCTCTCTGCTGGGGAGGGTTCTGCCCGCCCGCTCGCTTGCAGCGTCACATTTCCTGGTCCCTCTGGGGACCCTTTAGGTGAACCTCCCTCAGCTGGTTCTTCCAGAGCTGAGCCACCTCGGGCTGCAGGCACCCAGGCAGGGCAGGGCAGGGCAGGGCAGGGTCCCCGCTGCCACCAGCTCTCTCCCACAGGCTCCTGGAGGCGCAGGATGACTCTCTTCGACGGCGTCTACCCCTTCTACCCGCAGCAGAGGAAGGCTGCTGTGTTTGACATCAGCTCCATCATAGTCATCGTGGTGTTCCTGACGCTGGCCTGCAGCTTCCTGCTCATCACGCCGGGCATCCGCGGCCGGGCGGTGCGTGACCCCGGGGATGCTGCTCCCCCTGCATGCCGGGGGGTTTGGGGAGGCAGGAGGACAGGCAGGGCTGCTCCTGCCTGCCTGATGTCCCACCTCTCTCCCTGCAGAGGCTCTACTGGACTCTCCGTGTTCTCCTCAGCCTCTTCGTGGGAGTGGTGATTGTGGGTGAGTGCTGCCCTGGGGATGGGGCTGGGGCAGGGTTGAGCCCCGGGGCAGGGTCTGTGGCAGGGAAATGTGAGCTGGGGGCACAGCCACAGCTGGCCGTGGGGTCTGCCTTACCCCTGCTGTGCAAAGCGGGCACACAGCTTCCCAGAATGGCTTTCCCTTCCCTGCTTGGAGGTGCCCGTGGTTACTGCAGGGAGTTTTGGTGGCTGTAACTCAAACAGCCCCAGCTCCACCAGGCAGCACAGCCCCGTGTTCCTCCAGCTGTGTGTGTGACCCCACACAGGCAGGGTGCAGGAACAGCCACAAAGGCATGGATGAAATGCAGAGAGCAGATTTATTTTCATTCCCCCGCCCTCCAGGGGACCCCCAAAGCAGCACTGGGCAGAGACAAGGAAGGGACTGGCACCGAGGATCACCAAACCTGTTTTCACCTGTGTTTCAGGGATTTGTGCAGGTGTAGCTCACCGATGTACTTTGATCTTCCCTGTAACAGGGCTGGATCTGGAGCTTGTTCAATAGGTGCTCCACTTCTCCAGCACAGGGAGCTAGACAGTGCTCACTGGGATCTCTGGGTTTTCTACACCCAGCTACACACTGCTTGAGTGTGTTTACAATCCCCCTCGCCAGTTTTCCATTATTTCCTCCAACTCTGTGAGCCCTCTTGTGCTGCCTGCTTGGAGATTGTGAGGAGCCTTGCAGGGATGTGGAGGGAGCAGGTTGGAATAAAGCACAGGCAGGGCAGAGATTGCAGCAGTGGGGTAAAGCCCTCCCAAGGAGCAAGGTCAGAGGAGATGAAAGAGAGGATTCAATTAGTAAAAAACAGGAAATCTCCTGCAATAATTGATGGTGGAAACCAGGCAGTGGGATTTCCAACTCAGGGCAACAGGATGGGTAAGAAAAGATGTACTGAGGGGACAGAAGATGCCAGGTGGCAAGAGAAACCAGCCCTGACCCTAAACTAAAGCATCCCTCCCTCTGTGAAGGACAAGATGGATTGCTGGACTGCTTGGAGAGGGATGGTGAAGGAGAGGGATAATGATAACCTCAAAGATTCAGCTCTGATTTAACCACTAGAATTAGGCAGCCAGCTGTGGGACACTGGGACCACCCCAGCATGAGGTTGCCACCCTGGGGATGCCACCAGAGCAACCTGGGACCGTGGCTGGAGGTGGCAGAGGCCAGGGCTGGTGCCACGGCCACAGCCAGCTGGGCCCTGCAGAGCCACCCAGCACCACGGGGACAGGGCTGCACCCGGGCTCTGCTTGGGCACACGGGAAGAACAAATTGTTCAGGAGCCAGCGTCAGAGTTTCTGTCTGGCAGCAGCAGGGCACACTCACCCCTGCCGCCAAAAAACATTCCTGTGGAGCTCCCACTGCATCAGTGCTCTCACAAGTTGACTCAGCAACTGAACATTTTCTCAGGAAGGTTTTGTTCAGCCTGACATCAAACCATCGGCTTTACTTTCCCTGCTGGAAAATGAAGCCCACTGCAAAGTGGAAGTGCTTCAGAAAAGGATACCCTGTTCCCAAAAACATATACCAGAAAAGCTTCCAATTTTTCTTTTTTTTCCCCAGCTGGAATGAGTGCCCAAGCTGTGATGGCACTTCCCACCCCTATCCACCGCCTCCTTTTGACAATGACTTTTACTATTCGCTAATAGTGCAATTCAGGGAGCTGGATGTGTGAAATGAGACTCACCCCTGTTCCTGCGGCTGACAAACAGGCTCATCTCTGAACCCTGTCCCTGGCTGGCGTGGTGCTTGCCATGGCGGGGAGCTTGCAGGAAAGTTCTGGAGAGGATGTCCAAGGAGAAATCAGATCATGACGTCCATGCCTGGGGATCTGAGCTCCGCTGTTCCCGGATCCAGGGAGTGGATGCTTAGCAAGGGGAGGACCTGAGCTCTGCAGGGTGTGGGAGCTGGTTGGGGCACGTCCTGGTGGCTGAATCAGCATTCCTGCCCTCCTAACACTCCCTTCCAGTGCCATGGTGGGAATGCTGCCACTCACCTGTGATTCTCCCCTTGAGCACAGCAAAGCCTGAAACCAGACCTGCTTTAACCCCAGCTTTATGTTTCCTGGCAGTTGTCCAGTTCACCGGGGACTGGGAGAGTGGCTGGGTGCAGGCAAACACCTCCTACAAGTCCTTCAGCCCGGTCCAGGTGAGCGCGGACATCGGGCTGCACATCGGCCTGGCCGGGGTGAACGTCACGCTCAGGGGTGAGTCTGTGTCCCCACCTGCACCTCGGGGCTGGCCGTGGCCCCAGCAGGCCTGCAGCTGCCCTGCAGGGCCCCTGGCGTGCCTGCAGGCTGCCGTGCCCCTGCAGTGCCCGTGCTGCAGGCTGGCAGTGCCCGGGGCTGGCGCGGCAGGAGCTCAGCGCTCCCTCCCGCAGGAAACCCGCTGCAGCAGGTCAACGAGACCATCAACTACAACGAGCACTTTCCCTGGAGCTTTGGAGAGGATTACGACCGCAGCTACAGCCAGGGGCTGCACAAGGGGCTGCCCAGCCCCATCCTGTACGTGGCAGAGAAGTTCAGCTGGCAGAGCCCCTGCGCCGTGCACAGGCAGTACCGCATCGCCGGCCACTACGCCTCAGCCCTGCTCTGGTGAGCCTCCTCTCCTGCTGCAGCCGGGACGTGCAGGGGTGTGCAGAGCTTGGCTGCCTTTCCCCTAGGCCTTTGGGATGGGTGGGATGCATCCCACCCAGGGGGGAAGCTGTGTGCATGTAGGGGGCCCGGCTGGGCACTGTAGACACTTTAGGGTGAGCAGAGAAGAAGTTCTGGTTCTCCCTGCTGGAGAAATCCACAGGAGAGAGGAACGTGCTGCAGGTCCCTGCTGTGATGTGGTGGTGGTGGCAGAAGTCCATCCCCATGGTTTAGTTGAAGCTGCTGTCCTTGGTGGCCCAGAGAGGCCCGTGGACACATGAAGAACTCTCCCAACCCTACCTGTGAGTGGATTTTGTATCTAAGACTGGGATCAGGTGAGGAAAAGATGCTGCTGCTGTTATCGTGGAGTAGATCTTGACTCTTTGGCAAGGTCAGAGATATGTCAGTGCCCACTTGGGGAGGGCTGGTCCCCAGCTGGCAGGAGATGGTCCCTTCCACCACGTGCTGGCCCTCAGGAGCCACTGCAGTGCTGTTCTCCCTGCTCCATAGCTGAGGCCTTCCTCTGTAGCCCAACTCCTCAGCAAGTGCAGAGCTACTGCAAATGACCTTTGCCTGCTCTGCACTTATCTCAGCCCTGGGTGCTGCTCTCGGGGTCCACACTGCCCCACATGTGGAGGGGCAGGTAACTGGGGTGGTCCAGATACACCAGAGCCTCCTCGAGGCTGGGGCTGTCTGTGGGCTGAGCAAAGGGAGGAGGAGATCTGTGTTTCTGCCTTCTGGATGTAGCAATGTGAGCCTTGCACGTGTACCTGCTCAGCGTGGGGATTAGGGATCATTCCTGCCTGCCCACAGAGCTTCTCCACCTCCCACAGTGCACTTGGAGCCCAGGTTGCTCCTACCACATGGAAATCCTCACCCACAGCATCCTAATCCATAGCACTCACATGGAAATCCTCACCCACAGCATCCTAATCCATGGCACTCGCATGGAAATCCTCACCCAGAGCATCCTAATCCATGGCACTCACATGGAAATCCTCACCCAGAGCATCCTAATCCATGGCACTCACATGGAAATCCTCACCCACAGCATCCTAATCCATGGCACTCACATGGAAATCCTCACCCACAGCATCCTGATCCATGGCACTCACACCGCTCATCTCTTGGTCTCCTCTTGTCTCCAGGGTTGCCTTTTGCACGTGGGTCATCTCCAACATCCTCCTCTCCATGCCTGTCCTGGTTTATGGAGGATACATGGTCCTGGCCACAGGGGCCTTCATGATCTTCTCTCTGCTCTCCTTCTCCACCGTGAGGAACTCCCCGATGTGCCTGATCCAGATTGGCACCAGGACCCTGCACGTAGCCTATGGGGGATCCTTCTGGCTGATGCTAGCAATTGGTGAGAACATTGGGGTGCCCCAGGAAACACCACTGTGTCCCAGGGCTTCCCCCCAAGTGGGAAGTGCAGCTCCCCAGAGCCCCAGCCTGGGCCTGGCAAAGCAGATCCTGGCAGAGACATGGAGAGGGGTGGGAAAAGGGGAAACACCATCCTTATCTCGAGGAAATGGAGGCATTTGTAGCTCCTGAGGTGCAAAGACATTGGGATCACTCATCTGGGTTTTCAGACCTGCGTCTGGGCTTTAAGGATGCTCAGAACAGCTCATACAATATAAGGCCACCTTCCATAAGCAAAGGCATTGTCCTCTGGCAAGGGACAATCCAAGGAGAGCTGTGGAGTGGGGACACTGCTGGAGTGACAGGAACTCAACCAGAGTGCATGTTTGCTTCCAGGCCTGCTCTGTTTGGTGGTGGGGATCACCATCGTGGCAATGCACCACCTCAATTTGGACCTGCTGAAAACTTTCTTTGATCTCCGTGAGGACAAGGCAGAGGAGTACCAGGAAATGCCTGAGCTGTTCATCAACCCTCACTTCGTGAGCAAGGGCCTTTCTCCTCCTGAGCCCACTGAAATCCACAGCATCTAGAAGAAAGTACTCACTCTTTCCTGAAGATGGACCCAAGAGGGCAGAACAAATTCTTCTTGATGTCCCCAGAGATGCATTTCCCCATCCAGCTGCCTTTGAAGTCCACGCTGGGATGGGTCCCTGCTGGAAGTACCTTCCCAGACTGTGTTTCCCTGTGGCTCCCCTGGAAGGGGCAGGCTGTGCTGGCAGGGCAGCTCACAGCTGCTGAGAATTGGGCTGCACACTCACCTGGGGACCCCAGGAATTCCCTCCCTGCTCCATGCCCCTCCTGCCCCTGGCAGTGCAGGGATTCTGCAATGGTCTGTTCCCACTGACACTGAGACACAGCTCATGGGTCACATTTCTGCCTGGAGCACCTGCCACTCCAAAAGCCTGGGGTTAAACCCACTCACTTTTTCCCCAAACATGACATTTTTTGGTTTAGGTGTATCCAGGAAAGCCAGGTATGGATCCAGCATCTGCAGGCTGCATGCTGCAGGAGCTGGAATACAAAAACTGCTCCAGAAACAAAGACTGAGTAAATGCACCATGGAGTTTGCTGTGGGGGATGTGCTGATGTGATTCTTTCCACATTCAAATTTGGCCTTTGTTAGACAAAACTTGTAGCCTGTGTGGGCCAAAAGGATGCCACAGGAAAGGAAGGAGAGTGGGGAATTATCCCTGTCCAGCTGGAGCACACTTAGGCTGGCTGGGCAGCAGGGGAGGGAGGGGAATCTGCCCCTCTGCCTCACTCAGGTGAGACCACACCTGCAGAGCTCCTCCAGAGAAGGACATGGAGCTCCTGGAGAGTCCAGAGGAGGCCACGGAGATGCTCTGAGGGTGGAGCCCCTCTGCTCTGGATCCAGGCTGGGAGAGCTGGGAATGCTCACCTGGACAAGAGAAGGCTCCATGGAAACCTCAGAGCCCCTGCCAGGGCCTGAAGGAGGAGGAATAACTTCTCACTGCCAGAGGGCAGGGTTGGATGGGATATTGGGGAGGAATTCATACCTGTGAGAGTCTTGAGGCCCTGGCACAGGTTGCCCAGAGCAGCTGTGGTTGTCCCTGCATTCCTGAAAGTGTTCCAGGCCAGGTTGGATGGAGCTTGGAGCAACCTGGGACAGTGGAAGGTGTCTCCGCCCATGGCAGGGGGTGGAACAATATGAGCTTTAAGGTCCCCTCCAACCCAAACTATTCTGGGATTCTATATCTGAATGCTGGAAACCTGGGCACCTTCATTCCAATTAATTGTACATAATTTCAATATTTTGACTTTTCTTTCTGAGATCCTTGCTGGTAAGTTACTTATTTCTGTCAGATGATACTTGTATGTCACTAATGTGGTTTGTTCTGCACAGGAATTATTTTCAATAAAACTTTACTAAAAACCCTCTCCTTTGAAACACTGTGGACTTTTAGGGGGCTGGTTTCTTAAGAAGGGGCCACGGGGCACATCTGAAGGTCACTTCTGGCAAGTTCCCAGCAGCAGGATCCTTCCCATGGGGACAAATGTCTCCTTGGCACATTTCAAGGTCACCCACTAAGGAAACTTTGTGATGAGTAGCCCAGACTGGAGGTGCTGCTCACCTCTCCCTGAGTGGTTAGAGCTGCTCTCCAAGGCACTGTTGCACCTCCTTTCCCAATTCCTCCCTCCTGCTCTGGTTCCTCCAGCATCCTCCTGTTCCTCCCTGCCATCCTGCTCCTCACACTGAGCAGGTGTGGGAGCAAACTCCAGCTGCACTCCTGGCTGCTGAAGGGAAGAGCATCCAAGGGCAGGGGGAATTTCTGAAGGTCTGCAGGGTGAGGGGGCTCTGTGGGCTCTGCTTCTTCTCTGGCTCATAACTGCGAGTCTGCAGTTACTTGCTTTCTCCCCATTTTGTTCTGGTTTAATCTCTGTGTCCTGGGGAGGACTCAGGGTTTGTTAGGATGGACTGAGGGGAAGGGCAGCAAAACAGAAACAAAAAACACCAAAACAAAAACAAAAGAAACACCCCAAACCCAACACAAACTGTTGTATTTGAGACACTTTTCCAAATCTGGATATTCCCATCACTTGGTTCTTGTCATGTCTCTTCCCAGCTGGGCTCCTGGTGGATTTGGTGAATTCAGGAGCAGCACCTGCAGGCTTGCCCTGCCTGCCCCGTGCCTCAGAGCTGGGTGGCTGTGCCGTGGCAGAGCTCCCCGAGGGGCACCATAAACCCACCCTGTGCAGAGCAGCTGGGCTGGGCTGGCAGGCAGGACTTGTCCCACAGCTCCTCTTGGCTGCTCTTGCTCAGGCTAAAGAAGAGCTTCAGCTTCTCTGGCTGCACGGAGTTGAGGATGATGATGGCCAGCCCCAGGAGCAGGCACAGCAGCCCTGCAAACACACAGTGACACCTCTGCAGGAGCTCTGAGCTGCACGCCAGGGACGGGTGGCATCACCCAGCAGGCAGGCAGAGGTGCTGGGTTCTCTTTCCCCACCTCGATTCTGGCATCACTGTGGGCTCCCCAGTACAAAAGAGAGGTCAGTGAACGGGGGCAGAGAGTTGGGGATGGAGCCCACCATGCACAGGGAAAGGCTGGAGAACCTGGGTTTGTTTAGCCTGAAGAAGAGGAGCACCCAGGGGGAATTAGTGACCCCTTGCTGCTGGGAAAGGGCGGGTGTCCCTGGAGGTGATGTTGTAACATGGAAAATTCTGGTTTGATCAAAGGAAACAATTGGTGCTTGGAAGAGGAGCAGGTCCTGAAAGGCAGAGGGAATCTCTATCCAGCAGGCAGCTTCAAACATTCAGATCTCTGGACTGCTCATCTCTTTCTCTCCCCAACCTTGATAATTCTAATCTGAATCTTCTAACCTAAAATTATCACTTTCTGTGACCAGCCATGGGGAAAGGAGGGATGAGGTGCTGTTGGGCCACCACCTGTGCAGGGCTGGAGAAGGAAGGCCCCAGGAGCAAGCTGAGCACTCACCTGTTGCTAATGCCAGCCAAAAGGATTCACCATAGTCTGTTCTCAAGGCAGCTGGGCCGAACTGGATGGGGCACTTCAAGGTGTTCCTCGCAGTGGAGAAGAGCAGCAGTGAGGAGAGGATCAGAGTGCCAGTGAGCAGGAGCATCTGGCCACCATAGAGCAGGATGGACATGGAGAAGAGCAGGATGGAAATGAGCCATGTGCAAAAGGCCAGCCTGCAAAAGGACCACAGAACTGAGCACGAAACATCAGGCTTGGAGGATCTACTCAGGGTCTGCTCTCCATATCCCAGTGGAGGGATAAAGCCCTGGGCAGCCTGGTCCAGCTGGCCTTGCTGCAGCAGACAGCTGGACAGCCTGATCCAGAGTCCATTACAACCCAAACTGTGTGATGGCATGAGTGGTGGAGCTGTGGGACAGATCCTGCAGCAGTGGAGAGGGATCTCCACACCAGGGAATGTTCAGCATTGAATTTCCTGATGCCCCCAAGCACCTTGGTTCAACTTTGGCATCAGCCCTGCTCTGGGTGTGGGCCTGGAGCAGAAATCTCTGTGAGAGACTGAAATATTGGTGTTTAACAGCCCAAAGGTTTGCCATTTGCAGAGGCAGCAGGTGCTGTGCTGGGCCCCAGGAGTGGGGCAGGAGGGGTTTTGAGGCAGATGAGGGAGAGGGCTGATCAGAAGCAGCAGACCCTGGAGAGGCAGGTGATGTTTGTTGTCATTCCAATGCGGTCCCTTACACAAGAGGCTCAGCTGGAACCCTCCCCTCCCTTCCCGGGAAGGATCCATTCACACGGGACCTTGTTTGTGTTCACACCTCGGCCTGAGGGTTTTCACCCCTTCCGAGGGGGCAGAAATGGTCCAACACCAGTGTGAGAGGCAGGGTCGTGTCTTAGAAGGGATCACAAACCATGGAACACCCCCAAAGCACCCAGAGACCCTGAGACTTCCACAGGGCAATTCCCCTGATCCACAGCCCTGCAAAGTGTAAAATCCCCCTCTGCAGGGAGGGTGCCTGGGTGTTCTCACCTCAGCCTGAGCCAGCTCTGGGCTCCCTGGGACCCCACCTCTGAGAAGACCAGAAGAGGAGCACCAGCGGGGCTCTGGTTCCATGGGTGGTCATATCTCCTTACCTAATCTGTCTCTCTCTCACTCTATTTCCTCCCATTTCCTTTTCTATTTCTTTCTGTCTTTGTCTACATCGTATTTCCTGTGACATAAAATCCATACTATTGACTTCAGCAAATGGCCTCATCTGCACCCTAATTTGGCCAGAGGATGTCTCTAATAACCAGATTGTAACAGTCCCACCAAAGTAACTTCTTCCCTGATTCTGTGATTGTCCACAACTGGTGACCCCCGGGCAGTTCCCACGTGTTCAGAGGGACAATGGCACCAAGGGACACCTTTGTTTGGAGAACTGCTCCATTAGCCATGCCCACACCTGATTCAGCACCTGGAGTGCACCCAGCTGCCAGCCCTGCCCTGTGCTTGGGGCTTGCATTAGCTCCCTGCAAAGCAGAGCTAAGAAATTTTTCTGATTCCAAGAAAAACAACAACAACAACAAAATTCATTAACATTTCTGCTTTGAAATACAGGAATGTTTGGGTGAGGATAATTATTTTTCCTGAAAAGCAGATGGGTACAGGGACCTGGAACCTACATTCGTGGGGGAATTGCGAGGCTCTCCCTGCCCTGCAGTGCCTTTCCCAAGACTGGGACTGGTGCCCTGGGACTTCACAATCACAACACACACGAGGGCTCCAAGCTCCATGAGCTCCCTCTTGATGGTCCCTCCTGCTCCCCTCAGGCAGGTCTGTGCCCACTTGGGCATGCAAGGAAGACCCTTCAGAGTGGATCCCAGCTTGGACTCTTTGTCCTGGTCCTGGCAGAGATCTCGAACCATGAGCCCACAGCTGCCCACAGTCTGTTTTCCCTTCAGTGAAATTTTCTGGGTGCAGTTTTGTGCACCAAGGCAGAGGACTGATAAGAGGAGTCTGGGGACATGGACTGAAGGTGCTCCAAGGGCTGGAGCCCCTCTGCCCAGGGGCCAGGCTGGGAGAGAAGGTTCTAGGGAGACCTCAGAGCCCCTTCCAGTGCCTGGAGGGGCTCCAGGAGAGCTGGAGAGGGACTTTGAACAAGGGCCTGTAGGGACAGGATGAGGATGAATAACTTCCCACTGCCAGAGACCAGGGTTAGAAGGGATATTGGGAAAGAATTCCTCCCTGTGAGGGTGAGGAGGCCCTGGCACAGGGTGCCCAGAGCAGCTGTGGCTGCCTGTCCTGGTTTTACATGGGAGACATTTAGGGAAGTGATCCTTGGAAATGTTCCAGACCAGGTTGGATAGGGCTTGGAGCAACCTGGGATAAAGTGTCCCTGCCTGTGGTGGGAGTTAGAGCAACAACAAGCTTTAAGATCCCATCCAACCCAACCCACTCCATGATTCCACAGTTCTGTGAATCCATGACAGGCCGGGAACCATGAGAACCCCAGACCTGCAGAGAGCCACGGCTTACAGTGACAAAGGGTGCTCCACAGAGCTCTCTGTGCTCTCCCTGGTCCTTCCCAGCTGCCAGGGCAGGCTGAGCCCGGCTGCAGCTCACCAGAGCATGGCTGAGGCGTAGTGGCCGGCGATGCGGTACTGCCTGTGCACGGCGCAGGGGCTCTGCGAGCTGAACTTCTCTGCCACGTACAGGATGGGGCTGGGCAGCCCCTTGTGCAGCCCCTGGCTGTAGCTGCGGTCGTAATCCTCTCCAAAGCTCCAGGGAAAGTGCTCGTTGTAGTTGATGGTCTCGTTGACCTGCTGCAGCGGGTTTCCTGCGGGAGGGAGCGCTGAGCTCCTGCCGCGCCAGCCCCGGGCACTGCCAGCCTGCAGCACGGGCACTGCAGGGGCACGGCAGCCTGCAGGCACGCCAGGGGCCCTGCAGGGCAGCTGCAGGCCTGCTGGGGCCACGGCCAGCCCCGAGGTGCAGGTGGGGACACAGACTCACCCCTGAGCGTGACGTTCACCCCGGCCAGGCCGATGTGCAGCCCGATGTCCGCGCTCACCTGGACCGGGCTGAAGGACTTGTAGGAGGTGTTTGCCTGCACCCAGCCACTCTCCCAGTCCCTGGTGAACTGGACATCTGTGAAGATCTCAGGAGTTAGTTCCAGCCTCGCAGCAAGTTGCCTGGTGCTGCCAGGATGGTCGCCGTGCTCTGAGCATCACCTTCCTCATCCCAAGTGCAGGACTGGGCTGTTACCCCCACGGGGCAGAAATCCTCTGTGTCCTTCCTCAAGATCTACCCATGACCCTGAAAGCCCCACTTGGGTTGGTTTCTCTCCAGCCCCAGCACGGATCCTAGCCCTGGTGGCAGTGGGGCTGATGTGTGGGCACTTCTTCTCCCCTAAGCCCCTGCCAGCGTGCCTGAATTCCCTGGAAGTTGGTGGTGAGCTTTTAGTGACTGCCCTGGATATGACCAGCAGTCCTCAGAGCACAGGCAGATGGGTGCCATGTGTCTGCAGCCCCAGACACAAGACATGTTTCCATCTTCCCATGAGCTCATCCTGCGGGCTGGACTTGGCCCTTGACTGATCTGCTCACCCTCCCCCACCTCTCCCCTCCCTTTCTTGGGCACCCACGAGCTCCCCCAGGGCCCCAGCACTCACGGAGGATCACTGCTCCCATGAAGAGCCCCAGCACCAAGCGCAGGAACCAAAACAGTCTCTGGAAGGGGGAGCAGAGTGGAGGCACAGGGGTCAGACAGATTTTCCACGGGCACCTCAGCACCAAGCACCTTAGAAAGGTGAAATGGTGAGAAGCAGACCTGTCCCTCCCTGGGGAGTCACCCCGTGTGCTGTGTGGGTGGCTGGCGTGGGGTACCCCTGTGGCATCCCTGCTGGGGTGGGGGGAGGCAGCAGGGAGAGCCAGGCAGAGGAAGAAGATCGTCAAAAGAACACTGGAGAAAGCTATGACAACCCTTTTTTGGGGAGGAGGATGGAAACATCCCCTCCAAAAGTCTTCAGCTGCGATTTCCACACTTATCCAAACCCCATGTGTTTGGATGTGTTGACAGCTGGCCACAGCTGTAGCAAAAAGGAGTGACCAGGCATTGGTAGAGGGTCCCCTGGGGGACAGAAGCCCCTCAGCCAGCCCTGCTGCAAAGCCAGGCACACAGGCAGCCCTGATGTGGCTGCCAGCAGGGTCTGTTGGCCACACAGAGCCGGGTGAGCAGTGCTGGGACATGCCCAGCACACACCTCCCTCTTTCATTGAGCTTTCTGGGAAGGTGGGGTGAGAGCTTTGAGCCTCACCCTGCTATTCCACTCTGGTGAAAGAATTTCGGCTTGTTCACAGAGAAATCCAGCCAAGAGCAGCCCTAGCTGCCTCGGAAATCTGGGGTGGTGGAGTTTGGTGCTCATGCTGGGATGGGCTGGAGCTCACTCAGCCCCATGGCATTCCAGAGATCCCAGAGCTCTGGCCATAGCCCGCGGGCAGTTCTGCTTGCCAAATCTGTTCCCGAGGCTGGGAAAGAGGAGGAACGTGGGATGCACAGCAGGAACCAGAGGTCTGAACTGCCCCTGCCCCTCCACTTACCCCCCTGCCCGGGATCCCCGGCAGGATGATGATGAACGTGGCCAGCAGGGAGAGGAATACGGTGACAATGACAGCCCGGGTGGTGTCAAAGGGGAAGCAGGCATTGGCTCCAGGGTAGAAGGGGTAGGAGCCATTCCACAGAGTCATCTTGCCGCCTGGAAGGATCCAAAACTGGCCCCCAGAGAGACAGTGGTGAGAAAATGCTCTCCACACACCCACTCCATGCAGCATTCCCCACAGAACTGTCCCCTGCCCCCCGGCCAGCGCTCTGCCTGTCCCTGGCACGGCTGTGTGGGCATCCCAGTGCCCCTGGACACTGCATTCCACACTGGCCGTGCTCTCAGGGGTCTCCCTTCATCCTCCCGGTGCTCAGCCCACGGCTGGGAGCCACGGGGGCATCGCTGCAGCATTCAGGTGCAATACTCAAGGCATGCAAACACCACCGGACAGCTCACTCCCCATCTGCTCTCCATCCCCGGAATGTCCCCTGCGCTCCCAGCCTCGCTGTTCCGCTCTTTTCCAGCAGCCCAGCGGTGCTGGGGCTCGGGTGGATCACGGCAATGGCCCGGAGGGGACAGCGACACCGCCTGTCCCCTGTGCCAGCCCCTCCGGAGCCACTGGGGACGGCGCTGGGACTCTGCCCAAACGCTGCTTTCACCGCAGCACCTCACAGCTCCCTTCCTGCTGGGAAAGGGCTGCTCGGCATCCCCCGGGGATGGGGAATATCCCTGCAGGAGCAGCAGAAGCACCCACAGCCCCTTCCCCAGCCAGCCTACCTGCGCTGAGCCGCTGCCGGGCGGGGAGCCGCGGCCGGCGCCGGGATGCTCCGGGAGGAGCCGGGAAGCTCCGGGAAGCGCCTGGATGAGCCGGGATGAGCCGTGATGTCTCCTGCCAAGGCTGCGGGCCAGCAGCCAGCCCGGCGTGCAGTCACGGCCGTGCTGCTCCCGGAGGTTTTTGGAGTGCCCGCCTCCGAGGCGCTTGGATCATCCAGCCTAACCCGGAGCGCCCCGGCCGCTCCCGTCAGGGAACAAAGGGCAGGGCACAGCCCCGGCAAGGGTGGGCTCCATCTCCTGGGCTTTTCTTGGAGAACAGCAAAAAATAGCCCAGTTCCACATGGCATGGAGACCCTGGAGCTGCCAGGCGCCTCCGGATCCTGGTGGGAGCAGAGGTCTGCAAAGCGCTGCCTGGTGGAATTCCCAGCTGGGATAATCGAGCACGGGCTGTGCCTGCCTGGCCTCCTGATGGCCCTGGCTCCATCCCGCGGGGGGGTTCCCTGAGAAGGTCCTGGCAAGGTCTCCAGGGGTGCTCCCAGCCCCACTGTGCAGAAGATGCTCAGGTTTGTAATCTGGCCATGGCGTGGAGATCATGGAAATTCAAACTTTTGGGTTTGCTCCTCCACTTTGGCATTTCAGTTGGCTGAAGAAGGTTGTGTGGATACTGAGAAGGACCAGCATGGCAGAAAACACTCTCCTGACCCATGTTTGGGGTCTTCCCTCTGCAACTGGCACAGCCATCCCCTGGATATTTCTTTTTTTTGCATCCCAGTGAATGGGCTGGCTGGGTACCACCTCCTTGGCAGAGGGAGGTAAAAATGAGTTTTCATGCATGCCCAACAGGAAATAAAGGCATTTTTTGGGCAAAGACTGCCATTTCCCTTCAAATCCCCAACTGATCTGACCCAGTCTGAACAGTGAATCCCTCCCCTGGAGTGGTTTACAAAAATGAAAGGGTGGGAAAGGTGCTGTGGCTGGGAATGTGTGTGCAGAGATGTGCTGAGGAGCTGTCTGGTGGCACCAGCTCCAGCTCTGACAGCCTCTGCAAAGCAGAGGGAGACAGGGACCTCCCAGCAAATCCTTGGGGTGATCACAGGGACACCCGTGGGGCTTTGGACCTGTTGGAAAGGTGGAACCACCTCTCACTCCAGTGTGGGAGGGGATAACTGAGGGAGTGGCTGGTAATGGCAGGATGGAATTAATCAAGAGGGGGAAGATGTAACCGTGTGAAGTGTGGGATGAGGGTCTAAAGCATCCCTCACTGCACTCCCTGGAGCTGGGAGAGGCAGCAGAGGGTGAGCCCTGCACTGGCTTGGATAAACCAATGTGTGGGGTTTGCCTTTGTGGGTTTGGGGCTGCTCAGCAAGCATCACAAACTCATCCTTTGGGGAGATATCCTATTCCCAAAAATGCAAACAAGGCAGAGGGAGCTGCCCTTCTTCTCTAAAGGTGACCAGCACCACAAGGTTTGTGTGCAAGGACATGTGGGGAGCTCCCAGAAATGCTCTGGTTCTCTCATCTGTCCCCAGCAGGGATGGAAATGGGGAATGATTGTGGAAGTGGGATGCTCCCCTTCCCTGGAGTGCTGGTGAGGTCCCATCCTGAGAAAACTGCTTGATTTACCCCTCACCCAGCACTCTGCATATAGGAAAAGGCAATTACTACAACTGGTTGTTTGTGTTTTCCTCCTTTTTAAATGTTAAATTTTTCTAGTATATCTGCAGGTAGTGCAGATATAGGTGTGCATTCCATCACACAGTTTTCAGGGAACATTACACATTTTCCAGGGAGTTTCTTCTCCCTCTGTCAGCACCCTGCCCTTGCTGGGGCAGCCCTTTGCTTCACTCCCTCTGGAGAGATGGATGCCCAGATTAGGGATGAGTCACGGGATCCAGGTCACCCAGGGAGGGGGGCAGGGGGAGCAGCCATCACCTCTTGTGCAAGCGGATGTGGAGTGCTGGATCAGCCACCCCTCTCGGGGCTGGGAAGTGAGGAAAGAGTGGGAACGTGCCTGGGCAGGGAGGTGATTCTGGGGATGGACAAGGAGGATTTCTGCCTGACCCATTGCAGCCGCAGTGATGGATGTGGTGCTCATCCCCAGGAGTCACCCTGCCCCACAGCTGTCCCCAAGATCCCTCTGTCCTCACCCTGCCAGGGACAGTGCTGCAGCTGGGGATCTGTTGGGATGAAGCCCAGGAATCTTTGGGACATGATGGAGAAAGGGAAGGGAAGGATCTGTTTTTCCAGCTCTGTTTGGGAGTTACACATTTTGAGAGAAGGAGAAGCTGTTGCCACCCACTCCCCTGAGCAGTGTGTTTCACATCTGCTGATGGAGGCAGCTCAGGGTCACTGAAAGGACTGCCAGGAGATGGAGGCAGAGCCCAGCAGAAGCCTCACACCATCCCTGTGGGAACTGAAACAGGAGGGGTTCAGCCACCCTGAGGAAATCCTCATCTAGAAATGGTGCTGGGGCTTCAGCCCTCTGCCCTTCCAGGAGCCATCGTGCAGGAGAGGAACAAATCTCTGGACATGGTCTTGACCTTCTGTGGCACATGACAGGAGGAGCACCTTGCTCTTGATCTCTACTTCCAGTCCCAAAGAGCTCCTCTCAGCTCCTGCCAGTGTTGCAGTTTCCATGGGTTCTCAGAGACACAGGGCACAGGGACCTGGCTGTCCCACTGCCCTCCCAAATATTTCCACCCATCCCAGAGACTCCATGGGCACCAAGACCCGTGTCTGAGTGGGGAAGGGGCTGGGGCTGCAGGTCCAGCTGCTGACAGACCCCAAGTGTCCCTTCCAGGCTGCCCTGGCCCCAGCTCTGCAGCAGGGGTGTGGGCAGGGATCCCAAGAGGATCTAAGCTGATCCCTGGGAGCTGGGAGGAGAGGGGAAGAACCTCACTTCCCATCCTGCATCTCTTACAGGTGTTTCCTCTCCGTCAGCTCCCAAAGTGCCCCTCCAGGCTCACCCCAGAGCATCTCCCTGCTCTGACAGAGCTCCTCTGCCCCGGGGTGGGTTTTAGAAAGGGCATGAGCTGTGGGATGCATGTATCAGGGGTTTTGCTGCCCCAGCCTGGGCAGCCTTGTCCCCACAGGTCACAGCCCTTCCTGCCAGTTTAATGGAACCATCAGGGAGCTGAACTCTTCCCAGCTTTGCTGGGGCTTGTTGGTGATGCACTGTGTGGTAATCATCACTTTCATCCTTGGCTGCAGCTTAGAGAGCTTTCTCTTGTAATCCCTGCCATTAGAGGCCAATTTTAAGCAACATACATTTTCCATGGAAACTCCTCTCTCTTCTATCTCCCTGCCAGCCTTGGAATCTCTTCACACCAGCTCCTGAGGGGTGGGAGCTTCCAGATCTCAGATCAGCAGAGTGAACTTTGTGGTGGAAGATATCCAAGGCAGATTTGGGGCTGGCCAGGTCTCCTGTGCATGCTCTCTACCAGCTCTGGGTATCACAAAAGCTTTCATGGACAATGGTCTCAGCTTTGGAGGCAAAATTCAGGAGAAAATGCCCTGGAATGAATGTTTCCTCTAAGGAGAAAGGGCTTCAGTAACTCTTCTTTCTTCTGCCAATGAGAGAAATGGATACTGGGGAAAGAAAGTGAAAAAAAAAAAAGTAAAACTGTTTATTATCAAAGCAAGATACCTGCAAAGCACAAGGGGAAAAAATTAAAAATTGAATCTTACACCCATCCCCACCTCACTGTGTGGCTGAGAGGTGAAGGTGGTGCCTGACCTTCTTTGGGAGGGGGAGAAAAGAATTCACACAGCAGCTGGGAGCCTGTTGGATTGCTGGTGTGGGACCTCTCCTCATTGCAGCCAAAGCTGGTGGATTTTAATGCCCTTCCCCACGTTGGTTCAGCTCCTCCAAGGTTCCCACTGCCTCCCCAGAAAGGAAAAATAAGAAAAGCCAAAAACATTTCAAGGGGGGAAAAAGGCTGAGAGGAGGGAAGGGTTGTTATCCTCTTGCAAAGGTTTTGTACCTTCTCTGTGGTTTCTCAGGCACAGCTCCTCACAGCACTGACTCCTTCTTCTCAGCACAGACAACAAACTCCATCTCTCCCCTCTCGATCACCCAACCTGCTCTTTTATAATTCCCCTCTTAATTGGATCCAGCTGTGGCCTATTAAGAGCAGGCTTGTTCTTAATGCTTGATAATTAGCACAGCTGTAACTCCTTAGGGGCCAGATTACCTTCACCACTGTCTCTATTCTCCTACCTTTTATCTAACCACAGGGAAGGGAGAAAAACCTTCTGGCTTGAAGCTAGCTAAAAACCAATCCCACAAAAAAGCAATGCAGGGTCCCCAGTCCAGCCTGGACAGAGATTGAACCAAAATCAGGCAGGAGCCCAAAACTCCCCACCCCAGCCCCCAGGTCCATCTTAAATCTACAGCAGCCATTTTCTGTGTGTAAAGCAGACAATTAGGGAATAAAACATCATTACAAAAACACCCCAAGACAACGATGTGCAGAGCTCCTCACTCCCAGGGGTCCTGTCCCACCAAACTCAGGCTGGGCTGGTGTCCTGCAGCTGGTGACAGTCCTGCTGCGAGTCAGGGGCTGAGCCAGAGGCCTTCAGCAGCCACACACCACAATTTATATGAGGCTGAAGACCCTGTTACCACAGTCTCACAGATCTCCCTGCAGAGCTGGTTCTGGGTGGGGAGGTGTCTCCCAACCTCCCAGGGAAAGGCAGGCTGGCCCTTCATGAAGGGACAGGGCCTTTTAAGGTCTTCACCTGCCACAAAAATGTTCCCAAGCACAAAAAACTGAGCCCCCCTTTCACCAAGTCCCAGGTAAGGATTCCCACAAGTCCTCCTGCCCTGTGGGGAGCTCCCTTATCCCTCCCATGGCACCTGGGCCCAGGTTCTGGAGCAGGTTGCTGCCTCCCACACCAGCAACGTGACCAGGCTGGAGCTGCTTCTCGAGGCCATGCTGGAGGCTGGTGCCTCCCTCATCAGTGCCACCACCCTGGGCCAGTTTTTGCTGGTTTTGGCTTGAAAACACTTGGAACAGGTACAGATCCACTCCTGAAGGCAGAGGTGTTCCCTGGCACGGAGAGGCTGGGAGATGGGCTGTGGGAACTGTGAGAGCAGGAAATGGAACAACAGCAGTGCCCTAAAGTTCACTCTCTCCATTTCCTGCCTGGGGCAGGAAGGGGTCTGACTGCATCCACCTCTGCCTGCTCCTTTGGGAAGGAGATTTTGCCTGAATTACAGCCTGGCTGCTCTTCCCACAGCAGGAAAACACCTCTGTGCTGGTACTGAGCTGTGCGTATTTTATAAAATCCATCAGTCCCACGGCAATCCTGCAGCTCTGCAGTTCCTGGCATGGCCTCAGCATTGCAGCAGGAGTGCAAAGGTTGGTGGGGGACATGGCAGGAGGTGTTTGTGGCACCTCCCCTGCAGCACAGCAGGACCACGAGCACCAGGAGCTGTCACTGCTGCAACTGCCCAGTGCTCTGGCAGGTGTGTCCTGCTCACTCCATTTTGGACTCCACCAGCCTGAAGGACCAAAAAATGTATGAATCCCTCATTCCCACTGGAGTCCTTGCTTCTCCTCAGCCCTGAAAGGTTAAAATGAATAGAAATGAAAAGAAAGTGTTGGATTGTGCTGGGCCTTCTCTCACTGCACTGCAGCGCCCTGGGACTTTGGGAGTCCTGTGGGGAGGGTCCTGTGGCAGAAGGGCTCTCACCCAACCCCACAGCTGGCTTTGTGCCTGCTGTCTAGAGCTGTTTGCATCCCATAAAAAAGCCCATAAAAGAAGACGTTGTGGGTCTGTCCTGGGATGATCCCTGTCCCCTGCTCCAAGGAGCAGCTCTTGGTGCAGACTCTGTGAGAGCCTCTCCTGAGCAGGGCCACGCAGGGGGCTTTGGGTCAGACACAGCCCTGGGACCCCCAGCCTGGGCAGGCAGGGAGCTGGGATTCTGCCAAGCACCCCTGCCTCTTTCCTTGGGTTACTCACAGTCACTGCAAAGTCCTTGACTCAGAGTAAGCTCAGCAACAGCCAAAACATCCCTGTGTTGTCAACATTGTTCTTGTCCTGAATCCAAACCACAGCACTGGGCCAGCTACTGAGAAAAAAATTAACTTTATCCCAGTAAAACCAGGGCAGCAGCCACCCCTTACCCATATCACTGATGGTGCCAGGTTCCACACCTGCCAGACCCTGACACCTTTCCTGTGCTCTCACGGATGCCCTCACACACGGATCATTCCCTCATGGATGCACGACGCCTGTGAAAGCCCACTGAGCTCATTCTGACCATGGCATTGGGTTCCAGCTGTCTTTCAGGGCAGCAAAAGTTTGTTCCTTGTTAAAGCCAGTTCTTGCTGCATCACCACTGCACTCGTCCAGTTTCATCAAAGTTCATATTTTGTTAATTGATGATCAGAGGGGAGTCAGGTTCAGAACCCCAAATCCAGACAGTGCTGGGAGGTGCCTGGTGGCATGAGGAGCGTCAAGAAGCGATTATACACAGCATTATGTACCAGCTAACTTCATACAATTGAATTTATTGGCTGTTCTCACCCTAAATTAAATCACCTTGAGGCACACATCGCCCTTTCCCATCCTCCCGCTTCACCCACAAAGTGCACTCAGGTCCTTGAGTGGAAGGAATCCCACAATGGGTTTGGCTTTGCCTGAGGCAGGAATAACCCAGGTTGTTTTCTGCAGCATGTTCTTTATGAGCACTGCAGGAACTTCATCCCACTCTGCTGTGCCTGAAGGTTTGGGCTGGGCAGGGCCAGCCCCACAGGCAATCCCTGGTGCTGACTGAGGAGCAGCTGGCCTTTGTTAAATGCATACCCCAGTGTCTGAAGGCCCCATCACCCTCTCAGTGCCATCTTTACCAGTTTGATTTTCCCAGAGGCTGGTGAGTGACGGGGAAAAGTGAGCTGGTGGGTCATATCATAAGGAAAAGGCCTCTGTATGCCTTATTACAGAATCCAGGATCACTAGGGTTGGAAAAGACCTCCAAGACCATTGAGTCCAGTATGTGACCAATCCCCACTTTGCCAGCCAGACCAGAGCACTGAATGCCACATCAAACCATTTCTTGAATGTCTCCAGGGATGGGGACTCCCTCTCCAGAGCAACTCCTTTCAATAAATACCTCACCATCCTTTCCATGAAAAAATTCCTCCTGGTGTCCAACCTGAGCCTGCCCTGGCACAGCTTGAGGATGTCTCATCCTGTCCCTGTTCCCTGGGAGCAGAGCCCGACCCCCCAGCTGTCCCCTCCTGTCAGGAGCTGTGCAGAGCCACAAGGTCCCTCCTGAGCCTCCTTCTCTCCAGGCTGAGCCCCTTTCCCAGCTCCCTCAGCTGCTCCTGGCGCTGCAGCTCCTTCCCCAGCTCTGTTCCCTTCTCTGGACACGCTCCAGCCCCTCAATGTCCTGTTTGGGGCCCAGAGCTCCCCCCAGGGCTGGAGGTGCTCCAGCAGTGCCAGCACAGGCACTGCCCTGGGCTGTGGCCACTCTGGTTTTGCTACAAGCCAGCTGCTGTCGGCCTTTTGGCCACCTGGGATCCCTCTGTGGTTCGAGAACACTGCATTTAGCCTCTCCTGCTCTGCACTAGGATGCCCTGCTCCCTGGAAATCGTCTGGATACAGTGCCAAGCTCTGGAAACTCCCTTCCTCGGGCTGTCCCAGCTGCTGTCCTGGCTGGATTTACCTCGGTCAGGGCAGGGTTGGATGCTCATACCAGGATGTGAAGAGCTTTCCCTGGAGGAGCATGGGGAGGCAATGGAATTTGATGTTTTGATTCCTGGTGGCAGCCTCCTTCCCTTCCTGCTTCACTTTCTGCTTCCTTCCCTCCCTTCCTCACTGCCTGGCTTGTTGTCTCCTCTGGAAGAGAGGTCCCCAAGCACCTCAGAGGAGGGAACAACCCAACCTGGGGCCTGATGTCTTTGCAAGAGCTCAGGAGGAGTGTGTCCTCTGTTAGCGAGCACTGTCCCAAGCCTGGGACAGCAATGACACCAAGTGGTGGCAGTGGATTTCACTGACATCCCTCTGAGCCAGCTCCTGCTCTGAGTCACACAGCCAAAGACACAAATGCCAGCTGTGAAGGTGATTTATGTCTATTTATGTCCCCTTACATTCTTTTCCTACCCCTGGGGCCATGCCACAGCCTCAGGTTGTGGGGGAAGCCCGGGAACAGCAAAGGTCACAGAGCCCATGAGCTCTCAGGGCTTCCAAGAAAACATGTTCCAGGTCTGAACACCCCAGGAAAGTCGTCCCAGTGACCCTGAGGTTGCATCTCTGCTTGCAGTGTGCACAAACAGCTGTGAGCAAGGACTTGAGCCCCAGCAGCAGCATGGAGAGTTAGCCTCAAACCAGAGGAGCAAGGGAAACAAATCAGAGCTGGGAAAAAACCCAGAGTGAAGAATTTACTCATTTCCTAAGCTTGGGCACAAAGCTTTGGTCCTGGAACTTTCCTAAGGACATGAGCTGGTGAGTGATAGGACATTGTGCTGAGCCTGTGCATGCTGTGGGCCAGCAGGTAAATGTCAGAAAGGCGGATGACAGGGCAGAGCCAGCAAATTGCCAAAACATGATGAGCTTCCTCAAAAGCTTTCCTGATCCTCTCAGTTTGTAATCTAAACTCAAGAGGGAATAGTGATTTAGGGCTTGAGTAGTTGTTTGCCTGTGAGGGATAAATAGAAACTTTGAAGCAGCTGAGCAGTGGAGCCAGCCTTCCTTCATACACGGAGGTTTTCCAGCCCTGAGTAACCCAGTCTGGGCTCAGGGCTCATGCTGCTTTGGGCAGGTGGCTGAACTAAGATCTGCTGAGATTTCCCCAGCCTGAGTCCCCCTGTGCTCACAGGGTGGTGTCCAAGGCAGGTACAGGCACTCAGGGCTCGGGGCCAGCTCAGAGAGGATGCAGAGAGTGGAACACACACTCCTGGAATGATCACTGCCATGCTGGGCACTGCCTGTGCAAGCCTCACCCTTGGAAGAGCAGGTGTGTCCCTCCTGCTTCAGCTGCTGTCCCCACAAGGGCACTGAGTGTCACCTGCAGGGACAGCAGGAGCAGGAGAGGTGCTGGAGGTGAGCCTGGCAAAGGGGAGGGAGGTGCTTTCCCAGGTGTGGAAATGCTTGGGAGTGGGGAGGTTGTTTTTTCCCAAAACCTGAATCAAATACTTAAATTAATTGATGATAAATTAGCTTATATTCCCCAAGGAAGCCAGTTCTGCCCATGGCAGCAGTTAACAAGTGACCTCACCCTTCTTTATCTCAACCCAGAGAGGAGTGATGGGGGGCTGGGGATGGACAGACAGACAGACAGCTGGAGAGGTTCTGGCTGGGTCAGAGGGAGAATGAGGATCTCACCTGCGTGCCTCATGGCCAGGAACCTGCTCCCCCTCCAGTGAGCTTGTCAGGGTGGTCCCATGACACATCCAGGCAGGAACCCCATTACTGTGAGGGCTGTCAGTCCCTCACACAGCTGCCTGAGGGGCATCTGGCTTCCTCCAGATGTCAAACACAATCCACAGTGTCATTATTTTTCTTGCCAATAATTAGTTTTAAGTCAAAGCTTTACTCCAGCTAATGAAAAGGTGAGCTGGGGGTCACCCACATCCCAGAACACAGCAGCAAGTCTTGGCAAAAAAGTAGATTTTAGAGGAAGGATTGCTGCATGAATGGCTGCAGGACAGTGGAAAACCCTCTCGAGCAAAGCTGGTGGGCAGGAGACCATGAAGAACCCACAAAGGGAATAGCTGCAGGGGTGCTGCAGGTGGGCTGTTCACCAGCAGCATGTGGCACCTGGCAGGCTCAAGGGGCTGCTCTTCCCAGAGGCTGGGGCCAAGCAGCTGCTCCAGGGAGGAACAGGAGGCTCCACAGGATCTGAACTGTCCTTGGAAGAACAGGGAGCATGGTGGGAAGGTCTCCTACCATCCTTTGATCCCTCTAATAGTTATCAGCATCTTCAGATGCTGGATCACCCCTTGGCTTGGTGTGAGGTGGCTCTGAGTTCCTGTTCTTAGGCAAAGGGCTCTCCCACTGTGGGATCAAAGAATCAGGCTGAATTTATCACCAGAATTGTGGGTTATGGTTTCATTTATGGCATCACTCTGGGCTCTGCTGCCAGGCTTTGTTCTTCCTGGGACATCTCCAGGGCCATGGAGATGCTCTGAGGAAAGGCTGACATGATAGCAACTGCTCACCTGGAGAAGAGAAGGATCAGGAGAGACCTCAGAGCCCCTGCCAGTGCCTAAAGGGACTCCAGGAGAGCTGGAGAGGGACTGGGGACAAGGGCCTGGAGTGACAAGACAAGGGAAATGGTTTCCCAGAGCCAGAGGGCAGGGTTAGATGGGATATTGGGAAGGAATTCCTCCCTGAGAGGGTGGTGAGGCTCTGGCACGAGGTGCCCAGAGAAGCTGTGGCTGGCCCATCCCTGGAAATGCCCAAGGCCAGGCTGAACAGGGCTTAGAGCAACCTGGGATAGCAGAAGGTGTCCCTGCCCCTGGAATGTGGCCACAAGGTCTGCCTTGTAACCCAGCCCATTCTGTGACCCCACAAGTGGCTGGCAGCCATAGGATGCCTCTGTGAGCTGCACTTTGAGAAGGTATAAACCCAGAGTCTGCTCATGGGACTGTTCCATCAGCCACTTCAGCCAGGCCCCAGCTCCCTTCTCCTGCCATCCTGCACAGCCAAGGGCCCAGGGCTGCACCTCTGCCCCTGTGAGTGTCTGACTGCATGAGGTGAGGGAGCACTGAGCCATCACCACAGAGCAGCCTCATAACCAGACTGAGTGCTTGGTGCCCAGGGAGCCTGTAGCTAACCTTGAGCTGCCACAAGGCCAGGACTCTGAGCCAGAATCCCACCACTGCCAGGACAAGATTTTGCTGGGAACACTCCCAGCAAAGAGGGTCACAAATGCTCCAGTATGAGTGGTGTGATCAGCTCACCCAGGTGTGCTGATTTATCATGTCAGTGAGCAGAGGCTGCAGGGGCTGAACCCAACCCCTCTGAGCTGTTGAGAGCTTCCCTTCAGCCTGCCCCAAGGTGCACCCACTCCCCTTCACAAGCCCTGGGGGTCTGCCTCCCTACCCCCCACAGAAGAGTCTGTGCAAAGAACCAGTTTTATTCACACAGGCACATCAGATGTCAAGGAAACACAAAACATACAGGAACTATACAGGGAGGCTCCACCTTCACACACACCATCACTATTAACAATATTTCAGAAATAAATAAAAGTGATGTTGCTGTAGAAACCCACAAGGACGATGCTCTCCTCTGTTCACCAGGCACAGCTGACCTTGCAGACCTCATCCTCCCCATCTCTTCAGTTTGAGAAGTACTTCTCCAGCACCTTTGTTAAAAGCCCTGTCTCCTACAAAACAAGACACAACAGTGAGACATGGGGCCGTGCACACAACCACCACCATCACCACCCATGCTGGTACCGTGGGGCAGATCAGACAAACATCCCATGCTGGAGCACCCTGGCACTGCAGGGGTGGCTTGGCATGGCACAAGAGAAGGACAGAGCCAGAAGCTTCCATCTGGGCTCCAACAGCTGAACCACAATCAGATGTCTGAGGGAAACTTCATCCCAGTGAGGCAGTAGCCACTGGGTTGAGCTTCAGGGGAGAGCCTCATTCAGCAGAAGGCAAAAAGAGACAGAAAACACAGCAGGGAAGAGTCACAGAGGGTTTGTAGGATTGGCACTGACCACAGGTCCCAGAACTACACAGGGCAGCAGCTATCCTCAGCAGAAGGGCTCTCCCCAAACCCTGGAGCTGTTCCCTTCCACACTCGTGGTCTCTGCATCCTGGGGAGTCAATGCCACACACCCAAGGAGATGCCAAAGGATGGGAAGGATCCTCCTCTGCCAGCCCAGTCTTTGTCACACAGAGCAACGTGGCAGCACTGTGAAGCCCCAGCACGCTGAGAGCCAAACCCTGTCTGCCACACGTGGCTTGAGAAGGAAGCAACAGATCCTGAGCAGGGCATGGAACAGGAGCTTCACAGGGCAGAGCAGTGAGAAAGGCTGTGAGGAAGGTGGGAACACGGCACACAGATGAGTTCAGGCTGGGTGCTGACACCTGGGGTCCAACAACAGTCATGCTGAGGGGGGGAAAGATGTCAGGGTGGCAGGAATTTGGACTGGCACTGTGACAACCACAAGAGCAAGAAACAATAAGGTCACACAGAACAGCATAATGTGGACAGCACTCAGAGGCAATGGGGAGAAGCAGTTCTGTAATACCCACAACAGTACAGACGTGAGGATGCCCTGGGGATGGGTGGGAGAAGGGAGCAGGAGGGGCAGGAGTTGGGGAAGTGAAGTGCTCAGAGGTGCCCAAGAAGCAAAACCAGAAACAGCACCCAGCAAGGTGACCAAGGGGAGCAGAACACTGACAGGGAGAGGCTTCAGGCTTTGGGAAGAGAAAGTGAGGGGCAGGAGCCAGCTGCACATCAAGCAGCTCAGCTGTGATGCCATGTGTGGGCACACCAGCCCAGCTTGCCCTAGAGAGGCACCAAGGTGGGCACTGGCCAGGACCTGCATGGCCACAGACAAATCACCTCCAGCAGCAGGGCTTTGGCACCAGTGCCACCCTGTACCCACCCTGAGCTCTGGGAATGAGCACTGGCAGGGCTCTGGCACCCAGCTGGAGCCTGGGGCACAGCACAGCCCCTGTGCACTTTGCACAGGCACATCTGCAACGTGAGCAGAGAGGAGCAGCCCTCCCATGCAGGGGGGAGCCCCAGGGAGCAGCTCTACCAAATCCACACCACACCACAAGGCAGGGCAGCACATCTGCCAGCTCTCCCATCTTCCCAACAAGTGCCCTCCTGCTCAAAGGTTCCTTGTGGGGGATGAGGAAGGGTCCAGAACCTCCACAGCCCTCATCTCCCCTCCAGCTGCATCTGAAGTGCCAACACTGCAGCAGCCCAGCACAGCACACTGCACAGGGAGTGGATGGGCTGGTGCCTTCAACATGCCCAGCTGTATCTTCACTGGGGGAAGCCCTCTGGGAACAGCTCTCTGGAATGCACCAGTTTACCTCAATCTGCTGGCAGTGAGTCCAAAAGGGGCTTGAGCAACCAGTGGCTCCCAGTCCTGCCAACTCTGCTCCACCTGTGCCAGAGAGGACAGAGCCCTGCCTAACCCTGCACAGCAGAAACAGCCTCACCTGCATGCAGTGCTGCTGGAGAGCTCCTCAGGCATCTGCCTCAGTGGGACAGCACAGGTGGGACTGACCTAAGAGGATTTCATCCTTTTTAGACTCCCAGTTACTTCCTGCAGTGACTGGAAAGGGTGAGACACCAGGGAGGTGTGCAGGAGGCAACAGACAAGCAGACCACACAGACTAATTCCATTTATGGATGCAGAAATTCCATCTCTGGACTGAGCAATTCGATCTGTGCATCCTGCCTGAGGATCTGTGCCCGTGCATTGCTCCCAGGGGCAGGTTTTACACCAGGAGCTGAGCGAGCTCCGAGGTAAAAGCCACAGTGAGGGTCTGCTGATATACAGTGGCAGCAGCGGAGCTCCTGCCCTCTCCCTGCTCCCCAAAACCTGCTCTGCAGCAGCATGACCAATGCACATGTACTCCCTGCAAGGCTCTGTGCCCTCAGCATCGAGGGATCCCAGCCACAGTGACACAGAGCACTTTGCTTGACAGATGCCTTTCCCTTCACATACTGTGTCCCCTCTTGGTCTCCTGCTGTGGAGATAAGAGGGAGAAGGGATTTCCCTGTCCTTGGAATGGGGGACACCATCCTCTCCTGCATCTGGCTGAGGAAGCTTATTAACACCCCCTGGACACCACTGCTGTCACAGCTCCATTGCAGAGTTACTTGCTCATCCTCACACCCTTCCCAAGCACCTGGGACTACTTGTCACTGCCCAGCTAGACACAAGCCTCAGGACACTTCTCCTCTCTCCCTTTATGGGTGGTCTTAGGAAGTGGCTTAAGGAGGGCTAAAAAGAGGGTAAAGAGGGGAGTGCACCTCCAGCAGCTGTGCAGGTGCTCCCCTCTCCAGCAGAGCTCCTCCACTTTTCTGCTCTGAGCATCTCCCTCTAGCTAAGTAAATGTTCACCTGGCCAGTGAGGTCGTATTTCCCCTGGTTCTCATCCAGTAGCCTTTCTTGCAAGAGGATTTTCAGGAGCTCCCGGGTCAGCAGTTCCATCATGTCCTCCAGCAGGGCTCGGAGAGAGGGACCGAAGACCACGGGCACCGCAGGCTCCTCGGCAGCCTCCAGGTGTTGGGAGCCTGTGACGCTCTTCTTCCCCATGAAGTGACCTGCAACAGCACACGCGGGGTGTCTGGGGGACACAGGGCTCCAGCTGAGCTGGCACCGGCCACCCTGCACCTAATGCCCAAACCAGCCGAGTTAAGAGAAACCCAGAAACGCCAGCTCCTCGCTCCACGTGGGATTTTTGGGAAACTTCCCTCTCTGTTCCCGCTGACGAGATCTCTGCGGTTACAGAGATGCCACCGGGGATGTGAACCTCGCACCCAGGGATGCCAGACTGCTCAGCCTGTGGGGGATGCCGGACGGGCTGCCCAGGGATGCAGGTGGAGGTGACATCGCGGCAGTGCCAGCATGCCCGTCCCCGCTGGGCTGGCACAGGCAGCCGCAGGACAGCGCGGGTGTCACCGCGCCCGCACCGGGGTCCCTGTGCCCTCGCCCGGTACCTGTGGCCCAGAGGTTGCCGCGGGGGTTGACCTTGATCTTGGCGGCCTGGCTGCGGTGCTCGGCGAAGTCCAGGTGCACGGCGGGTCCCAGCGCGGCTCCGCAGAGCAGCAGCAGCACGCAGCGCAGCGCCATCGCCGCCGCGGGGCCCGCGCCCGCCGCCGCCCGCTTAAAGCCGCGGGGCGGGACCGCCACAGAGCCCGGCCCCGCCACAGAGCCCGGCCCCGCCACAGAGCCCCGCCACACAGCCCGGCCCCGCCACACGGCCCCGCCACAGAGCCCGGCCCCGCCACAGAGCCCGGCCCCGCCACACGGCCCCGCCACAGAGCCCGGCCCCGCCACACAGCCCGGCCCCGCCACACGGCCCCGACACAGAGCTCGGCCCCGCCACAGAGCCCGGCCCCGCCACACGGCCCGGCCCCGCCACACGGCCCCGACACAGAGCTCGGCCCCGCCACAGAGCCCGGCCCCGCCACACAGCCCGGCCCCGCCACACGGCCCCGACACAGAGCTCGGCCCCGCCACAGAGCCCGGCCCCGCCACACGGCCCGGCCCCTCCACACGGCCCGGCCCCTCCACACGGCCCTGCCCCGCCACAGAGCCCCGCCACAGAGCCCGGCCCCGCCACACGGCCCCGCCACACAACCCCGCCCGGCCACACGGCCCGGCCCCGTCACACAGCCCCGCCACAGAGCCCGGCCCGCTACACGCCCCGGCCCCTCCACACGCCCCGGCCCCGGCCCGGCCGACACGCTCCGAGCCTGCCCGTGCCTGTCCTGTGCCGTCCCAGCGCCCCGGCGGAGCGGCAGACGTGGCAGAGGCAGCGCTGAGGTGGCCAGTGACGGACTCACCGCTGAGTCCGATCGCCATGCCCAGATCTCTCCATGTCCGTGCTTCCACCTTCTCCACGCTGCCTTTTTGCACTGGAGCTCAGCCAGGAGATCGTTCCCAGTTTAGCTCAAAGCCATCTCCCAGTACATGTGCCCGATTATCGGGATGGGTAATGGGGATCCCGTCCTCCGGGACCTGCCAGCTCTGCCCAGCTCCTTCACTTCCCAGAGCAGCCTCCCAGAGGATCCCACACACTGCAGAGCATGAGCCGGAGCCTGTGTACCACTTCTCACCTTTCCCACTCCCTCTGAGATTTTGCAGACCGCTATTTTCTGATTACTGCACCCAAACCTTCCATGGACAATCATGTTCCCCGTGAGCTCCCCCTTTTCCATTAAAGGGATGGAGCTGTGCCCAGCCATGCCAGGGACACAGACAGTGGGACCTGGGGCATGGACTGTGTGCCCAGGGCTCAAATGAAGTGAATTCCAGGTGAAACTGGAAGCGTTTGATCAGAGGGCTCCAAGGCGCAGGTTGTGCTCTATTTCTTCTTGTCCTTGCCTGCAGCCAGCAGGGATTCCTCCAGGTTCCATATCTACACAGGGATACTCTCAGGGTGTGGGCCACAGTAGGCTGGGGTGAGTCTGGTGGGGGTACCCAGGGTCAGACAATCCTGGCAGGTCCATGGTGAGGAGGAGGGCCTGGGGCCAGGTTAAGCCAGTCAGGCACTGCTGAGCTCCCACAGCACGGATCAATGACAGACTGCAGGGTTCAGGTGGTTCCTGGGTCCGTGTGGATGAGAGAAGTCCATACCAGGTGCAGCCCATCAGTGTTCTAAAGGCCCTGACAGCTTCTGTGGATTTACAGTTCTGTAACTTTGCAAGGAGGTGCTGGTGGGTGGGGATGAGATGACCCAGTTCTCCTGGGAAATGGCAGAGGGAATTCATTCACAGTGCCATTCCAGCACGTGCTGCTGTTCAGGAGAGCAGGGCTGGAGGTGACACATTCCCCTTCAGCAGCAGGGGATCAGAGTTCCAACTGCAAACTCAGCTCTAGGCTTACAGGAAAGGAAGAAAGAAAAAACCCAAAGTGTTCCTGTGTTACCAGACATCCTCCCAAGGTGTGTGAGTGTCCCCTTGGGTGGTCAGATCAGCAAGGGCTCCCTCACTGTTTCAGAGATGTGCCACAGCGATGGACATGGCCCTCTCAGGTGTGACACCTCTGCCAGCCTTGTCCAGGTGTGCTGGAGCTCCTGGACTCCAGAGCGGGATTTCACTCCGCTCTCTCACCGTGCTCCTTCCCTGTGTTCAGCAGAAGGGCTGAGCAGGCAGAGCTCAGCCCACTCGAGGAGGTGACCCCAGGGGGCCATAGTGCAGTGCTCCCCCCAGATGTGGCACTCGCAGCACCCCAGCTCTCACATCCACATCACAGCAGCCTCGTGTCCCCGCTGAGGCAGCAGAGACAGGAGACCTGAGGCCCCTGGTCCCAGTGGTGCTGGTGGCTGGGACAACTGCTTGGGCTCTGCTGTCCCCTCCCAGTGCTGCACCTGGACAGACAGAAACACCCCTGTCCCTCCTCCATTTCCTCTCTCAGCCTGTGTCCCTCCCGCAGTGTCCTGCCCTGCCATTGCACTGACAAAACACAGCTTGAAATGGATGGACGTCATCCCGAGCCTTTTCTTCTAAAGTTTTACATTCACTCATGGAGAAGGTGGGGGCTGTAGGAAGGCAGGAGGAGGATGAGGATGGGAGGTCCAGAGAAGGAGCTGAATGTGAAGGAAGATCCTGGTGCTGCCCAGCACTGGCACAGCTGAGTCTGGCTCCTCCTTACCCTGGGGAAGGGGTGTTTTTGGGAAAGCTGAGCAGCAATCCTCCACTGTGGAGAACAGCAAGCTGAAGGGTTACCTGTAGGATTAGGGAGGATGAAGGCAGGGATAAAGTGATCCCAATTACAGAGGCAGATGAAAGAGCCCTGGGCAATTATGGCACCAACTGAAGCGTGGCAGGGTTAAGTCCCATTCCTTCAGTGCTCCTACAGGCAGCCCCAGGGACAAGGGATGAGCAGTGGGAAGCTGCAGGGTTTCAAACAGGATGAAGGCTTGTGCACTGCTCTAATTAGATGCACAACAAAATGCACCCAGATGTTCCTTCTTTTTCAGCTGGTGGTGTCTCAGCCACGGTGGGAGCAGAGGAACAGGTATTTTCCATCCCAGTGGCACTGCTAAGGGAGCTTGGGAAAGGCTGGGAAAAGGAAATCAGGGAGCTCCTGCCCTTTTGCAGTGCCACTGTAAACCCTCAAAACCTGAGGGGATGTCAGATTAATTGCTGAGTACCAAGGCTTGACCTCATGATGTGTGTGGGGGAGATATGAGCTCATAACCTGATTTCAAGTCTGGAAAGAGCACCAGAACAGCTCCTCAGAGATGTGTTGGAGGCTGCAAGTGGGAGCACAGTTCAGGGCAGCCAGTGGGGCTTTATTGGAAAACAGCTGGTAAAAAGGTGCTCACTCACTGAGCAGCAGCAGCAGCAGTGCTGTGATCCAGGCAGGAGCAGCAATTCCTTCCTCCACAGCAACCTTGGTAAATACCAGCCCCAGACACCAACAGAGAGACCTGATTTTTTTTTCTGGATTTTCCAGCCTTCACAAAGAAGTTGCTCCTAATTTTAGGGAAAATAACTGGCACCCAGGACCTGAGCTCCAGAACCTGGTCACCAGTCTGGTGGGGTTTGTGGTAGATTTTCTGCCTCTCCCTTTGTCCCACTTTGGTGGGTCTGAGCAAGACACCCAGTCTGGAGCCTACTGGGACCTCCAGCATTCCAGGCAGGAATTGACACTGCAGTGCTTCTCTGCCACTCTCTGAGCTCTCTCCAGCTCAGCAGAGATTCACATCCCACCACCTACCATCCTCCAAGGGAATCTTCCCACCTTATATATTAAAAAAATCCGTAGAAATTCTACTTTATAGATCAGTTTTGCTGGCAGAGGTCAGCACACCGACTTTCCCAGGTGATGCAGGAGATGGGGCTGCTGGCAGCCCCAGAAGTGACTCTGGAAAATGGCAGCTGCCAATGGTTATATCCTCGAGGCAGAGGAGGGTCTGCACAGAGCTCCCCTCCCCTCTCTGGAGGATTTACCCTCCGGGGCTGGGTGAGAGCAGCCCTGCACAGCCCCACACCCTCCAGGAATGTCCATTTCCACCCAAACCACCTCAAAGCTCCGGGAATCCTCAGCATCCCCAGATGCCTGCAGCCAGAGGGAGCAGGGGTTGTTTTGTTCTGTTTCCCCCAGCAATTGACACACACAGTTTGCTCTGGATGGCCGCTGACCACAGAATTGACATTTTCACAGCACAATCTGTAACAACCCCGATGTTTCAGATGACAACATTTAACTTGGAACCCGTTGTTTCATAAATAGAGTTAAAATTGGTTTTTCTCCCTGTGCACCATTTTATATTTATGTACATTTAAACTTCATCTCCTTTATTACCCAGTCTCTTCCCTCTTCCCTTCTCCCTTTTGTTCTTTACCTTTCAGCAAACAATCTCTCCTGTAAGGATCTCACCACCTGTTCTAGGGCTGCTTCCTTCCTTCAGGAGCCTTTGCTGAGGGACCTTGCCAAATACATTTGGGAAATACAGGTGGATGATCCCTGTGCGTTCACCTTGCCCATAAGCCTCCAAATTCCTTCCACAAGTTCCAAGTCTACTCTCTTAGGGTGTTCTGTTCCTTATCAAACTCCTGTCCAAGTAGGGATAAGATGAGCAATAACAGACCTGTGAAACAGGCACTGGGAGCAAATCCTCTAAATGCACCTAAAGCTAAAGCAGGATTTCACCAGGAAAAGAAAGGAAACCACAACTAGGCAAAATAAATGGCTGTAAAAACTGCACAGCCAAAAGGGCCTCACTAACAAATGTAACAGACCAACCTGAAAATACCCTGGTTCAAGGGCTTTAAAGCAAGGCCCATTTTGTTTTTTCTTTGCTTTGCATCCAGGTCTGGAGTCCTCAGCACAAGAAAGACACAGACCAGTTGGAGCAAGTCCAGAGGAGACCACAGAGATGCTCTGAGGGCTGGAGCCCCTCTGCTCTGGAGCCAGGCTGGGAGAGCTGAGGTGTTCCCCTGGAGAAGAGAAGGGTCCAAGGAGACCTCAGAGCCCCTGCCAGGGCCTGAACAGGCTCCAGGAGAGCTGGAGAGGGACTGGGGCAAGGGCCTGGAGTGACAAGACAAGGGGAAATATCTTCCCACTGCCAGAGGACAGGGTTAGATGGGATACTGGGAAGGAATTCTTCCCTGTGAGGGTGTGAGGCCCTGACACAGGGTGCCCAGAGCAGCTGCAGCTGCCCCATCCCAGGAAACATCCAAGGCCAGGTTGGACATGGCTTGGACCAACCTGGGATAGTGGAAGGTGTCCCTGCCCACAGCAGGAGGTGGGACTGCCTGGGCTTTAGGGTCCCTTCCAGCCCAAATCATTCTGAGATTCCATGTTTTAGTTCCTTTGGCACTGACTCTACCCTGAGAGAGGTGGCCAGGCTGGCAAGGGAGACACTCCATGCTGTGGAGCTGAGGCTTCCCAGGCCCTGCAAATATCCACCTGGGCAGGCAAATAATGTGTTCAAACTGATGGCTCTAATAAAAAACAAATACAAAGAGCAAAGGCCTCGAATGTCCCTATTTGTCTCCTTCACAGAGCTCCTGTGCCAATAAAACTCTTAGTAGCAGTTAGGTTGCTTCAGCCTTTTCTTCACCATTTTCCAAAGCCAGGTCCTGCCTCGTGCCTGAGGGTCTATTTTGATGCATTTTTCTCTTGTTTACAAAGATTAAATCCCTCTGTTACATCCATTCGTCCACAGGCAATAGCTGTTGTTTATAAAAGATAAAATTTGAAATCTTGCACATCTTGTTTTCAACTCATTTTCAATTTTCATTTAAGCTGTAAATGAGCTGTGGTTTTCCCCGAGGTCTCCCTTTCACTCCACACTGCTGGACAAATACAAATAACTGCTCTGCAAGAAGACTTAGAGAAGAAAATAGTGTTTTCTTCCAGGCAAACCCAGGCCCAGCTCAGAAGTGTCCCAGCCAGAATTATACAGCAGAAATCTGACATGCCAGTTTGAGTGAATCAAGGCTCAGAGAAGTTCATTTCCTCCACGTCATTTTTCCTTCAGGACTGTTTCTATGGGGAAAGGGGAGGTTGGAAAACAAAGGTGACACCAAGATATTGAGCAGAGAGAGATTTGGGAAGGGTTTTTCAGTTGTTAAACAGAAGGAGCATAAATGGTCAAAAGGTGAGGAGCTGGACAGAAGGAGCAAGAACTGAGAGCATCTGCTCCATCCTGGATCACAAAGGTTGAATTTCTAGTCCATCCCTATTTAGACTGCTCTCTGTGAAGATGTTCATTTCCCCTGAGGTTTAGGGAACGCTGCTGGATCAGGCATTCACAGGACTGCTGGAACTGAACAAGTGTATGGATTTCCCCATGAGCTGGAGTAGGTTTGACACACAATGTGCTCAAGCAGCAGGCCAGCACACAGAGGCAGGTCCTGCCCCAAGGGGAAGCAGGACTGTGTGTGATGGAGCTGGTGGGTTTTCACAGAAACTGAGGGATAAGCAAATGTGAAGGACTCTCAGAGCTGGGCAGACAGGAACCCACAGCAAAGCCACCCAATTAGGGCAAAATAGAGCCACCAAGGTGGATTTCTCAGGAAAGCCCCTGTGTCCTATATGAATCCAACATTCTTGGGCTGGTGGATCCACTCTGGCAGAGACCTGTGGTTCCTGACAGGTGAGAATCTGGGTGCAGATGACAAAGAGAACAAAGTGTTAGGAGGCTGGGGAGAGCTAAAAGGGGCAGGAGGCTGTTCAGCTGGCTGAAAGCACAGTGTGGGTGCTGCTTCTCTTCTCCCAGAGATGAGAGAGTCACGTCAGTCACCCACCACACATCAACTCCCACCCTGAGCTGCTGACACTGTGGGAATGGCACAGGCTGGGCCCTTCTGGCATCACCCCAGTGCACCTTCCTGGGGGATGGAACCAGGACATTCCTCATCTGATTCAGCCACTGAGTCACTGGCACTGTGGGGTCACACAAGCAGCTGCTTCGCACTGCCCTTGCTCTGGCACAGGGGCCATCCCCAAGGCATGTGCTCTAAGCACCCTTCTCTTCCTTCTCTGTCTCTTCTTCTCCTGGCCAACTTTTGGGCTGCCCTGGGAGCTGCACACTTTGTTTTGTGCATTTCTCCAGCAAAGAGTGGTTCTCAAGCATGGAACAGGTTTCATCATGAAAATGCTCTTTGGAAAAAACCACAGTTGAACTGTTCTGATTTTAAGGGCAGGAAAATCACCATGAAATTACCCAATCTCATTAAAGACAGTGGGGAACTGACCATCTGACAAAACCTGAGCCCTGTGAACCCCTGCAAAGCAATAAGCAGCAACAGATCTGGATGAAGCACCGTGATGCTCACTGCTGTTCAACCAACAACCGTGCACTAAAGGATCATAAATACACAGAACAGCCTCTGTCTCACAGAGCTCCAGCTTGCAGCACATCACCCCTCACGGCTCACTTCCCAACCATCACGCTCTTGCTTATGCATTTAGCTTTGATACAAAAAGCAAAAATCACCCACTAGAATTCCAGCAGCCCTCAGACACAGCCCAGCATGGCTTTGCTTCATGGAACAGCTCCTGCCCGTGAAGGAATCTGTGCCTGAACTGCGGATGTGACTGAACTGTAATTAAGCACTGGAATTGCTCACAGAAAACCTGCCCTGTTTGGCTGTAACCAACCACAACAGACACAGGAGCAATGAGCCCTGGCAGACTTTTTCCTTCATTTTTTTCTCTTTTATAAACCAGACCTTTCAACACCCACGTACTTTACAAGCAAATCCCATTCCTGTGGTGACATGAAGATCTCCATCCATTTCCAGAGCCTCCAGTGCCACTGGCTTTGCTGGAGCTGCCCAGACAGTTTCACCTTCAAAAAAAAAGTACCATAAAACTGACATAAAACATAAACACATCAAGTTCTATCACCAACCACTCTGGCTCTGTGGGAGCTCAGCAGTGCTCCCAAACACCTCAGCATCAGCACCCAGCCAGCCAGACATCCTGCTCACTCCGTGGCTTTTCTGCTCAGCAAAGCAGAATAAATCTGGTGGGGATGGAGCCAGCAACAGCTCTGTGTCACCCTGCCCCCATATCCCCAGTTTCCAGCCTGTGCAGGCTCATCCCCAGCACTCCCTCATCCCACTGTGGCAGGAAAGGTGCTGCTGGAAGGCAGGAGGCGATGTGGGAGCTGGCATAGGAGGTGGCACCAGGAGGTGGTGGGTGCCAGAGCTGTGATGGGCTTGACTGCCAAATTATTCTTTGCCTAATTGGAGTCAAGTCCCCATTTCACAACTGCAGGAAACAGAACCACATTCCCAGCTGCACAGAGCTGAAAACAGGCAGAACAGGGCCTGCAGAGATGAATTCCCAAGTGCCACATGGCAGCCCCTGGTTTAGGGCAATTGTTCCTGTTCTTCAAGTGCCTGCAGACCCTGGAGAGAAGCCCCTGAAGCTGGGCTGCACCAGGGGCTCCCATCACCCCTCACGCCACCCACCCTGTATTTTTAAAGCCCTTCTTGTTCAATTCCTTCACACAGCACCAGGTGAGAGCAGAGCACACCCTCCTGCAAGAGCTCCCTGGGCCCTGTGTCCCCCAGCCCAGGGACTCCTGACAGCAGCTGCCACCCTCAGGCCACATCAGCCTCCTGAAGAACTGTAGGCTTAGCACTTTGAGAGCTAAACCTCGCTCCATAATCCTCTGTGTTTCAGCCTTTTTTTTTTTTTGGGTTAAATTAACTCAGTGACAGGAACACAACTGCTTTCACACGCTCAGAATTTTGGAGGTCTGAAAGGGAGAGGATGTGGAGAGCAGCAGTAGCAGCACTCCCAGCAAGTGTTTTTGGGGAGGTGTTGGTTAGCAGCTTCCAGACAAGCTCAACTCAGCCCTTTGTGTGTAAAACTCATTTATGCACAAAAGCTGTTGAGGCTCAAGGCAAAGCAGGGACAGACTCAGGCTCCACGTGAGCTGCAAAGGCAGAAATGCCTCAGGAAGGTGCTCTATAGTGAGAGCAGCTCTCAGAGATTCTCTGCTCTCCCACTGCTGCCTGGGTTTGCCTTTTGACAGAACATCCCATCCTTAACTCAAGAATTAAAGAGAAGCTTTATCCACATTTTCCTCCCAAGGGCTCTAACACTGGGGGCAAGAGATACAGATTTTATTGCCATTTTTATTATGAAGCTTTGATTACTCAGAGCTGCAGGCTGAAGGCTCAGTGCTGGGGGTTGGACCTGTTTGTGGACTCTTTGCAGTGCCCTACAGGTGATGTTTGCTTTATCCTACATAGGGAACAAAGCACCTGGTAACATCAAAACCAGCAAAATGGTACAATTCACCTCCAGAGATGGGAGAGGCCTGACAAACCCAATGAGAGACATATGCAAGAAACTGCAAACAGCCATAAACACCCTGTTGGGTTTTGTCCTTGCTTTCCTGACTGCTTTTGCTTTATACAAGCTGTGTGTGGCTGCAGTGACCATCTGCAATGACTCCTGTTGCTCTGGAATCCTGGAGCAGTCACGGAGAAGAGCTGATAAACTGCAGCATCACTGCCCTGCACCTCCTCCCTGGGCTCTTTCTGACAACACCTCCACCAGCAGGATCACAAGCCTGAATGAGAAGCTCAGAAAAAAACAGTGGTGACAAGTGGGTTTTTTATTTCAGACCCCAGGGCAGTCTGTAGCTTTCAGGTGAGCTGTGAGATGTGGCCAGCTCACAGGACACCTGAAACCCTTTTGCAAAACCAAGCAATTTTTATTATTGCATCCTGCTAAATCATCAAGAGCTGTGGGTATTTCCCATCTCAATCTTTCTGTTACCTAATGCCACAATGCACAAAGTAATCCTTTGCCATCTTCTTCCCCACTTTGCAGTGTTTTGGCAGATTATTTCAGTGTGATTTAAAGAAACACAGAAATATTGAATGACCTACAGCTCAGGAGAGATAATTCCCCCAAAACAGGTGAGAGGAGCAGCTGCTACTGCTCTCTGGAGAGAGAACAAGTTAGATGGTGGCTCTGGGAGTGTGTAACAGCAAAGCCCAGGTATCCCCCAGAACCTGGGCAAGGAGGCTGCTCTCATCAGGGCAATAACAAAAAACGTGGCAAGAGGCAAAATCTTTATTCCAGTTCTGAAGTGGAAAAGAACTGTCATGGCCACAACTCACCAGTGGACAGTTCAGTGAGCACAAGGGAGGGGGCACCTGGCCCGGCCAGGCACAGACTGAGGACACGGTCCCAGAGGCACTTGGAGAGGAAGCTCAGCTTCAAAGTACAAGCACTAAACACTTTGGCTCAAATTTTTAATATAAAAATTCACTAAAAAGGCTAAAATGTGACAAACCATTGGAAATACTGTGACAAACATTCGCCCTTACGCAGTAAAAACCAAAACAAACCCAAACTGGCACGAAGCTTTGAAATGCATGCTTTCTTCTTTCTCCTGGTACACTGGACCATCAGCTACTTTACAGGTTCATCTAAAAAATTCCATGGCACCTTCATCTCGTAGTTCAGTGCAAGGGACTACTCTCGATGGACCAGCACAAATAAACCCAGTAAAAAGAGGACTGCATACTGGAAGAGAGAGCAGAGGAGACACAGGAGTGCACACTGACATCTACAGCAGCAAACATGCAGGGCACAGGGTTCTGCCCGTGTTCTCATGAAGGAATTATAGCTGGGGTGGGAAAAGCAGGCAGGAAATAGATGAGCTCTTACCTTAAATTTTGGATAATCGTTCATTAAGATAGTCACTATTCCAATGTAGGGCACAAATCTACAAGAATAAAGGTTTTGTTAAAGGAAACACTATTCCAGGGTGCAGAGAGAGTCATTCAAGCATCCCAAGGGCTGCAGCCAATGGGCTGGTGACTTCTTCCTCCCTGTGGCAGTGGGCCTGAGTGACAACCAGCCCAGAGGGTGTTTCAGCCTATGCCTGGCTCAGATTTCACTTGCCTGCAGACACTGAGCCTCCCAGGACAAACCTGATGACAATTCTGATCAAGCCTGAGCCCACGCTACCCTTACCTCTGTGTCCATCCAGCACCAACATCTCAGGACACAGCTCACAGCTGGATGCCTCTGCTTAAGCCAAACTAAGAACTGAACTCTCCACACTCTCAGGCAGGTTACAAACCCAGCAGGGACAGCCAGCCCAAGGGGGGAGTTACCAGATGGCTTTTGGGGACAGCAGTGTGAAAAGCCCCACCATTTTCCACTTCACCTACCCTCTTGCTCGTCCTACTACATCCTTCTTCTCCAGCCAGTGCTGCCCCTGCTTGTAGAGCCCTCTGTCATCCACAGCATTGTTGTCTCCCTTGGTCAGAAATTTGATGTCTCCGTTTTGCCTGGTAAAGACAAGACAGCCAGGTAAGGCAGGACAGAAATTTGCTAAAAGTTCTTCTACAACAAGCATGGAGAGACCAACACAAGGGCACTACAAGCACCCATGTCCTACAATTTAAGGAGGACAAAAGAGGGAAACTGTCACATGCAGCAGAAAGCAGATGGTTTGGGAAAAACTGCCATAGGAAGAATGAATTCTGGCCCCAGCAAAGATCTCCAGCAGAGTTTCAGAACAGTTTCTAGTGCAGGTGCAGCTACTGCCTCTTGGCTTTTGACCCATCTTGTGTTGATGATTCTCTTGCTTCACACAAATGTTGGATTCTGGTCTCCCTACTACCACACAAAAGGAGAGGTTGGGATTGAAGCACAGAGCTCTACTCAGCAGTGGGCAAAAGCAAGCTGAAAATTAGAACTGATTAGGAAAGGGGGACAGAAAAAACCCCAAATAATACCAAAATGATGCTGCATGAACTCACAATGTGCCTACATCTGGAATGCTCTGGGCAGTGCTGAGCCCCCTGATCCTTTTCTGCAATGGAGAGAAGAACTGGCAAAGGCTGAGAAATGCTTAACAAGGTCTGGAACCACTTCCATACAAGAACTACAGACCAGGACTCTCCAGCCTGGAAAAGACAGAACTGATGGGAGATTTGACACAGTCCACCACAAATGACAGCAAAAATCCAACAGCTTTTCACTGTTTCTTCCTATGCAAGAGCCAGAGTACCAAAAGGAGCTCAGAAGTAATGGGTTAAAACCAGGCAGAGAAGGTGCTATGCAGAAATAGCCACAGTGCAAACTAAACCATGTCTCTCTGCAGAGGTATTTTGGTTGGCAAAAAATTATATTGGCTGAAAAATTGACCTGATACTCCACGTAAAATAGGAAATTATGCTGTTCATAAAGAACAAGGACTTCGTGCTTGAAACTGTAACCTGCAGTAAGCAGGGAAATTATCACTACACGCTCTCTCTAGTCTTTAATTAATCCTGAGATGAATTAGCTTGCCAGAATCAGGATTGAGGAGCAGATGAATCTTTGCTTTGACCAGGAAAAAGGTGTATAGATTCTTTCCCAGCCACTCCCACTCAGATGCTGGAGAGCAGCCCATGGCACTACTCAGGGATTTGCCACTGTCACCTTCCTGTGGCACCTGCAGGCAGGTGCTGAGCAGGAGCATCCTCAGTGCTTGAATCTCAGCTCTCACAGAAATGACAGATGGAATGCAGGCAGGAAAGCAGGCAGTTCTTTGGAGCTCAGGCTGTTTTCATCATGCCTGAACACCAACAGGAGAAGTTTGGAAAGAAAAAAGGGAAAAAACCCACAGCTCTTTCCCCAAAGCACATCTGGCTTGTTGGTGGGAACAACAAACACTGTCTGGGAAAAAATAAAGATCCCCAGAGGTGCAGGTAATGTAGTTTAGCTGTGAAGAGTGATGGTGTAGGAGTGCAGCACCTTATTGAGCAGAGTCAAGGCTCTGCCACGACGCAGCATGAGAAGCCCTTGGTGCACTTCTGAGGTGAGTGACCCTGCTCCAAGACCACTAAGTAAATTTGGAATGCAGACTCTGTGTTAGTAATAAAGAATGGATTCAATTTTGGGCTGAAACAAGAAGAAAAGGCCAGCAAGTAACAGACATTTTCTCACTGACACAATATTGATGTGAACTAGGGCGAGTTGCCCCAAAATCACAGAGAATGCTGTTTCTGTCTGCCTGCATTTTGACACTCCTGTCAGCTTCTGCAGAGACTTTTCACTTCCAAACTGGCACTAGAAAATTATTCTTTAAGTAGTGGAAGAAGCAACTGACACCCAAATCCTGCCTTTAGCTCCCAGGTTCAGGTTGCAATATGGATTTTTCAGTTTATCTCTCCTAAAAAAAAAGATTAGGTTTGTGTTTGGTTGTTTCAGTTAAATGAAACCTAAAATTCTGCAGAATGGTTTCACCCTCCCAGGACTGGCACTATGGCCCCGTTTAAACATTTAACAAAACCAAAACATTTAAACAAAAAATAGTGCTTGATACCCTAATATCTAGAGGTAGAGCCAGGCAAAAAAAGAAGGGTGGGCAACATCAGGAGAGAAAATGCTGCACAGAACAGGGGAGGAGAAAAACTGCATTTCACTTGAAAGAGTTCCCACAACATCACAAAAAATGCTCGTGCAACATCAGATGTCAAATTCAGCCCATAAACTGAAGTTATTTTTAAATCAGTGGTATCAAAGACCAGCACTTTGCAAACTGACACTGTTCAAAGTTCTGGGTACAGAATAAATCTGAACAGCAAAGAAGGTGCTTTGCCTGCTGGGTGAGACATTGTTTCACTGCCTCAGAGCCAGGATTCCAGCTCTGTATTTACATGCACAAGGCTGGTCATGCTTCAGCTGGAGCAGAAAACTGGTCTGGATATTCCAACAGCTTTGGGAAAGGGACCCTCTCCATCCCATCCATGTCTCAACCAGAGGAATCTCAGATGCCACCTGGCTCAGCTCCAGCTCACACCACTCAGAAAACATTCACTCAGCAGAAAGAGATGCTGGGACCCCAACCAGCTGCTGCCTCTCCAAGATGTCTTAAAGAATCAGGGATTGAGTTCTAGATTCAGTTTTCACTCAAACAACTCACAGAGCTGGCTTGTGTCCCCACAGACTGGCCTGGAGAGGCCACAGTTCCATCCAGCAAAACAGGAAAGCTCAGGACTGCAGTGAAGCCTTGATCAGCCATGAAAGCAATGCCTGTTCCATTCCTTCACACACACAACCTCCCCAGAGCTGAGAGTGAACAGCACACAAAGACTCTGAGGACAGCACCACAACCTTCTAGAGACAAAAGGCCCTGAGTGTGCAGGACAGCAAAGACCAGGACACAGAGACAAGCTCTAAAATAACACACGCTACACACGAAACACCTTCTGCCACAGCTGTGCCCCACAAACAAGGCTCACTTCACACACAAACACAGCCATGCTGCAGCAGACAGCACAGCAGCTCGGGACACAGAGGATGGCACAGGAGACAGGCAGTGGTGTCACTTCCAGTGCCTAAAGGGGCTCCAAGAGAGAGGGACAGGGACTGCAAACAAGAGCCCTAAAGTAACAGGGGCAATGGCTTCCCACTGCCAGGGTTAGATGGGATGTAAGGATTAAATTCCTCCCTGTGAGGGTGGGCAGGCCCTGGCACAGGGTGCCCAGAGCAGCTGTGGCTGCCCCTGGATCCCTGGAAGTGTCCAAGGCCAGGCTGGACAGGGCTTGGGGCACCCTGGGACAGTGGGAGGTGTCCCTGCCCATGGCACAGGGTGGAATGAGACTGGCTTCAAGGTCCCTTCCAACCCTAACAATTCCACGATTCTACAGTTTGGAGTGTCCAGGGCACTGACACAGCTTGTGCCTTCTGCTGTGTGATCTTCACAAGAAAACAAAGCAGGACAGACTTTTTCTGTCTGAAACTCCTGTGTTACTTCCTACACGACCTGGATTTCCATGACTGACATCCCCCCCTTGTTTACCCAAGCAGGTGAAGAACAGCAGTTAGGGAAACATCAGCAGACTCTTAACATACTTCTCATGGATTTTCAGGACACGATGGACTATGGGAATTTCCCTTCCTTCTATCCTGAAGACAACTATTTCTCCCACTCTGATTGGATCTTCAATTCGGTTGGTGAGGAACAGGAGATCTCCTCTGTGGAAAGCAGGCTCCATACTCCCACTGAAAAAGAGGAGAGGAACAACTGAACAACATTGAAACACTCAGCACCAGGCTTTGGAGTTCATGGCTCTTCAAGAAACATCTCCCAAGAACCTCATGAGAAAGAGAAGCTGTGGATACCCCGTTCCTGGAAGTGTTCAAGACCAGGCTGAAACCTGGAAGAGCTTCTGAGAAAACCACCCTGGAGACTGGGCAACTGTGGAACCTCTACTGCAATCAGGTTTTCAATCATCACACTGCCAGCAGCTTGGATTTGTTGGGGAAAGACCACTGCCAGTACCTGGTGTTACAAGCACATCCAAAGCTTTTTTAATAGGCAAAAAGCTGATGATGAACACTATCTTTTGATTTCTGAGCTCACCACTGGCAGGGCAATGCTGGCAGCTCTGTAAGGATGGGAAGCTTTTTTTGGATTTAATTTATTTTTTAGAGATAGACAGATTATCCTGAGAAACAAAGCACTGAAAGCATTCCCATCTGAAACAGACAAAGGGACTTGCCAAAAATTTGTTACTGTGATTCATTGCTTTGTTTAATTATCTCATTTCAGACACCACGACTCAAGTTATTTTTCTTCTGTCTTGTAAATGGCAATTGTTCCCAACTACTTATCCTTCCTAATTCCACATAAATAATGCAAAGCAGAACAATGAACTTTAAGTACTGCGAGTTTTATCTTCACAGAGCACAGCAGATGCAGGTCAGAACAGCAGATCAATCACTGGAGAGGGGATGTGACCTCACCACCCTGTCTCACTCACTGGGCAGGTGCAATACCCATGCACAGGGCAGGTGCAATATCCCTGCACAGGGCAGGGGCAATATCCAGGCACAGATCATGTGCAATATCCCTGCACAGGGCAGGTGCAATATCCCTGCACAGGGCAGGGGCAATACCCAGGCACAGATCATGTGCAATATCCCTGCACAGGGCAGGTGCAATATCCAGGCACAGGGCAGGGGCAATATCCCTGCACGGGGCAGGTGCAATATCCCTGCACGGGGCAGGTGCAATATCCCTGCACGGGGCAGGTGCAATATCCATGTACAGGGCAGGTGCAATATCCCTGCACAGGGCAGGTGCAATACCCAGGCACAGGGCAGGGGCAATATCCCTGCACAGGGCAGGTGCAATATCCATGCCAGCACCCAGTGGCAGCCCAGGGAATTTGCCCAGGCAGCAGGAAGGTGGGAGTAGCACTGTTGGTACCCACTGCAGGCACTGCTGTGAGGACAGTGTGTGACACCCAGAACATACAGTGACAGAGTGAAACCCTTGAGCTCCTCTGTAATGGACAGCCACTGAATCATCACAGATGGGCTGGAAGGGACCTTAAGGACCATCCCGTTCCACCCCTGCCCGGGGCAGGGACACCTCCCGTTATCCCAGATTGCTCCAAGCCGTGTCCAGCCTGGCCTGGAACACTCCCGGGGATGGGGCAGCCTGGGCCAGGCCTGGTTGCCCTCAGAGGGAAGGATTTCCTCACTCCGCCGCCTGTAACCCTGCCCTCCGGCAGCGCTGTCGCACCCCAGTGTCCCGTCACTCCCTGCCCGGGTATAAAGTCCCTGTTTCTGACCAGCCGGCTGACAGAGGAGGCGAGATGCTCTGTCCACCCCTCCCTCGCCATTCCCAGCCCGGATTCCCAGGAGCTCCCCGCCCGCTGGGGCTGCGGCTCCGCCTGGGCCATCCCTCCGGCCAAACCCCGCACCGCGGGACTGACCTCAGCACCACCACGATGGGGCTCTCGCTGCCCGTCACCACCATGAGCCCCTTCCAGATCATGAGGGCGGAGGACACGATCATGCCGAAGTTCAGCACCTGGTAGTACAGCTGGGGAGGAAGGCGGTCGGTCAGGCCCCGTCCGCCCGCCCGCCATCCCACCCGCCCGGCTTTCCCCGCTCCCCGCGGCCCCTCCGGCACCTGCCGCTTGTTCATGCGCCGCACATCGTCCAGAAAGTCCAGCGACAGCATCGCCGCCGCCGCCGCCGCGCCCGCACGGCCCCGCTTCCGCTTCCGCCCGCGTCACCGCCGCTTCCGCCGGGCCGGGCACCGGAACGGGAACGGGAACGGGGCCGGGAGCGGGAATGGGGCCGGGAGCGGGAATGGGGCCGGGCCGAGCCCGCGCACCGCACCGCACCGCGCCCAGCGCCCCGCAGCCCGCCAGCCGCGCCCCTCAGTCCCAAGCTGTCCAGCCGCTGCCCGCTGCCACTCGCGCCTGTTCCTCACACACCGAAGCAAACCCCATTCAGCCAACGCCCGGCACCCCGCGCACTTCTCACCCCGTTCGGCCAACCCCTCCCCACCACCCCCCACCCTACAGACACCCCACATCCAACCCGCACACCCTCCAACACCCAGACAGCTCCAGCTGTACCCAAGCACGGCGAGACCACATGGTGATGAGCCCAAGCAAGGAGATAAATAGTTCTTAAATTATTTAAACATTGTCAGAGTAAACAATAACAAGCGGAGTTCTGGCTCAACAGAATGAAAAAAAAAATTAATGGTATAGAAGGTAATTGTATTACACAAAGCATGGGTGTGACACGGAATGAGGGAGGAAAGAGAGTCAATGTGACTACATGGAAAGAAACATCTCCTGAAGGATGGGTAGTGCTGAGCCGCAGCAGGAGAGGAGTTATGGAGCCCCTGCCGTGCTCCTGCTGTCCCAGCACCTCTGTGAGCTGAGCTCTGCTCCTCTCCCCTCAAAATGAGCTGTCAGGGAGCCCTGGCACTGATACACCGGGAGCTCTGGAATGGCTTCACTCCAGCTGACCCCACTGATGGGGGATCTATCCCCTCCTGGCGATGGTGCCACTCGGAGCTCCCCACTGGGATGAGACCTGGCACTGGCCAGCCCAGGATGGCTTCCTGCAGCACAGCTCCTGGCAGTGCCAGCCCAGGATGGCTTCCTGCAGCACAGCTCCTGGCAGTGCCAGCCCAGGATGGCTTCCTGCAGCACAGCTCCTGGCAATGCCACCCAGCCCAGGATGGCTTCCTGCAGCACAGCTCCTGGCAATGCCACCCAGCCCAGGATGGCTTCCTGCAGCACAGCTCCTGGCAGTGCCAGCCAGCCCAGGATGGCTTCCTGCAGCACAGCTCCTGGCAATGCCACCCAGCCCAGGATGGCTTCCTGCAGCACAGCTCCTGGCAGTGCCAGCCAGCCCAGGATGGCTTCCTGCAGCACAGCTCCTGGCAGTGCCAGCCAGCCCAGGATGGCTTCCTGCAGCACAGCTCCTGGCAGTGCCAGCCCAGGATGGCTTCCTGCAGCACAGCTCCTGGCAGTGCCAGCCCAGGATGGCTTCCTGCAGCACAGCTCCTGGCAGTGCCAGCCCAGGATGGCTTCCTGCAGCACAGCTCCACAGACACACGGCCAACACGGCCCTCCTCAACACCGTACTCACCGGGGAGCACTGGGGCTACAAAATCCTCTTTCAAGGATGATTCGGGTCCAAGACATTTCATTAAACTGCGTTTTGGAAAAGAATGTTGTTATTTGGGCATAACTGAAGAATAACCAGCACAACTTACAGCTCGAACCCGTGCCGTGTAACGCAGATCCCAGATCAGCCCACACGGTCCTGACAAGCGCGTTTGGCTGAGTTATTTATGAGTTAAAATGAGTAACACAAAGGCAGGATGGGGAGAGAGAAAAGAAGCCATAAATAGAAGAGAAATAAAGGGAGATTGGGAAGGCGAGGCTGGGGCTCTGGGCAGAGGCGGTGCACACTCAAAGGAGGAGAGCTCGTCTGAAGGAAACTGCAGCTGCAAAGTGCTCCTGGATCCTCAGGAGCTGGCCAAATCCCACTGAGGGCTCTGGCCCTGCTTTCCCTTTTCACCTCTCTGGGCTGGCAGAGAGTTAGTGCTTAGGATGCAATGGCAGGGGTGGTTTTGTTTTTTTTCTGTTTTAAATTTCCCTTACAAATAGGAACGTCCATCCCAAGAAATCAACAGAGTATTTCAAAGATTTGCCCCGTCCCCACCCTGTATTTTGAGTAGAAACCCCCCAACAAAAAAACCCCAATCAACCAAAAGGGCTTTTTTTTTTTTGCTTTTAAGTCTTAAGAGACTTTGAATGATTGTTCTGTGAGGTGCTGTTGGGGCCTTCTGCTCCACACGTCTGACTGTGCTCACAAACAGCTGAGTCCCTTTTGCACTCTTTGTATTTGTTTTCCTCTTCCACCGTAGTGTTCAACTCGCCATTGTAGTCCTCGTGTCCGTTCTTACCCATCTCTATTTGTAACTTCTGCCTTTCATCTTCCTCCTCCTCATCCTCCTCCTCCTCCTCATCTTTGACTTTATGAACGATGAAGAGGTGTCTGTTCAGAGAGATGTGGGAGGTGTAGCAGAGGCCGCAGAACAAGCACTGGAAGGTGGAGCTGTCTGTCTTGTGCCGAGGGATGTGTTCCTGGAACTCAGTCCGGACGTCCGTCGCGAAGCCGCACTTCGCGCATTTCCAAGGCGCTTTCAGTTTTTTGGCTGGCGGCGCGTCCAAACCCGCAGCGCTCTCTGCCTGACCCAGCTCATCCACTGCCATCCTCTTTGGAGATTTTGCCTTCAAAAAATAAGATTAAAGAGTTAGTTTATCATTTGAACCCGTGGAAGAGTAAGTGCTAAAATCCACACGCGTGTCTGCAGCTGCCTGAGAATGAAGTCCTGCCTAGGGATTCCTGGGGCGTTCCCTTCCCTCCCCACACCCAAACACCTCACCCAGTGCACAGGATTTCAGCTACTGTCCTGTGATGTGAGATGGGAACGCTGGGAGAGGCTGGCTGGCCAGAAACGTGATGGGGAAATAGTTCAGAATCAAGGAATCATGAAATGGTTTGGGTTGGAAGGGACTTTAAAGCTCATCCAGTTCCACCCTCTCATGGGCAGGGACATCTTCCACTATCCCAGGTTGCTCCAAGCCCTGTCCAGCCTGGCCTTGGATACTTCCAGGGATGGGGTAGCCATGACCTCTCTGGGTATAAATTTAGTATGGTGTGGGAAGGGGGAGCCCACAGAAGAGGGGCAGCTGAGGCACACAGGGGTGGTGAATAGCCCAGACAACACTTCTCAGACTAAACTCTGAACATTCTGCCCTCCACTCAGATTTTGTCCTAGTGGCATCCCTCAGTAACTCATCCCCTCTAACTTAAAATCTTCTCCCGTCAGGATGAGTTCTTATATATATATCCCTGCAGTGATATGCAAAATGTGTATTTTTAAAATAAATGGAGCAAAGAAGCCCAAGCAGGCAACCCTCCACTCCAATCCAAAACAAAAATCAGTAGAACAGTTACAGCTACTATACAAAATTACACATTCCTACTTAAGAAAAATGCAGTTCTCATAGGTAATGGATCTAGCAAGTATTTTAACAGAAAATAAATCTTTTATAAGTAGCAGAAAAAATTAGGGAGAAAGAAGAAAAATGTGCCATGCTAGTGAACAGGCTACCAGGGGAAAACGAGGGTAATAACAAACTTAAATTACAAAATAGATTGAATAAATGCCAGAGAAAATCCTGAGAAATGCAAGATGCAATGCATGTTGTCCTGGTGCTGGTGCAGCTCAGCTGCACTCGCACTGCTGACCCTGACCCTGCCAGAGGGAAGCAGGCTGGATGGAATGGAGTGAGGGAAGGAGACCTGCCCTGTGGGTGGGAGGGTTTGACTGGCACAAGGCCACAGCTCGACGTAACACCCCCAATGAACAGCTACTCGCCAAGCACATTTAATTGTACATTTAATTTTCCATGAAAATAGGGATCAGTTACTTCTGCTCTGTTTCTCTCTGGAGCTTTCGCTTTGGCCATCTGGGATAAGTCTGGGTTTTTGATGCCGTGCATGAGGCTGATGTGGTTCTCCAGCATGAATGGCTGAGGAAATGTCTGATTTTCATCTGTGCAGTACCTTGGAAATAAAAAAAGACAATTTATTAGAGGATAATGCTCTTTGTATTGTGCCAAACCAAGAGGTGTAATTGGAGACAGACTCTGATGAGTAATGTACCATCAGGTTACCAAAATACACAGCAAAGCATTGTTTTAATAATAAAACATTACCCTGAGAGAAACCTAGAATGGTTTGGAGTTTGCCACAGTGCTCATGAATGGGAGTGGGGCACATCTTCTTTACAGTGCTAAATAAATACAGGGACTAATGGGGGTCAGGAACTCTGTGACAAGTGCCAAAGAGGACAAATGATCAGGATGGAAAACACATGGGAGAACAACAAAAATGGACTCTGAGATGAGAGAACTACACAGAGGGGGCTGGTGACTGGTGTGACCTAGGAGTGTGTGGCACAACCCAGTCCTGCACCCAGCACTCCCAAGTCCCAGGGAGAACCAGCACTACCTCCACCAGGCTGTACAACAACACAGTTAAAATTCTTACCAAACTGTTGAAATTCCAACTTTTATACCAACAATCTAGGCAGAATCACTCATGAACATGTCATTTATATGTAACTCATGTTTGAAGCTGGCAGGACTCCAGAGCTGCTCCAGAGCTGGCTGACATCTCCAAAAGGAGCTGTGAAGGGGATGTGCTGTCTGCACCTTTGCTCCTGGATGATTGAGATCTCCTGGAATAAGTGCCAGGCCTTGCAGACATAAACCAGCCCCACTCAAGTGCACAGAGGGCTCTGTTAGCAACTGGGAAAGCCAAAATTGAGTATCTGGGCTGTTCTTTCCAGCACAACACAATGAAGGTCAATCACACACAGACCTGAGCAAGGACAAGTGACACCAGAGTCCCTGAAGTGCCCTAATTGCATCTGAGACAGGACTAAGGGCAACAGAGAGGAGCTGAAGTGTCTCTGGGTAACAAAGACATCTTCCAAAAGGACAGAAGAAGATTCCTACTGATCTTCCAGTAACTAGAGGGAAATTAAATGATGTGAAAATGCTCACTGACTACTTCTGGGTTTTAACAGGAATTGCTCAGAGGCTAAATCAATATTTAATGATGATGGAATTTTTCTTCTTCGTGGAGGAAAGCTGAGAGGTTATTAAGTGGTATTTATCAAAAATAAACATGTTGAAAATCAAGTGTTTCAGACACTTTGTACTTAAGACTTGGAAAGAAGAGTAAGAAAACAATAACCAAGTGAATTATGAAAGAAAATACACAATACATCACAATATTTTGCAATTTGCCCTAATTTAGAATTCTTTTCATGTGAGCAGGGAAAGATGCTTGCCTAACCTGAATTACTCCAGTGACAAGCACGGCAGGAGCATGTTCAACTAAGTCCTCCATCACTGGTTGCTCCCTACAAATTTATCCAATGCCAGAGACCTAAGCAGGGCAGGGGGAGAAAGGGGAAATCACAGCTGGGAATGTTAGAAGCCACAGGAAGGTCACCTACAAGCAAGCATGCTGGAGTCACAATTGTCAATAATCAGATCCATGTCAGATTTTATTCATGTTTCACATGGAAACCCAGGAGAAAAGGGTGACATGAAGTCAAGGCATCAAAACCCCTGAAGAGAGTAACAGGTGAGAGTGATACAAAATGCCAAACAGGAAGAAGGAAAAGAAACACCAGAACCAGAAGAAAGGAGGAGCAGTGGACGTGTGATGCCTTACACAGTGCTGAAAAGAGTCAAGGAGGAATGCAGAGACTGGAGGGTAAGATTTTTAGAGCAGTGCTCTATAAGGTAAGAGAGATCAAATAGAAGACAGGACAAGAGATCTCAGATCCAAGCAAGGAGCAGCTCTTGGAGAGTATTTCAAGGAAGAGGCTTCATCTGCAGAGTGCTGTGATTTCAGTGACTCTGCCCTACAATGACTGAAGAGAGCACAACCACTGCCCAATTAAGACTTCATCAACAGATTTTGAGAAGGAGCAACCACAAGCTGCAGAATTAAATGCAACCACAATTCCCTTGGATTGCTAGCTGTGTTTCTCTGCTGGCATGATCACTGCCCCTTGGGTGAACCAGTGGATCCACAGCTGTGTCTTGTTCTGAAAAGCAACAAGGTAACACACAGCAGGCTGGCATATCCTAGGCTGTCAGGAATTTCCACACAAAACTCCCAGTAACATCTTATGCTCATTTTGATCCTGAAACATTCCACTTTAAAAACAACGGATCCAGAGAGAACAGATTTACACAGATCAGATGAGTGTAACACCCAAGACCATCACCCACAAACTTAAAGCTGAATCAAACACAATAGGAGCCAACATTTCATCTCCTCAGAGGTTCCAAGTCAGAGCAGTTACAAGAAATGGAAAGTTTAGAAGTCCTAGATTAAAAACTATCTCAGGAATGTATTCCCAGTGGTAATGCCAATGCTGTATCAATTTACTAAAAGCTGTTGTGGCTCACTAGGATAGTTCAAAGAAACAGTACTTGAGGAATGTGCTTGTACTCTTCAGATGAGGTTTGAGCAACTTGAGTGCAGTGAAGTGATGACAACACACGTCAGAAATGCTTGCATTAAAAAATTTTAGATAAATTAGAAAAATTCCCCCAGCCTACATCACTGCAAACTTCTTTTCCAACCCAAATGTGCTTTCATCCTATTTCAAAAGGATGTCTTGGAATGAGACAGGAAGGAATTTTGCAAGGTCACTCAGCAAACAACTTTGTCTGCAGCAGTTATAACGGTAGATTTGTAAGCACTGGCTTTGTAAGTCCTGAACTGAGATTGTATACAGTTAACATATGTTGACCAGCAATGATTTTCATTCACCACTGATTTCCATAACTTGTCTGAAGTCTCCAGATCCATTTTCCAACCTTGAGGTGTGACTTCCCAAGCAATTGCCCTGCAGCCTGTGCAGTCAGTTCTGCCTTTTTACCGCAGTGGCAAGATCTGGTTCATTATTAGGATTTTACACACCTTCTGCACCCAAGGAGAAGGCACAAGAGTGATGCATGACCACACCAACCACACAGCAGCAAAAGACTGACCCAGTATTTTATTGGCTGTTTCACAACAAAGCAAAACATTAATCTCATTTACCACCTGTAGATATCAAACCACACCTTCCCTTAAGTTTCCAAAAGACACTGACTGTGCAGTCAAAAAGCCACTAAGTCTCTTGTGTTTAACACATTCTTTAACACTCTTTTTTAGCCACTAAGTCTCTTGTGTTTAACACATTCTTCTCCTCACTTTCCTTCAGTAACTTACAATCTGGAGTGGACAGGAGTAGCAGACATGAGATATTACACCTTCCAAGCTCAGAGGGCCAGGCTGCTGCTGGAAAGCAGCCTGCAGTGGCCCTGGGTACGTACCAGCAGGTGTAGACCTTCTTTGCTGTGTCGTGGTTGTTGCGGATGTGCCTGCGCAGGCTGTTGGAGGCGTTGAACGAGCGCTCGCACTGCCGACAGGGATATCTCTTCATGGACTGGCAGGGAAAGAGAAACAGCTTTCAGGGACGTGGAAGGATTCCATGAATCCAGGGCTGAATGGATTCTAATTCTCCTGCTCTTCACCTGGACATTACCTCTCAGAAGCAAAAAATCCCTTATATAATATGTAACTCAGTGATAGAGATCACAAAGACTTTGAGGTTCCACTTTTATTCAGCCCTACAGTTGGGTAATACCAGCACTGATCTTATAAAACCAGGACTACTTAAAGCACGTGCTTGATTTTATTGATGTTTTATTAGGAATTACATATATGCTTTTCCTGTGGTTCATTTCACTACTGGACCCCATGCAGAATTCCCTCAATGGAAGGTCCCTTTAGTCTCAGAAGGCAGCAGGACCCCAGTTAAATACAAGTCCACTTACCCTTCTAGCTCGTCAAAATTCAGCACAAGAAAAAGGCAAGATGCTAAAAAGCATGACATGGGCCTTTCTGTTATCCATG